>NC_082381.1:42564004-42864004 GCF_027477595.1 Haemorhous mexicanus | reverse complement strand
AGAACAATTTATCAATCACAAAGCCTAACAAGAATTCTTGAGATCTCAGAGCAGTCTAGGAGATAGCAGGAATGCACCACCACATGTGCTAGAAGTCTCTTTTAAAATGGTGAATTTAATTGGGCTGCTGATTAGCTGATCTGAAAGTGGACTGAAAAACTAAATTACACTGCTTCACACCTGGAA
The DNA here is from genome assembly GCF_027477595.1 of Haemorhous mexicanus. NCBI lineage: Eukaryota > Metazoa > Chordata > Aves > Passeriformes > Fringillidae > Haemorhous > Haemorhous mexicanus. The sequence goes on along the minus strand of NC_082381.1, from coordinate 42,863,818 downwards.
ATGTATTTTGTACAAGTAATCTGGTATATTGGCTAATAATCTTATTAATGTGAATAATCTTTGGTTTTATCCTTCGTACAGTGTGGATATGGAATAAACAGAATGGAAATAAGGAAAAAACAAATCAAATCATTTATCACTGTAGTATTAATTCCCTGGTATTACAGGTCTTCCATTCCTCACTAAGTCTTGTTTTGGAAAACAGTATCTTCTCTCCTACTCAAGCAATTCCAATAAAAACAGAGATACATTGACATCCAGATTTTAAAAATCCTGGCCATTACAGAATTGCCTTTTCTTCTCCTGAGAATGGGGGAAGAAGGAAGAATCTCCATTGTTTTGAGTGGGAGGTGCAAGGTTCTGCGTTAAACACTGTGATCTAAGTTGAATTCTGTAAAACTGAGAACTCTTTTCTATGAGTAAGAATGCCTGGGAGCTGATTCCCTGGCCCTGCAAATACATCCATTAAATTATCCCAAAACTTTTGTGATCCATTAAATGTTATAGTACATGCCTCTGCTGGAAAGTTTGCCCACTGAGCTGGTCATTCATACTGCTGTAACAAAGGGGCCAAGAGGCAATAAGAAAATTTCTCCATAAACAAGGTGCACCTGGCAGGAAAGCTGCTCCTTTGATACTGTCCTGGAGTGGAGTTTCACTTGAACTTTTCTGTAACATAGCTCAAACTCAACTCTTCTGATTGCATTGTCCAAAGTAGGGTTCATGTGTGTAGCAAGGGCAAAGGTTGATGGGGAGCACCACCACCCCCTCAACCTGTCCAGTTGGCTCTCATGCTTCTCCATGGCACAAAGACAGTAAATAGCTCACACAAGTGTTGACTGGCTCCAGTGCTTTTGTTAATGTTGTGCCAGGTGCCTGGCTTTCCTAGGGAAATTGGAACATTAAATGAGTGGAAACTTGAGAACAAGAATACAGGAGCTGAACTAAGAGTTTTCACACGGAATTTGCTCTGGGAAATTCACTCTCTTTGGCTTATTTCCTGTTTTTTTATATTATTTCAGGACGACCAACAGTTACTTGGGCTTTGTCAGATATTCACAGGGTTTTGTTGCTATACTAACTTCTACCTTCTGTATTTTCTTGTTCCATAGATAGGTTTTCCACTATGTTGTTCAGTCCTATTGTATTAGATCATTAAAGCAAGAATTAGAAATATTTTTTTTAGTTTTATAAAGTACAACAACATTCTGGAGTTTGACCAGCCATCGAAGAAACAAATGGTAACAGCAGGTGAAAATTTAGATTGAAAACTGAAGCGTAAATATCAATGATATTTAATTAATTATGTTCACATTCTTGATTCTATCCTACAGCTCAGATCCTATTCTACAGCTATGTGCTTAGGTAAACTCAAGACACGTTCAGGAATATGGAACAAGCCACTGTAGTGATCCTGAACAGAAGATTATTGTTCAGAGATAATGATCCACAAAACAACTATCCTGAGCAGATCCTGGACCATGCTATGTTGCACTGTGCAGAATGGATGCCTTGGCCTTCCGTCCTTAGTTGGTTTGACTTCTGCACTTTGACTTTTTCTGCCCAGAATTCTGCAACTATTACATCCTTGCTGATTTTGGCAGCCTTTAGGGAAGGTACAGCCCAAGTCAAAAGATACTTCTGCTAAGCTGAATTAAAATATCATGTTCACTCGAACTTTTCCATAAATTAGCTGCTGTTAACTGTTTCTCCCCTTCATCCTTTTCTTCCTCAGAATGATGAAAGACAGAGTCCATGGCCAGGTCTACACTGCTAAGTAATTTTTTTAAAAAATTAGTTAGGCATGGGAAAGAGAATTTGAGTTCTACTGAAAGCAAAATTCTAATCATAAGAACTGAGTACTTAAAGAAGTCAATCATGTAATATGGTTAGTGAGTATTTTCACTGTTATTTTCACAATCCTATTTTCACTGTTTTCCCTTTCCCCTTTGAAGCTGTCCTGGTTCCAAGCTGGCCATGGTGCTTCTAGTTTGGCTGAGAGTTTTGAACTTAGAAGACAGCAAAGATTCTTGTGTTCCCAATGTTTAAATCATCTTAGGTCAACAAAAAGCCTGAAGAAAAAAAACCAAAACATGTAAACTTTAAGTGTATGTGCAAAACAAGTTATACAAATGGAGATTAACCTGAGAGCATCTGGGGATTCTAGCTGATAAAATATACATTCAGTGGTCTCTAAATGTCACTGAAGTCTTTGTTTCAATTAATTATAAATTACTCTGATTTTCATGTAACTTGGTAATTATTTCTTGCTATTGGTCACACAACTTATGAGATAACTTTCAGTTTCATGACTGTTCACCTTGCAAATCTCTTGTTTTCAAGATCAGTCAGCCTCCAACATGCAGCACGCCATGCAGCATGCCCATTGCAGACACGATCCCTTTTTGGACTTTCAAGCAATTGCAGGTTTTTCTTGCAAGGAACAGCTCTATTATCATTAATTCTACAGCCAAAACTGCAATGAAGTTCACTTGAAAGCATCTCTCTGCACTTCTAAAGGCAGGAGCTGCAACTGCTACTTCCAAGTGGGATTAGCAGGCCAGTGTTGCATGGAACTGTCTGCATTTCTGCTGCGGCCCAGGGATTTCCACATGTGTGGGGCTGTGCCATACATACAGACCCAAAAGGGATAATGTAACAGTTTGGGTTGTCTCTGCCTTAGGCATAAGTAAACCCATCTGTGGGATGCTTTTCTCAAGATCCTAGGTGGGTAACGCAGGAGTATGAGGAAGTCCAGTGTGTACCTCAAGGGAGTTTCATTTTGGGTGACAATAGCCGACGAATTAAATTGTATTATGTTATTTTCTATATGTGTGTATATATATATATATAGATAAATATATATATGTATATATACATACTGTATATTATAATTTCTGTGGCTGCTGTCCATCCCATCGGGTGCCTCACAGTATCCATCTCCACAAGACCAGATTTTCAACTGCCACGTTAATGAGGAATGGACTTTGGTGGAATCAATGAGCCTAGAGGTGATGGAAGCAGAATTGTCTACAACATGCACTGATTGGGCACTACACACCACCTTTCCTGCCTGATTGTTATGATGGTCCAGGGTCACGGACTAAATGAATTTCACAAACCTTTACAGGGAAGCTCCATAGACTTAAGGAATGATAGCAGTGAGTACATCCATCAAAAGATAGGAAAGGTGATGGGCAGCATAGGACCTGGCATTACAAAAATGGGATAAGATGTGGATCCTCACCTGTTTTTTGCTGGGATGGAGTTAATTTCTGTCTTAATAGATGGTACAGTGTGTTTTGGATTCAGTTGGAGAATAATGTTGGTAACACACTGATATTTCAGCTTTTGCTAAGTAGTTTTTGCTCTAAATCAAAGACTTTTTAGTTTCCCATGCTCGGCCACATGAGCAGGTGCACAAGAAACTGGGAGGGGACAGAGCCAGAACAGCTGATGCTAACAGGACAAAGGGATTTTCCATCACACAGAGTGTCCTGTTCAGTGTATAAACTGAGGGGAGCTGGGCAGGTGTCACCGGTCACTGCTCAGGGACATGCTGGGCACAGAGCAGCAGGTGGTGTGCAATGGCATTGTGCATTACTTGTTTTTCTTCAGTTGTATTCTTTTTTCTCTCTCCTATTTATTACTGTGGTTGCTTTTGTTGTTTTCATTGTTGTTGTTGCTGCTACTATTATTATGGTTGTTGCTACTATTATTATTGTTGTTGTTGTTGTTGTTATCTTTACTTTGTTTCAATTACCAAACTGTTCTTATCTCAAGTCTTGCCTCTTTTTTCCAATTCTTATTCTCATCCCACCGTGGGGAGGGGTGTGAGTAAACACCTCCTTGGTACTGAGTTGCCTGCTGGGGTTAACCCATTACAACTGGTTGACACAGGTTGCACTTGCTTAACTGAAATTATCTCATCACAGAAAGATGCCAGGCATGCTGCAGATGTGGTGTTGGTTCATCAGTGAACCAGTGAACTACCGTAGGCAGACAGAGCCAGAAGCTTGCAGAAAACGCTCTTGGAAAATAGGTTCCTTTGATTGTAACAAAGGCAAAATGAAACAGAACATTCAGAGTACTCTGAAATATTGTAAGCAGGTTTAGATAAGTTATATGCATATTCATCCCTCCAGAATTAATAAGAAAATTTGCAGTGTCAACTCTGACTTCTAGAAATAGTCATGGAAAAAACCCCAGGAAATATGAATATCTAGGGGGAAAAAAAGTGAAATAATCCAGGAACAATTAGTACTAGTAATCTATAAAAATGCATATAAAAGCATCCACTCAATCATTATTGGAGTATAAACATTTACCTCTAGAACATGCCATACTATTTCAAATACTCAATCAAAACCATCCAGAGAAGCTCAATTGCTAAATGAGGTCCCTTTCAGCTGGTGTAGAGGATAAATTCCTCACCACTGCTATCTGGGTGACAGGATAAATGGCATGAGCGGTTGCATGGAATTCCTTCATTTTTTCAACAATAATACAAAAAAAAGTCAATCTAATAACTTCTTCGGATCTCATCTCCATGCCCCAGTTCTGCAAAATGCATACTCATTGTATAAATCCAGCCCACATACTGAGACTCAACTTTAATCTATGCAAAAGCCACCCTAGGAAAGACAGACCAAAGAGCTGTGCTGAAGCTGTTCTGAGCAGAAGGAGGTGCTGAGTCAGTGGTGGTGATTCTATTTTCACCCTTTGTTTCTCCTGCCTCTTACTGCCCTAACGATGCTGTGTGTGGCTCATAGCCTCTCAGGTTCAGAGGACACCTCTTTTGAAAGCATTCTGTGACCAAGGCTTTCAGATGCTATTGCTAGAGGACATGTCAAAATGCTATTCATGCAAATAATTAGCTCTGTGCTTTCTGAAGCCTTCTCTCACAGCTGGCCTCTGGGGGAAGCAGAGGAGCATGATTATGAACTAGCTGATAGAAGTATTGAGTCAACTATAAAAACATGACTAATTTTACCTGGAAGATCATTTCTTTCACAGCTTTAATGAATTTCAGAGAATACTACCATTTGGCCTCCACTGGCTTTGGGAATATTTTATTCCACATTTCCTAATATTATTCTGGATCTCATACAGATGAAGAAATATCTTTCCTTCGTAAAGACATGGGCACGTGCATTTGCACCTATACTGCTTGTTTTACAGTCAATTAGACTGGCTGCATGATATGACATAGAAAATGATGAAAATTACATTATCTAAGTAAAATAACATGCAGAAATCCAGCATCAGCCTTGCTTTTCATTGAAGAGACAGAGCACACCAGACTCAGTTATTGTCAAGAAATGAAAAACACCTGGAGCTTTCTCCAGCCTATCCAAGGTGTTTCATTGCATTTTGTGCCACTAAAACAACAACAACAACAAACAAACATGCTTGTCAGGCATTTGTTAATGCCTGTTGAAATCACTGCGGTATGCCTCATTCCATGTTAGAAAAGTATGGATAACTCACTAAAAAAGTTTTCCAACAATAGCACTTAACTGGGAGAAAGAATGTGGTAAATTGCAAACCTGAGATTCTGGATTATGACTGAGTACAATCATAGATGCGGCAAACACCTGGATCTGTTCACCATCATCTGGCTAAGTAATTTCTATGTTTTCTGAAGATGTTAGGTTTCTAATTGCAGGGTATCTGAATGCTGTACAAAGGTAACAAATTTTATCATTCTTTGCAGAGCTCTGAGGGGTGGCAGTTGTGTATCACTTTTTAGAGCAGTTGCCTAAAGATCCATTGCATCTGATGACACATTATTCCTCATTCTTTGCTCTTCCTGAGCTAAAAAGCCCAAAGAGACACAGACTTCTGGTGAAATTCAGTGCTGAGATACTTCCCCATTTGTTTTCATTAGAAGTTCCCTGATCGTTTTCTCACCTACTCTTACTGAGAAGGCAAGCTCAGTGGAAATGTTGGTGAACCCACACTGATCACTAATGAGCTGCAGCTGACCTCAGCACTTCAGAGAGATGAATTTTATTTTGTATTTATTCAATTATGACCCAGATCCTTAGAAATAAAAAAATAGGGTCTTCTACATAAGTAAAGGCAGTAAAACTTTTAAGTATATTTCATAAGTCCTTGGATGAAGTTGTTATTTATGCCGCTTGCATTTGGATTCCCACTGAAATCTAAAATTCAAGCCTTAGAAATACAAGGTCAGTATTCTAACTAAGAAAAGAAAAGGAGATAATTATTATGTACTATTGAAGGAAAACAATCTTGAATGGGTAAAGGTGATATCTGGCCTTATAACAGAATCAGTTTTCACTGCTTATCTCGGCCTGCCAGTGATCCAAAACACTCCTGTAATATCATCAGATGGAAGACTTCTACCTAGTTGGGATTAATTTAATCTGACTGAAGAAAACCAAATTTTATGAGAACTTCAATCAGAGATCTGGTTCTTACTGGTATCAGTGTCCTGGCTTCCGTGTGATTGAAGCAGCCCTAATTACAAACCATACTGGTTAGGTACTGCCAACTCCATCACCGTTGCGTGGGATGCTTGCATGGTCTAGCTCAGTCCAGAATAAGGTATTGAATCAGGTATCAGGTACATGTCCTGAACGGCTTTGACAAAAACTGACAGCCTAGCACACAGGTAAGAAGGCCATGTGACAAGAACTTGGCATGAAAACTCACCCCAGAAAGGCAGACACAGCACTCTGTTGTGAGGAGCAGCGATGCAGTTAACAGAGGCTGCCCCCTCTTGATGGCAGCATGAAAGCACTTTGCTGCCAAAGGTGGTTTTCCTACAAAATGACAACAAATCGGGAGCGGTGTCCCCTGCACTGACAGCGTGATTCCCCTCTGGAAGGGATAATTATTCATGGACTGTTTACTCCTGATAGAACAGCTGAGTGATATCCATGTCGCTTTCAGAAAAGCCTAGATGGAGGCTTTCCTGTAAAAGCATGTAGTAATTAGGCAGATCCACATACCCTTTCTCCCTCACAACAGGGCCTGAAAGCATTAGATGGCTAGAAGTCATGTTTACCTTCTTTAGCTGCTATCTCTTCAGCTGCCTCTGCAGTTCCAGGAGCGCAATGGGGTTTGATGATTTTACACTAATGTAAATGTGACAAGGTGTTCCTATGTTTATTGGGATGCAGAAGATTTTATGAGTTTTCCAGACTTGTAAGGCATTTAATAGGGCAGGCATCACGCCCAGGAGAAGGTATTTTTAGTTCTGCAGAATAATGCACTACCTCCACTTGTCTCACGTCCCGGCTAGATGGTGACAGTGGGGGTGGGGTGCCTGTCCCCCTTTTCTGGGGCTCCACAGAATCCCAGCTACCAGGGGAGGCGCAGCACGAAACAAAAAGACAGCAGCAGCATCACGGGCCTGGGTGGCACTGGGTTACTTTATTTGATGTTACACTCCCTGAGTCTCGGGGTCCCAGGCAAGGAGCTGGGGGCAAACAGCAGCTTATAAAGGGGGGCAGGTCTCAAGGGAGTTCACAATGTTCAACCAATCAGGAAACTGGGTGTGGAACACAAGGCAGGGGATACAAGGGAGGAAAACTGCTTGGGACAGGAGGGGTTAACAACTGGATGTGGGAGGAAGGGTTTTGAAACTTGCCAGAAAAGTAGCTAAGTAGCAAAAACCTAAGACACCCGGCTCAATTGAATAACAAAGGCAGGTCTGAAAAATCAGGGGGAAAAAAACCCCAAAAATCCACCAAAGTACAAATCAAACAATAACCTTCAAAATAAAAACACACTACAACATCCGCTGGTCTGATTTACACCATACTCAAGCGACCTGAGCTGTCATGTTTTTCTCTTGCATTATTGTTAACTAAATGACAGATCACATTGCATTTGTCCAAGGTGTAGCAGCACATGCACCTCTCCCTGGCATCCATCTCTGGCTTATTTTTTTGCATCTGTTAGTTGTCATTCAGAGCCCTTTCACATTTAAGTGCATCTAGCCATCAGGAGCTAATCACCAAAACTTGCCTGGAGTGCCATTCTAAAGATGGAAATTGTTGGATGGGATACCCTTCCAAATAGATTATTGGTCCACATTGCCATGAGAAAAATCTCACAAGGAAAAACTCTTCGACTATTCTGCCTGACTTTCCCTTCAATGCAAATTTTAGCAGTCATTTTCAAACTTTTTTGCACCTATTCCTGTAACATTCCATCTTTGATGCCTTCCTTCAAGCACCAAATCTTGTGAAGATCTCACAACATCTGAACTTCTCTGTTACATCTTTGAAGTACCTGCTTTTAAAAGCTATTCTTAATGAAACCTTACTTTTCCACATGTTCTGTATATACAACTGTTACCATTCTTTGACATCCTGTAGTTTTCTAGGTAGATTCTAGAGTCTGTGTTTTTAAGCTAGTATTATGCTAGAACCTTCCTGGATTCACAAAGGTCTCTGCCAAACAGGGAGACCGTGAAACAATCCTTCCTTAAACCCCTTCTCCTACCTAGCACTTCCATATGTAAATTTTTTGTTCAGACTACCTTCCCAATTTTAAAAACTCACGATTAGAGATTTTTATGAATGCTTCATCTATTTTGATAGAAAATCTTAAACTGGATAGTTTTTATTATTGAAAATAACATTTTAATTAAAACCCCCCGATGCTTACAATAATTTAAACTAGAAAAAATATTCTAGCAGAAAATGAACTTCAAGGAACAGATTTTTTATGAAAGAGGAAAGGATCTATGGCTTTATGAAGATTTCTTGTTGAAAACAGAGCATAAAAATGAAGACAGTTGCTTTTCCAAAAAGAAAGACAAGTTTCACCATCTGAGCTAAATCACAGTCTTCGGTTTGGAACATATTCTCCATTTCATGTTTTTTTAATCAATTCACAGCATCATAAAGCTTCCTTAATGAAATGACATGCCCTCCGATATTTCAGTCAGTATGACCAAATTCCACTTAAATTAATCACAGCTCAAAGCCTTTTCCTTTCTACATGTGATTACACTGTGGGACTCAGGAGCTAATTGCCTGCATACTTGATCATTTACTTGAAAACACAAAATTTCAGAAAGATTTTTCCAACTTTGGGTACTGTTGAATTTGAAACAACTGTTCTAAGTATTTCTGCTATGCTTGAAGTTATCTGGAATGCTACTGTAGAGTTTCCAAAGGATTTTCTGTCTGAAATTGATTCACTTTATGTAATAATAAAGATCTAATTGTAGTTACAACATTGCGACCCGTTCTAATTCTGCAGAGGATCTTTAAGAGAATCTGCCCCCATTGCAATGGGTATCATCAGGTTACAAGGACCACAGGGTGAAACGCCCAATCCCAGCTCCAGGACTGGGAAATATTTCTTCCTGGCACAGCAAGTGCTGTCACTATTTCCTTCTCAGCAAAACTGGAACTGTGAGGAGGTTGATGGAGCCAGCATTGGCACTGGAACCTCAGGGGTTCCTTTTGGGATCCAGGCCCTGAACCTTCAGCTCCTCCAGGGCTGGATTCCAGGCAAATCACAGCTTTGGAAAGCCCAGCTAGCTCTGTAGTATCCCAAAGCAGCTGGGCAGTGGTCCAGGCCAAAGAGGGATGCTTGCTGGGCTCTCAGTGCTCCTGTGAAAATGCTGCTTTCACAGGCCTGGTGGCAAAGCTCCTAGAAGAGGATGGAGAGCAGAGAGAGAACCCAGAGGCAGAGCTAAGGTCTGAGCTTCAGGGCACTGCCCGCCTGAGCACCCTCACCTGTGCCTGCCTGAGCTTCCTTCTCCAGAGGGAGCCCCCAGCTGCGGAGCATTCCCTGGCACTGGGAGGGGGCAGGCGCAGGCTGCCTGAGTGGAAACGCCGTCATCGACACAGAGATGTCAGGGACAGACTGGGGCAGGTAAGCCAGCTCACAGAGGGCTCACAAGCAGCTGCTGGCTGTACCTCAGCAACGAGCAACAGAGCCCAGGGAGAGAAAATCTGCCACTTTGTCTGCAGCCTGGCAGCTGCTCCAAGGCACACCTCTGCTGGAAGCCTGGCCACCTGCACGCTGAGTTTCCCCGGGGCAGATACAAAACCTGTAACCCAATTCTTGCTGCTGCAGCTGCTGGCAATCATGAGGATTGACCTGCTGTGGCCTGTTAGAGAGCCAGATCCCATCCCTGCTGCAGTCTTTGCATCTTTCAAAAAATGGCTGGGGACAGAAGGCTCTCGGGCAAGCAGACCTCTGATGAAGACAACCCCAGGCCCTTTAGCAACCATTATAGAACTGCTCTTTGTACTTATAGCTACAGTAGTGTTGATAGCACACCAATGTTTTGGTCATACTGAACAGGGCTCACACAGCATCAAGGGCTGTTTATTCATACTCCATCCAATGGCCAGTAGGCTGGAGGTGGGCAAGAGTTTGGGAGCACACATAGCCAGCACAAAACAAAGGGGGTATTTCATAATCAAAGGGGATATTTTATACTATGTGATGTTGTACTTGGCAAAAAAATAGAAGTTAAGGATCATGGGAAGGATTTGTTATTAAGGGGTTTGTCTTCCAAAGTAATCACTACACATACTGAGGCCCTGCTTCCCAGGACACCATCTAAAGACGAAAACGAGAGAATAAATATTTTTGCTTTGCTTTGCTTCCACACACGCCTTTGGTTTTCTTCATTGAACTGCCTTTATCTCAACCCATGAGTTTTTTCATCTTATTTTCTCCCCTGTCCTGTTGAGTAATAGAACTGCTTGTGGCCACTTGGCTTCCAGTCAAGGTCAACACATCACAATCCTTTCTGGCACCCAGCATGTGGATTGAGCCAATGGGAGTTCTGAACTGAGCATGCTACAGCTAGAGCAGTTATTAATCGGCAGGTTTCTGTGTCTTTGAGGCTGGCTGGCTGCACTGAAAACCTCTTCATTCTGTTGAGCTTTGGAGCATGCTAATACAAATGTTGTGCACTTAACTATGCTGGGGAAGTTATCTTGCAGACAGAATGAGAGAATACACCTCCACTTAACGGAGACTGATGTTGGTGGTTTTATGCATGGACTTCCACAGTTTTTGTTCACCCTTATGTGAGTTGTTTAATACTACTAACTGATACTTTTGGGTTTGTGGCAAAAACACCCTGTTCTGGACAGTCCTGGAGGCCTTGTGTATCCTTGGCATAGATTACCTGAGGACAGGGCACTTCAAGGGCCCAAAAGGGCACCAGTGAGCTTTCAGTGTAGCCATCATGAATACGGAGAAGGTTAAACAGCCGACTAGCTTCTCTGGCCTCTCAGAACATTTCTCTGTTGTGGCCTTACTGTGGGTGGGTAGATGAATGGCAGGCTGATTGCTACCACGACAGTGCACCAGCAGTGATACTGCAGCAGCCGAGATTCCCTGGCTCCCACCTGCAGGCTGATTCACCCATTGGGGACCCAAAGAACGATCAGTTTATTTTAAATATCTCATACGGCCCATGCAGAAGTCTGGTGGAGGATGGAAATTAACAGGGACTATTGTGTCTTGAATGAAGATGTCACGCTGCTGGTGAGTGCTGCTGTACTTGACATGCTGGAGTCCCTATGCCAGCTGGAGTCAAGGACAGAGAAGTGGTATGCTACAACAGGTATTATCAATGTTTTTTTCTCAATTCCTTTGGTAGCAAGAGCATGTGACAGGGTCTCAGTACACCTAGAATGAACTGCACCAGGCTGGAAGCACAGTCCTACCATTTGTCATGGAGACTGATCAGAGCTGCACAGTCACCAGAATGATCCCCCTGAACACTTCTCAGACATCAATGACATCAACAGCTGGGATAAAAAAGCCTGCCAGATGGGCAGCAGGGTTTATAGGGGTGGGAGTCTGTAATTTGATTTCTAACGAATTAAGTAGCAGAGTCTTTAGAGTACAGTGAAGAGGTGAAGTCTGGGTTCTTTTGGGGTTGAAAGAACAGCTGGGACTAGTGGTCAGAGCAAAGTATGGCTAGTGAGCAGCAGGGCACCCAGGCTCCCTGGAAAACAGCAGGATCTAACACCCCTTTCCCCAGCCTCACCTCTGACAAGGCACATCATCTGCCAGTCGTACCTGTGCTGAGAGTTGACGGGAATGTCTCCTTCCTTGGTGTTGCAAGTGGTTCTGCAGCGATATCCCATTACTTAGATGAAGCTGGAGCCTCAAACGGCCCTGCTGAAGCCTGCCTCACGAGGGAGCTGTGTTCCCAGGAAAAGAGAGCGTGAGTTGCTTTTCTGCTGCGCATCAGTCCTAGAAACCCAGAATGGCATGGAAGGAAATCTCCCTTCCCTCCTCCTGCACTCCCTGTCGAAGGAGTGCGTCTCCACAGAGCCCGCAGTTGTGTCCCATAGAGACACAGCAGCAGGAACAGGAGGGTTTAAGGCAGTGAGGGACACATGACAGGGGGATGTGAGCCTACAGAAAATAGGATCACTGCCCGCCTGTGCGAGGCATCCACTTCTGGAAGAGTTTTGTTATGCTCTGTCTCCATATTGAAGAGGGCCCCACCTCAGGCCAAGCTGGGCGTGTTCAGTCCTCACAAGGCTGGAGGATCTTCCCTGTAGTACCTTGGCCATCGAGACTTGGAGAGTGTTGGCAGTTCCGGGCAGAGAGAAAACAAAGCCCTATCCCCTTCTCCCCCTTCGGAGTCCTGGGGATTGCATCATCTTACTGGCTGCATCAAGACCAAATATGCTGGGAGTGGCCACAAAATTTCATTTTGCATCAAAATGTTAATAATTTTTTTCATTTTTCAAGACTCAAACCAAAATATTTGACAGATTTCAGAAGAGAAAAGATTTACAGACAGAAAAGATTTCAGCTTTTCAAGTAGGTAGGTAAAAGGAGTAGGAATGGGAGATTAAGATGAAGAAAGGAAAGCAGAAATGCATCTGGAGAAACAAACATAAAAAGCTAAATGGGTACAAGCAGGCCAAACACATTTTCTGTTTTCATTGTTGCTGTTGAAATTCTAGGATTCAGTAAAAAGAAAATTTAATATGGAGAAAAATAATGGTATGATGAACTTTAAGGTATGATTTAGCAAAGGTTTAAAAAAAATTAAGAAATCTTAATAGTCCCCAGTATAATTAATCTGGATTTGGTTAGCATGTAATTTCTTTCAAAGCAGGAAAATTTTGTTTTGCTCATGAACCAGCCTGCTTCTGCAAATACAGGTTGGCCACAGCTGTAAATGGAAGATGTAAAAACTGAAGGAAGGATGTACATGCAAGCATTCAGCAGCTCAATGTGTAAAAAACAGAGCAGTTCAGCAGCTTTGGCCATCCCAGAATAATATCTCTTGCTGTCAAGCTCCATTTTCACATGACCTCTATAGAAAAAAAAACTACAGCTGGAGCAAGATGCAGAGTTAGTTTTTGTCTGCTTGCTTTTTTTTTTCTGGCATGATTCTGAACCAGCAAGTCAGTCTCAGTCCAGTAGTAACACAGCAGGCACACAGGAATGTAGAAAGCCTGAGGCTAAGCCTGAAAACCAAGGTGATGTGTCAGGATTAGGGTCAGAATCAATGAGATACAAGGCAATGAATTACAGAAGTGAAGATACTAGAGGCAGGGGTCAGCAGCAAAACCTGAGCTTAAATGCAGTTTCCAAGTGCAAAAGGAGCGTGCGCTCACCTTTACTTTTCTTCACAAGAGCTCCTATTAGTGACAGAGCAGACACTGGACTCTGCAACTCCAACTCTTTCATTCAGCCAGTTCTCAGCACCCTGAAATCAGAATTATTCAGGCAGTCACATGGTGACAGCACAAAAGACAAGTACGGGAAGGGACAGTTTAATTTGTTCAACAGAGGTGAAGAACAGCCTTAACAGCAGTAAAACTGGTGCAGCTAATGGCTGGAGGATGTCTGGGCCATAGTAATCATGAAAGGATAGAATTAAGAAATGTGGTTAGAACTACCAGCTTGGACTTCTGTCGGGAAGCCTTTGGCCTAGTTGACAGAGTCTCTTGGAAGGCACTTCAAAGAAGGCATTGAGGTGCTGGGGTGAGTCCAGAGAAGGGCAGTGAAGCTGGAAAAAGGTCTGGTGGATAAGTAGGAGAGGCTGAGGGACCCAGGGTTGTTTAGTCTGGAGAAAAGGAGGTTCGGGGGTGACCTTACTGCTCTAAAAATCCCAGAGAAAGTTGTTTCCCAGGTAGTTGGGGGTTGGCCTCTTCTCCTAGGAAATTAGTTACAAGATGAGAGGACACAGCCTCAAGCTGTCCCAGGGGAGGTTCAGACTGGCTGTCAGGAGAAATTTCTTGATGGAAAGGGATGTTAAACATTGGCATGGGCTACCCAGGGAAGTGGAGAAGTCACCACCCTTGCAGGTGTTCATGAAAGGACTGGACACAGGACATGGTGCAATGGTTTAGTTGACGAGGTGGTGATCAGTCAAAGATTGGTCTCAATGGTCCAGAAGTCTTTCCCAGCCTAAAGGATTCTGTGATTCTGTGCATTCTTGAAGGACAAAGGAATCTAGGCAGGCTAGCAATTTTTGAAGAAAAAACTCTTAGAGGTGCAGAAGTACTGTCCCTGAATGCCAAAAGACATGTGGTGGAGGTGGGGGTAGGGAAGAAAACCAGTCTGAACAAGAGAGTTCTGGCTATAATTCAGTAAAGAAAAGAGTTTATGACCTTTGGAAAAAGTGGGTCTCCACTCAGGAAGACTACCAAGTTCCAAATTCACATGGAGAGAAAATTTAAAAGGCCAAAGCCCAACTAGAACTTAATTTGGCTACCACAGTAAAAGACAAATGTTTCTATCAATACATCTGGTGGTCTGAAAGACATAGATGGGAAACAGAATGATGGCCTAATGATCATAGACCATCATAGATGGGAAACAGATCATAGATGGGAAACAGATTATAGATGGGAAACAGAATGATGGCCCCTTTCCAAGGGGAAAAAAATTAACAATCAAACATGGCTTAGACACACACAAGTCTGTGAGGCCAAATGGGTTCCTCCCAAGGGTACTGAGGAAGGACCTTGGCGGAAGAGCTCACTGAGTAATTTTTAATCATTTGGCAGCAGTCCTGACTAACCAGGGAGGTCCCAGAAGACTGGAAGTTGGCCAATGTGATGCCCTTCTACAAAGGCTGGAAGGAGGATCTGTGTGGTGCTGGGCCACTATAGGCCTGTCAGCCTGGAGAAGGTCATGGAGCAGATCATGCCTAGTGCCACCAAATGGCATGTACAAGACAACCAGGGATCAGGCCCAGCCAACAAGGATGTAGGGAAGGCAGGTGCTACTTGACCAACCTGGCCTATGACAGGGTGACCCACTTAATAGATGAGGGAAAGGCTTTGGATGTTGTCTATCTTGACTCGATCAAAGCCTTTGACATTTTCTCCCACAGCATTCTCCCCGAGAAACTGGCTGTTCATGATTTGGATGGGTGCACTGTTTACTGGGTAACAAAGCGTCTGAATGGCCAGGTCCAGAGAGTGGTGGTGGATGGAGCTACATCCCTCCAGTCACAAGTGCTTTTTCCAGGGATCATCTACAGGAGGCAGTTTTGGTTATCATGTAGCTCACTGATCTGGATGTGGGAAATGAGCATTCCCTCAGTCATTTTGCAGACAACGCCAGGCTGTGTGGGAATGCTGACCTGCTGGAGGGCAGGAAGGGTCTGCAAAAGGATGTGGACAGGCTGGACTGATGGGCACAGGCCAACGGTGTGAGATTCAATAAGGCCAAGTCTCAGGTCCTGGGGTCACAACTTCACTCAGCACTGCAGATGGGGAGCAGAGCATCTGGAAAGTTGCCCAGCAAAGGGCGTGGGGGTGATATAGTCAACATCTGGCTGAACACAAAGAAACAATGTGCTTAAGTGGCTAAGAAGGCAAATGGCATCCTGGCCTGTATCAGCAATAGTGTGGCCAGCAGGAGCAGGGCAGTGACTGTCCCCCTGCACTTGGCACTGGTGAGGCCACACCCTGAGTTCTGTGTCCAGTTCTGGGCCCCTCACTTCAAAAAGAACCATGAGGTGCTGGGGTGTGTCCAGAAAAGGGCAATGGAGCTGCTGGTGAAGGGTCTGGAGCACAAGTCCTGCGAAGAGCAGCTGATGGGACTGGATTGCTGCGGTGCCGGATTTCTTCGGCCCGACCAGCTCCTGGCACCGAGAGCACGAGCAGGCTGCCCCCAGAAAGCTGTTCAATCCAAGGGGAGGCTGCAGGGCACACTCCTGGCACCGAGAGCACGAGCAGGCTGCCCCCAGAAAGCTGTTCAATCCAACGGGAGGCTGCAGGGCACGGCTGCTCTATGGCACAGGGGGACTGCGGACTGCGCCCAGGGTAGGCACAAGGATCAGGGAGAGCTCTTCTGCATGGTTTCCAAAGAAGTTTATTTCCAAAAGTGCAGGGACAGAAACGACACACTCAAAACCATACATCAGCTTATAAAGGGAGGAGGTCCCACGGGAGGATACAATCTATGACCAATTGGGAGACATTGGGGGTGGAATACAAGGCAGGGAATACAACGTTTAAACCAATAGGGCACTACAGGGGAGGAGAATAACTTAAATAAACCAGTGGGGTTTTGAAGGATACGAAATTGATAGGGAAGTTTCTAGAGGGGCAGGCTTGGTGAGGGATTGACATTCAGTGGGAGGAAGATCAGGGAACAAAGGGGCAGGTCTTTGGGGAGATGGACAGCTAGGGCAAGACCAACAACACAGGGGGGAAACAAACCATCCATTAATAATAAAATGTACTGTAACAGTACAAAATAGGAAAGATTATAAAACTGACTACTAGAAATGCATTACAATCAAAAAACACACTGCCACACTGGATGTGTTAAGCCTGTAGAAAAGGAGACTCAGGGAAATTTCAACTCTGCAACTACTGGGAAGGAGGCTTTAGTGAGGTGGGGGTCAGCCTTTTCTCCCAGTAAATGAAGGGATGAGAAGAAACAGCCTCAAGTTGCACCAGTGGTGGTTTAGACTGCATTAATATGGAAATAATTCACTGCTGAAAGGGCTATCAGTCACAGACCAGGTTGCTCAGGGAAGTGATTCAGTCCACTGTCTGGAGATACTTAAAAGATGTGGCATTTAAGGACATGATTTAGGCGTGGATTTGGAAGTGTCAGGTTAAACGTTGGACTCGATGACCTAAATGATTCTATATAGATATGTTTATATGGAGATAAAAACAGTCCTAATGTGTAGAAAAACCAGACAGATAACAAGATTTTATAGGCTGCCCTCTCTATGAATGGATCTAATTACTGGAGGTAAATAATAAGATGATTTCAGAGGAAAGTTTATTACATTTGTGCTGAAAGGAGATTATGAACAAAAACAAAAAGCAAAGACATTGTTTACATGACCCTTATTTTCATAGAACTGGTAATACTCAGGTTGAAACCATGGTCCATCCTGGCCATACAAAGTTACTAACTGGAATCCTTTTATTATAATAATTTATCACAATTAATAACATAACTTTATATTTGAAAATAATTAACAATAGTTAATTAATAAGAAATAGAGAGTCAGGGGTGGTTTTTGCAGTAAAAGTTAAAATGAAAGTGCAGAGTCTAAATGAAGTCAGATTCGAAAACATTTTAGACATGGATATCTGTGATGTCAACCGTGAGAAAATGACCTTCCTGTTCCACAAGACAGTCCAGAAGAGAAGTTGGTTTGATCAGTGTAGTCCTTGTCCTATATGGTAGACCACACAGTCTGGGAGAGAAGCCAGGAGGGTCAGTGTAGCAGTTCCAGCCTTACTGTGTGCAGTCTCTAAGGACATAGTGATAGTGAGGCCCTGGAAAAATGCTAAGATAAAACTCTGAAATGTTAAGCCTTGTGTTTTACCTGTGTAAGTAGTATAATTGGTAGATGTGATGATTGTTTAGTAATTAAAATAATTATTGTATAATCATAAGAAGAACAATGAGAAACTGTATGTTTCTAGTCTAAGGTGGCCATGCTTGGCTGAAACCTATGTATACTATTGAACAATGTAAGTTTAATAATTAATATGAAAGTTATATAACGATAGAATATAAAAGCATATCCATCCCAAACCTATGTCGGAGTCAGATTTGGGTTTGTACCCCTGACACCCAGAGCTCTTCAATAAAAGCACCTGCATATAATCATTTATCGTGATTATGTGTTCCTGAATGCTAACAGTAGGATCCCTTGAATTTCTCCCAAGGTATTCCTAAATTCTCCCCTTTTCCTCCCCCGGGTTTTGTTTGAGGTCTCTTCTGAGTCTCTCTGGATTCTCATCAAGTTTCTTTAGTCTCTGCCCATAATCTCTTTGTCTGGGTTACCTCCTGTAGGTACCTTCTGTGTCTCTCCTGAGAGACAGTGGACAATATCCATCACAGACTGCTAGAGAATGCCTGGTTCCTGTATTCAAAGTCTCTCAGTATCTTGCACTTGGCTCTTGCCTCAGAGCCATTGTCTGCCCTCGCTGAAAGTATCTTCACACTTTCTCCATGACACTTTTACAACTTTCATAGTAGTTAACAAGCTGTTTACTCGTAAATGGTTACCTTATCCTCCTCTATTCTTTTATTGCTAAATATCAGCCAGGCCCCACCCATACTACCTGACACAATCTAGCCATTACTCTAGAAACAATCCTGTAACTCTTCCTATATATTAATTTCATACAATCATAATGTTTCCGTAATTCCCATGGCTTATGCAACTCAGCAGACTTCCAGCCATCTTCTTGATATTTCTCCTGTGGTTAGAACAATTGCTTCTTGGAGGCAGACTTGGGGAATGGGTTAATATAATCAATTTGCCAACAAGCTTCACCAAGCTTGTGTCTTGGAATTGTCAGCAACAACAAATGCAATTCAGGAACCCTGAAAGCAAAGGCAATGCTTGGTCTAATCTTATCACTGAACTAAATACAAGGCGCTGAGCACTGAAGTCACCACATTATCTCTAGAGAAATTCTGCATATCTTGTTCGCAGAGGAATCTCAAGGCTCAAGATGGGAAATCACATGCTGCAGAAAATTGGATTGTACAAAGTCATCCCTTGCAACATGTGAAGATTTTTTTTTCAGTAGGACTTTGCTTCATTTCAGATCAACAACTTTGTTTAGCTGCTGCGATTCCTTCCTTACTTTCTTCTTACCTTCTTAATGGGGCCTCCAAAATATAAGTAATAAAGGAAAGCAATATGCAGTATTTTATGTGGGATCTCTGCAGATCATTAAAAAAGAAAAAATGTATGAAAATCAGTTGAATCGTTCTATTTCCTTTACCCCTTGCTCATACCAGGAGTACAGACAGTTCTGTTCCAAATCTGTTTTGTTTTACCCTCTCTACAGGGAGACAGTGGAGCAGTGTGTGGGATGAGGTCTTTACTCTGTTTATTTAAAATTCTGTTAAGACCTTGCTTGTTTTGCTTAGGCACTACTTGAGGTACCACCCAAGGACAGTATGAATAACTTACAGCAGCAGAGGACAGAGATAGCTTAGTAGTGTAGCAGCGTCGAAATGGAATCAGACCCTGGATAAAAGATACCATTTGTGGACTCCACCAACATTGCCACATAGTGTTTGTGTTGCCAGCCTGAGCCATGGCATCAAGACAAATGCAAAACCCAATGGGATGCTGAGGAGAAGTACACAAATGTGTCATCCTCCAAGCAGTAAGCATTTTCCTCAGAGTATAGATTCAGGCCATGTTCTTTGAGAAGCCGAAAATGTCTGCTTTGTACCTTTGCACTTAATTCAGCCCTGTGCTTTGCATTCTGTCTCTGAAGACTTAATTTCAAAGTAAGACCTGTTAACAAGTAGAGAATCCATGGTTGTGGTACTTCCACAAACCTAAATGATTATCCAATTATGGAAAGAGCTGTGAAATGCAATCTTGGCCACTAAAGCTCTCCTACACATCATACAGATGTTCACAGCCTTCACCATGCTGTGAAATGCTCATCAAAATAGAAGCCAAATTAACACCTCTTACAAAGACTGCAAAAAGTGACTCACCAGTGTTATGCTCTTAGGAGTAATTGGTGGATTCCCTGAACACCACTGGCAATATCATTCACACATGCACCCATGTCATCCCTTGTGTAAAGGTGTAAAGGTGCACCTTATCAAGAGAATTAGTCAGAGTAGAACTGAGATACATGATTTTACAGACTCCAAATTAAAACCTATTGATTACTTTTTCAACACAGTTGAGACAAATAAACACAAGTTGTTCTAAAAGGCCACTTGAATTATTAGCTATTCATGACAATCTGAGTACACAAGGACGATCAGAGGAAAAAAAGGGAGAGGTTTATATTTATTTTTTTAAATAAACTTTAATGTGCAATATAGGCATGATCACTACAAGATCTTCCACCTATACGCAATACTACACACTGTTAACACACCGCATTTTAACTGTACATTAAAAAATCTGGGAAGAATATTCCTTCACTGGAAAAATATCATACAATCACTTAAATAAACAGAGACAACATTACAGTGCAAACAAAATCCTGGTTTTATTTATTCTGCAATTATTGAGTACTTTCTAAAAGTCTTTTAGAAAAATAATAAAAAAACCTTCCCACGGACAACCAATACGTTCTGAGATGATTTCCTCTTCCTGAACCAAGAACCTTGATCTGATCCTTGAAGCTGTAATAAGCAGGATACTCATTTGTATGATGCACATTCACATAATTTTTATGAAACAATGATCCCAACCCAAAATTTGCAGACAGCAATAAAATGGCACTTGCTGGCTTCATCTGACTTTTGATCAGACCCATGACATGAAAGGTCTGGTACAATAGTTATCCCCATGAATTAAAGACAAAGTGCTTAAGGAAGCCAGACAAGGCCTTGGTTAATGATGCTATTGGTTTCTATAGGTAATTGCTGTTAGACAGAGTAGGGGCATACTTTTTTTTCCCTTTAAAGAAGAAAAACGGACTATGGAACAGCAATCCTGCCAGGTTCAACACACAAAAGAAGAAATAACACATATTTCTGTCACAAAGGGCATGATAGTGTTGCTCGAGCCCACAAAGGCCAAGACTCAGAGCAGATGTCACCTGATCTGTGTGAACTCTGCCACCTTCATAAACTCCTACTCTGGTGAGAGTATATACTAACTTAAAAGTGCCTGTATACTCTTGTCAGTTGAGTGATGTTAAGAGTAAAGACTTCAGGGAAATAAAAAAAAGTAGGCAGGTGAATATGATGCCTTAAGTTTTAGCTTTCATATTTTTCAGATTCTGTGCTGTGTAGCTCTGAGCTTCATATTAAGTGTTGGTAAATTCTCTTCACAGGGTAGATAGACAAAACAATCCCTTTTCCAGCTTGACCAAGGACAACTGTTACAAGCTCCAGGCCCAAAGAGTATAAACAATGGTGAATTGAAGAGAGAAAACAAGGAGGATGAAGTTCATAACCTCAACCTATAATTGGACAATTAACTCCAATATGCTAATGGACCAAGACTTATAAAAGTGTGACACCTTGTGACTGGTCATCCATTTTGTGACCATTTTGGGTTCATCTTGGGTGTAGCCCTGGCCAGGCTCTTACACTGCCCAAGGTGTATCCTTTAGGGCCTTTTAATAAATACCTGCTTTATTCTTTAGCTCTGTCTAGCCTCTGTTCTAGGTCAGCCTTCTCAAGGCACCAAGTACACGAAAAAGGGATGTTTGTTTTCACTTGGAAAGAAATGTTGTCTCTTTGTCCTCCATTGAGCCACCCACCTCAGAAAACTGGAAAACCTATTTCAATGCAGCTTCCAATTCTGGGTAAGACAATTTGACCCACTACCATCACTGCACAGAATGAATGACACTGGGCTCTTCACACACATATGATCAACTCCTGTTCAATCTGCATTGGATGCCATTTAAAGAATAAGGCAGGCTTAAAAGGAAACAGAATATTTAGCACCAGTGAGAATATATGGGTCATCCTTGAGGTTCTTAACAGATTAAACAATACCATAAAGAACTATTTTTACAGGCAATAAGTAGTTACTCCATCACAATTTTCAGATTTGCACTTCTTTCTAAGCATACATAAAAAATAGTAGTAGCTAAGAAAGCTGAATTAAATAGCACACAATTTCACAGTCCTATTGCTGTCTGTAAAATACATAACCTGCATATAACCAGTTTGCTACTATACCAGCTGATGGGTTAATGCACAATATTCTAGACATATGTGGGAGATGGCACAACATGAGGACTATAAGGCTATAGATTCCCCAGTTCCAGCTTGTGTACAATTATAATTTTTCACTTATCTCACTGAATGAGCACACACAGCATGTAGAAAATATGTCCCAAGTAGATGTGCACTGGGTTGGCAGGATTAAGACACAGAGCAGCTTCCACAGTGCTTCTGGCTGGCTGACAGTGACTGAAACATGGCAGGAGGCAGGCTTCTGCTCACGGTGAAAAAAGAGCACTGGCCAGAAGGTATGTGCCAATGAGGCTATGGCTTACGAATGCCTTGGTAGACCAGAAAAACAAAATTCTGCTCTGCTACATACTGCAATTCTCACAGCTGCAAAAGCCATCTTGTGGAAAGGCAGTGTGATACATGTTAGCCTGCTACATCAGTAGGACAGCTGTTTGATCCAGACAAATGAGCAAGTGAAGATTTTGCCTACTAAAGCTTTATAAAAGCCTTTGACCACCCTCATGCATAAATACTAACCCACATAATCAAAATTACTTATCCTAACTACTTAAAACATTATGATGTAACTGCCCCAAACAGAATTAGCTGCCTGTACCTACAAATGAAACTTGTAAATGAAGACAGTAAACATTAAGAGATTATTGTACCAAAAAGGATAAAAATATATAACAAACTACTGTTTAATTACATCCCCTATTCATAAGTAATTGACCATGATTTGCTCTCACAAAACTATTTTAAGATTGTGTGTTTAATAGAAGTTCAATATTTGACTACCCCAAGAAACTGCATTAAAAAAATCCCAAACCCATCAAACTATGTGACCAGAGCCAGAGACTTGCTTGCTAAGCAGCTCCTTCTCAGGTCCATCAAGAACACCCTAGGGTCCCTCAGAGTAAGGTTACTCTTTCTCATGGAGAAGTTTCTTAGGGTAGCAAGAGAATACAAGTTGTTGTTTTTTTACTGCTGAGAAGAACTTGTTGATTCTTCTCAAAACACGAAGGAAGAACTTTTGTTGGGAAGCACTTTCATTCACATAGAAGGTCTGGGAAGGCTATCTGCTCTCCTTGCATTAAAATAAGTGTTCTTTCTCTTACGCAGCAACACAAATCTAGAGGCATGCTGCAGCACAAGAGTATCACACTGTCCCACAAACAACTCTGCAGAGAGCCCACATTCACAAGACTAAATCTGCCTCTCTCCATCATAGATGCAGGCTCTGAATTCTGGCAATGAATTCTGCGCAACCCAGCTTATCTCTCACCTCCCATCCACAGGAAGGGGTGAGACTAGGTTATTAGAGAGTCCGTACAGCCACAGGATAGAGCAAGGACAAGTGTTCTGCTCCTTTGATAGGCAGCTTTTTTGTAGTGTAGTAGTGGATGACTTCAGGAACACTGTCGAAGGGAGGGCTGTTCTGACCCAGGATGTATTTCTCTTTGGTTTTCGTCAGCTTCATATGCATAAAACCTTGACTGCTCCTGCAAGGAAAGCAAAGTGTAAGTTCATGCTTGTGCATAGGGAAGAGAGGTGCAGCACCATGACAGGCTCTCCTTATGGAAGGGAAAGTAGGAGGACAAAATGCCAGTAGCTGCTGGGTGGCAGCCTAAGACAGTGGCCAGACTGACCATCTCCAACTTGTAGTTGCAACCCCCATGGGCAGTTCACCACAAAGGCAGCCTAAGGCAGTATTTTGTCTTCAGTGCCTGCACTGCCTTGATCCACATGCACGGCTGTCTCACACTGAAAGTGATCCAGAGGTGTGCCAGTAAATAATCCATTTCCTTCCCATGGCCCCTCTCTCCAGCCCCTTCAATATTTTCCTGTGAACACTTATTTTCATTATAGCCACTCATTACATCTGGACCAAGTATCTGTGGTGCTGGCCTGTCAGAGGTCTGAGGTTCTCTTCATAGGCACAAGCAGGCTATGAACCTTGCTCAGCTAGGCAAGACAAGACCTGTCCTGTTCTACCCTGCAGATGCCTCAGGGCAGACCTTACCCATTCCACCGGGCAGTAACTGCCCAGAACAGATCTCTGTGCATAATCTGGTGGCTTCAGGTGGGAAAACTACTCCAGGTGAGCATGTTCCCAAGGTTCATGGCACAGTACTGCTTTAGACTGTGCACTATACTGAGCAAGGGCTGCTGTCCGGTGGTCTTTCTGCAGGCATTCTCTTTGAGGGAAGGCTCGTGATTACACAGGCAGGAGAACAGCGTCATGGAACTCATGGAACTGCCCTGCCTGCTCTTGGCAAAGCAGCCCGTCCAACAGAATTCCACTCTAATGGGTACCACCCATACTGCCATACAGCACCAGAGGTAAAGCAGGCCTCAGCTCTTTCCAGAATGACCCTTCAGTGTCTGCAGTCTTAACATACACAGGCTACTTTAAGAGCGTAGAGTTCAGCCAGGGCAACACAAGTGCAAAGAACAGCTCATACACGTCAAGATGTTAAATGAGGCTTAGAAGATTTTTACAGCTTGTTTGATGTCCCAATCCCTAACCTTCTGGCTCCAAGCCATTGTTTCTTCTAGGTGTGTCCAGGGGCAGAGACAGTAGTGTTAAAACTGGAGTTAGTCTGTGTCAGCAAAAAAACCCAATTCAAGATGACACAGAAAGCTGCAGCAGGAAAACAAATTATGTTACAACCAACTTCTCTAAAATCTGCCATATTCTAGTTAGCAGGTGCAGTGTTCCCTTTGTAAGTGCCTGTGTCATAACCAAGCTCATATCTTTCAGATGTATTCAACAATTGTCTGATGAAGAGAAACCTGGTGCACAGAAACCATGGCGGCAGGCACTGTAATTATGGCTCTACATGCTTAAAATCATGTTTTAAATATCAATTTCTTAGTGGGAAAATATATCTTTCAAGTCATAATTCATCTCTAAATTATTTCCCTTAAATAAGGGCGACATCTTTAAATACTTATTATGAGGACAGATGTATTGCTCTCTTTCTTCAGTTGACTATGAATCTGCTTTGTCACAAAATGACTTAAAAGTGTGCAGATACATTAATGGAATCAGGTGCATGCTAATTTCAGAAGTATGGCAAGGACTGAAGAAGAATCTTTTAAGTGCACTTTAGTACAGAGAAGGAAAGGCACAAACCTTTTTTGAACAGGAGGACAATGAACAGAGTATGAGCAAATAACTACAAGCCATGTATTCATGACAGCTGTTGCTTCCCCAAGAAGGACCTATGTGTATATTCAGGTTTGTGTAGCACATAGTCATTGAGCTCACACAAAAAGAATCCCTGCTATATATCCTGACAGGTGAGCCTTCTGGAAGGCCACACTGTTTGTGAGGGTGAGGGAAAAAGAATGTGAGCTTAAAGTTATGAATAGCAGGCTAATGGAATGTAGACGAGGCAAATCCATACCTTCTGCGCTTGGGATGGAACAAACCCAAGCAGCAGTGCAAGCTGGGGCACAACACGCCAGAAAAGGAACTGTGGTAGGGAGGACACATGGTGGGAAGGAGAATGATTGGATGGTCTGCCCATGAAGGCCTACTGCAGCAAAGTTCCACAGCAAAGTGCAGCCAGCTGCTAGAAGGCAGTGACTGCTACTACAGAGCTCTTGTGAGGCTGTATTTGTAACTGGTGAGAGGTGTCCCATGATAAAAGAGATATCAATACTGGAGCATATCCAGAGCAGGACCACTAAACATGGTCTGGGGATGGCAATACTTGACGTATGAGGATAGGCTTGAGGGAATTGCGCCTGTTTAGTCTTCAGAAGGAAAGGTGAGATGGAGGGTGTCAGGTTGCAATCATCCACTCCCTAAAAGGGCGAATTACAGTGAAAACAGAAGTTTCTCAGTCAAGAAGCACAAGCTGCAAGGGAGTTCCCACTGGACACAGGGGCTTCTTCCTTATAGGAGTCCTAGAGCCCAGGACAGAAGGGTTTCCAAAGCACTCAGCAACCCGATAAGCATGTACTGCTTGGAGCAGGGGATTGGACTAGACATCTCCACAGGTCCATTTGCAACTAGATATCTCTAGGCAACTGGGAGTTATGTTAAACTGACTTCAAAGCTTTGCAGTGTCTCACAGGTAAATTTCCTGTTCAAAAAGGAGGAGAACTGAGAGGCAAGAACATTCAGTCAATGAACTAGCTTTGCTTACTGCTACTGTTTTCAGCCAATACCACATTGTTAGTGATAGACCTGATTTCTATCCTGGCTACTTTTCTGGATGTTCGGAACTCTTTAAACTGAGGATTATTTCAGGCTTACTGGTAGATGAAGGTGAAGATTATGTTTTCAAATATTTTCCTTCTTCACTCCCTCTTTTAGTGTCCAGAAATTACCCTGTGAATGTGCTATCTGCCCTCCCTGTTTCAAATGAACTATCACAGGTTGCAAGTAGACATATCAAAACAGACAATTCTCATCTTCTATAATGTAGAACAAATTAAGTTGGAAGAAAGTTAACTCAGCACCTTGAATTAAACCCTTTCAACTGTAAACTATACTGTGAAACTATTCATCTCTACACTAAGGATCCTGTGCTGTCTCACCTTCTCTGTTTGTCCTTAAAATCTGCCTCACAGTCTCCCCTCTTCTGGGAGGCATACTGGACTCAGAAAATCAGTGCCTTTAGTAACCAGGTAAGGGCAAAATGCATCTGCACTTGATTAACAACACCAATTCTGCTAGACCAGTGACTAGAATTACAGGGATCACATGAAAAAAGAACCAGGAAGTAATACTCTCTCTTCCTCTCCTCCAAACGCTGATTTTAGTGTGCAAAGAGATTACTGAAATTTCAGGTAATGACAGGGAAAAAAGCTTCATGGTTGAAGTGATTGTAAATAAATTTCTGCTTAGTTTTTGAAGCACTTTTGGAGTCTACCTGAACAAGTGCCCAACTGAGTAATCCTAGTTTTGGAATGGCTATTTTTCTCTTAGAACCTACCAGGCCCAAGGTTTTTGAAGAAAAGAACCTAAATAGTGATATCAAGTTCACATATGTGAATACTGGTGAGAGCCAGTGCCTTGAAGAGACAAGACATACACATTTTGCAAGAGAAGGTGCTGGGACCTGAACTGCAGCATGTGATATTGTTACTGTGTAAATTCTAAATGTCATTGTGGTCTTTTCAAATGTTGCCATAACTCTTCACCATTTTTTCATTCAATTGACAAACAGTGACAAAACAGTGCTACTAGAGACAATATTCTACCCTTTCTTTCCTTTTTGCAGCCTTTCCCATGAGTTTCAAACACAGAAGAAAATTGCGAATTGCTGATCCCTGCACCAAATTTCTTTGGAACTCTCAAGCACAGATGTTTACAGAGATACAAACTTGATACATGACTAATAGTCACACCTTGCTTAAAATGTTTGGCAACACAACCATAATACCAAAAGCCTTTGAATAGCAGCCTCCCCACATATTTTCTTTCAGTTTTCAAAACCCAGTGAGGATGGGAAAGGAATTGGGTAGACAGTTAATTAGAATGTGCTTTTTTGATCTTATGCATGAAGTGTGATAAAAGCAGGTGTAATAAATATTAACTAGATATTAAACCTAGTATTTTTTTCCAGAAAATATTAATGGCTTTTAAACATGATTCAGTGTTCACAATCAGAAAGTTTGGCCAAGTCTTATGAACCCTGTTTTTGCTGAAGAAAGCACTGTTTTGTCAGAACAGATTTTTTGCATTCATTTTGATGAAAAGTCATTTGCATAAAGAAAAAAGCAACAACTTTGTAATATCATCAGAAAAAAAAAAATCTAGCAATGTAGGAAATATATGTTGTGTTATTTTTCCACTCTGAAATGATTTTCCATTTCATTATTTTAACTTGTGTTACATGCTGTAATTTTGAACAAAGCCTATGTACAGCAAAAAGAAAGTAAAATAAAAGTTCACTGCTTAACCCCAGGAAAAAAAAAAAAAGAAAATAATTGAAAAAACATTTACTGGTGGCATTAAGAGGCTGGCCTATGAACTGTTCTTCCAGTTTCAGCTTTGCTTTTTCAAGCATATTATATACAACACTGTCATTCTACACCTGACAGACACTGTCTCCATGATAAAATAAACATCTCTTCCCCTACAAACAAGGTGTAGAAGTCTTCGTTTGCACCCAATGTGTGAAAATCACTACTAAGCCCAGGCTTCATCCTCTATAACCAGTTCCCATCTGCTGTTTTGAAGGTAGTGAGAATCCTCAGCTTGCTGGATTTTCCAAAGAAGTGACAGAATCAATACTTTTTGCTAACAGACAGGACCTTATCTTTATGGTTTAGGCTAACAATAGACTAATAATACACTTTCAAATACTTTTATACAATTACTAATTTAGATACACATAAAAAATCCCATGACCTCTTTGTAAATTATACTGACAGGAAGAAACTTATTATTTTTACAATATTACAAGATTTACTTCCAAGAACAAAAATCAACAGAAAGGTGCAAATCCAGCATTTATCCAGAACCTAGAACTACCCAAAGTTTATGTACTCAGCTTTGGAAATCAGGACCACTTCTACAGACTGTAATGACAAAAAACCCCATAGCTTGCAGTTTCCTTTGCTATTCAGGGAAACCACACGCCTGTTTACGAGTCCACAGGATCAGGATGTCAAAAGGCACCACCCTCTCTTAATTCAGCTCTGTACTTCCAGTAGCTGTGATTATGCAGGAACTATCTGACAGATCAGAAAGCAATGCATGTTACTGTTTTCGCTCACAGACTGCACATTTAGTTAACCTGTGAGATAATCCTTATCTAAAATTAAGAACAGCCACATTTCCCAAAATTGAAATGTGAGTCAGGAAACGAAGTGGTGTGGGCACGGTGCACACTGCTGCAAGAGCCTTGGGAGGGGGAAATCCTGACTGAAAGGATTAGCTAGTAGAGCCCAGTTGGTGCCTAGTCTTCACTGAGCAAGACTGAAATATGATAACCCCATCCTGAGATCCTGTTCTATTGCTACATCAGAAAGACATCTCTGTGAGCTTGATGTTCATTGAAGTAATTGCTGAACACCTAAAACATTTATAAGTAAGAAATGGCTCTCCCTCTTTCATTTGCATATCGACTTCTACCTTTTTCACCAGTGTGCTTGTTAGTAAAGAACAGGTGTCAGACAAGGAATTTGAAACTAGGCATTTCAATAGCAGCCAGGAGTTTCTGGTTACAGCACACTTACCAGGAGTATGGGTCTCCAATTTTTACCCAGCCTTTTGCAATTATAATTGTATTTAAGGCAAGAGTGGGTGGGTGTGAGTGAGCCAAATATCTACAACCCTGAAGGAATGCAGAGAAGAGGAAACACAGGGAATGATCCAGGGCTGACAAAGGAGATTCAAGAGAATGTATAGCTGCTGCTCATGCCTTTGGGATCATTTCGTTCTGGGAAGGTAGATCATATACTTTTCCTCTCCTGCTGTGCAGAATTTAAACAATGCTGATAAGGAGGCTTAGCTCTCTGGATCCCAATCCAAAGAAAGATGCTTTTAGCTTCAAACACTTGTCACCAGCAACACCAATTCCTTGTTTCTAACTGAGATGGGCAACATAAATGTGTACTTCAATAAAACCTTCTCTGATGCCCCCAGATATAACTAATCCACATGCAGTTAAATTTCACTGAGTAAACTACACCATCTCAAAGTGACAGACATTGACATGAGCAACCTAAACTACCTCAGTGATTGTTTCATGCACAGATGCATGTTAATTTAGCAATAAAGCTATTTTCACACTCATTTCATTACATTTGGAATGATAATTTTTGGATTTTGAACGAAACAGATATCTCACACAAATTCCCCATGCAAGTCAAGCCTGTCTGGCTCTCTCAATGCCCACAGAACACAAGGACTTCCTGCTATTGGAAAAAAACGTCTTCAGAGATGTCTCCATTATGAAATATTCAGCTATATTAAAAGAAAATTAGCAAGTTCTACCATATTTTCACTTTTCAAATACAGGTAATATTTGGGTAGATTCTCATTGCTGTCTTTTGGGAAACAATCTTTTGTTATTAGAGAAAAGAAAACTAAAAAAACTAGAGTGAAGTGGTTTGGGTTTGGTTTTTGCTTTATGTTTTCTTTTTAGAAAAACTTGTCACATGAAACAGAAGAATAGATTTTAAATCACTGTTACTTAGTACAAAATCAGGGTGTGATTCTTACTTTTTCCCCTGAAGCAGACATGAAACATTTAACCAAAAAAAAAAAAAAAAAGCTGACTCACACATGGTATTAAAAGTCCCTAAGAAGCACAAAGACAGCTAATAGACAATGGAGACATTGTAGTTCTGTCCAAAGAGAATACAAAAGGATACTAAAGGCATGGATGCAGCTGTACAAAGCAGAAAAATATAAATTTTAACTATCACCTTTCCTCTGGAAGTATGGCAGAATAACAAAAATCACTGAGCTGATGCAAGAGTTAAATGAAATACCTTTAAAAATAGGTCATATTCCAAGACATTGAATTTAAGGGACAATTTAGGCCTGAGGGAAAATTTATTCCAAAGCTTGTACCATTAATGCTTCAGTGTTTGAAAATATCTAGAAGACACCTATATTGGAGTATACAGAGATCAAATTACAAAAGAAATAACAGGAACTCAACCACAATTCCAAAGCAGATGTGTTTCAGCTCATGGCAAACCTCTGTATTACAGAGAGATCCCAAAAATAGTAGCAGAGGAATAATGATTTAAAATATACTCCTACAAAATATTTCTCTTCTCAAGTTCTAGAATGGAATTTTAAACTTATAAAACAAGGATCCACTTTGGTGCTATTTATAAAAGCACTTCTTACAGCCAGGTATCACCATCATCCCAGCAGTAAAATGTATGTTCAGAACAGACCTGCGAAGAAATGGCATAAAAGCCAAACTGGCAGGAGTAATGCTAGTGAAAAGGGCAAGTTGGCCTGTACCCCAGACCTACTTGGAAGGTTAGGTTCCCCATCAGACCCTATCCTGCATAAGGGAAAGAAAGGAAGCACTTCTCTTTGCACCTGTACAGCCTATACAGGCTGGAGCTTAAGGAGCTTCTTTTTCTCCTGCACACAAAACCTGACAATCTTCCTCAGCTAGAAAATGAAGTGAACTTCTTATCCTGTCACGGGTAGGAGAATTGGGCTAGATGATCTTTGATCCTCCCTTCCAACCCCAGCAGTTTATGAATTTGTATTATGGTATGTTGAAGACATCTGTGATGTACCCTGCTCAGCCTAAGCTAGGTAAGGCAGATTCAGAGCAGTGAGAAGACTAGAATACTGCTAATTTCCTAATTCTGTAGATCTTTCATCCTTAATCCTGGGCTTTTTACTTTGAAGAACTGTAACAAGGCTGTACAGCTTTTCTCCAGTAAAGCAAACAAAACAAAAGGAATAAAATCCCCAAACAATAAGTTCCTTATTCAGCCAAAAGCAGAGGCAGCAGGAGCATTTCAAATTAGAACAAGGAAAAAAAAAATTAATCCAAATTTATTTGGTTAAGTGGATACCAAATGAAGACAAAAAAATCTATTAACATCCCCAGACAGGAATATACTAATTCAGTGACTGTAATATATGTCACACAGTCCCAAACACTCTGAAATCCTTTGGAGCTAAAACAGTGTGGCAACAAACTGGATAATTTTCTTGTATGGCACCTGAGAAGTTAGGGCTTAAATACATTGACTATGTTTTACTGACAAGTACTTACTTCAGTGAAAGCGAATAGTCATGCTTGCTTGTTTGACTATTTCTTACAAGGTAGCTACACTCCTTACATAAACGCAACAGGTTTTCTGCATCTGTCCGACTGATTGCTCCATGATACCATCTAGAAAAAAGCAAAGAGGTTAATAAACACACAGAAGTATTCCCACTCATACTGCTTTCACTACTTTATTTTTTAAGGTGTGATTTGTTACCAATACCATATGGATACCTTTAAAATCTAATATATTATGGATAAAAAACTATGAAGTTATTACAAATTGTGGAGGCTTCTTGTTTCTGTCAGCTGAGGGGAAAAACTCAGACCAGGAAACGATGCAATAAGATTGGTGTACATGTCTATGTAAGAAATTCCCATTTGGAGAAACACATTATAATCTATCTTGCAAACAGGTCCATGATATACAATTTGCTCTATTTAATCCCTGGGATATATCAGTTTTTAAACTAATACACAAAATAAACAACAAAAGCAAAGAAACTGAAGATCACATGTGGAGAATATGAACAGTTAACAGTGGAAAAGATTTGCTAAAATAAATCTTTGAAAAAGGAGAAGAGTGATAAAGTGTGAAGATCGATCAAAAAGGCACATTCTAAACAAAGGTATGGAAATTCTTTATATAAATCTCTGGTGGATCTACAGAGTGGATGTGAACTACTCAGGGAAAAAAGGAAATTGGGTGAGGAGAGGTGGGTCCTTCATTGAACTAGCCACTTCAAACAAAGAAGCTTCTCAGTGCACACTGCTCTATATCAGCTTTCCAAATCTGAGACTCCGGGAGTAAACACTTTGACCCTTCCCTAAGCTTCCAGAGCAATGTGATGTGTCTGGCCCTGTACTGTGTCAAATGGTCAAACGTGGCTCTGAGGAAGATCTCTCCCTCCCTGCAACTGCCAGGTGCACTTTGAAACATTATATGACACTACCACATCTGCTTAAGCAAGACAATGAACACATCAGAAGTGCTCTCTGTCTGTTCTTACAGGGAACTGTTGCTTGCTTTGTGTAAAAGAGTTTAATTCCATTGGTTTTTACTCTAAGAAAGATACTCCAACTAAAAAACAGGTGAATAAAGACCAGATAAGCCACTTTGACAGAAATCATTCCCTTAACTGCCTTTTGCTGGTGATTCCATTGTCAAATCTGATGAATGTGCTAAAAAAAAAAAAGTTGGTGCCCATATTAAAAATTCATTGAGTGTGTGATTAAAACCAAAGTCTGCATTAGAGGGAACTAAAGAGAGGTTATATTTGTATAGTCAAGACAGACTAGAAAGAGAGGCCCTGACAGCTTCTTCACTTCACAAATAAGATGGAGACACAGATACAAATTATTTCAGGCAGTCTCCTCCTCATCTCCCATTAGATATTTACTGCTGAAGGATATTTCTTAACAAGCAATTTAAAGACTAGATTGCCTTTTAAGTGTGATGGAATAATATTAACACAAGTGTGAATCAAGAAATGGATTTGGGAGAATTTAAAAACTTTTCCTATTAGCTACAGTTATCTTTATTTTCTCCCCAAAGGGCCAAATAAAACAAAAGTGAAATATTACCTTACCAAAATAAGGGAGATGCTTAACTCTGATATTTGGAGAGAAATGGAAAAAGAACACAGGGCTGGTTTGAGGAAGAAAAACCTGCTCTTTATAGAGTTGAAAGTAAACAGAGGATGAGACATCTGATTCAGATGTGACGTCTGGAAGCTGTTTTGGCTACACCTGACAGTAAGCAGCACTATCCAGAAGTGTAATTGTTTGTGAGTCATATGCCCATGTAATTGGGACACTGCTCCTGTTCCAGCTACCTAGCGTGATAAGCAGAGCACGATAATCAGCTTTAAGTTCCTGAGAGATTTGCTGTTCAACTGCATTGGGTCTGTTTGTCCTGGGTGTGCTCATTTTTTTGACTGTCAGCATATGAGCATTTGTGAAGAAAGGTCAAAATTTCAAACATCAGTGATGTGGTCTTTAAAAAGTGCAATGACAGCATCTGAAAGGCACTAGTGCAAAAGTATGGAATAACCTGAATGTCTTCTAAGATATCCTGGAAAACACATGCACACAATGCAAACCTGAAAGCAAAATTCTAACATAATCACACACTTTGACCCTTAACAGGATCTCCTCCCAAGCTTGTAAGTACCCTGGTGGTGGTTTACAGAATGCTCTTCCTGATGTCCCTTACTTTGTCAATGGTCAGGTTTCAGCCACTGAGGGGCCACAACTCCACTGAAGACAGGAGAGCAACATCAATTATATAGTAAGTATAATAAGTTATTACAGCTTATGTAATGCACGACACTATTCTGTTGCTGAGTTAGAGCAAAACAGGAAACCACAAGATCTTGATTATAAGGCTGGGAGGGATTCACTTT
Source organism: Haemorhous mexicanus (assembly GCF_027477595.1). Lineage (NCBI taxonomy): Eukaryota > Metazoa > Chordata > Aves > Passeriformes > Fringillidae > Haemorhous > Haemorhous mexicanus. Next base: position 42,829,587 of record NC_082381.1, on the reverse strand, counting down.
CAATAACACAATGGAAACAGCAGAACACACTTTTTCTTTATACTGTTATTGAGGAAATAGAACAAATTGCTTTGATTCCCCTGGGTCCATGAGTTAGTAAGCTCATAGTTATAGATTCCTCATTCACAAGTAACTAAAAATATTTTCTTAATATACTAACTCACCTTGGTATTTCTGCCTGTTTGGGGAATATCCTAACCTACCCAACCACCTGCCAATTCGTGTGCATCCTTTTCTTTAGATCTTGTATTCCTTTCTGCAGAAACAGACTCCACTTTTGCAGAAAAAGAAGGAAGGGCTTTGTATGTGCTGTGGAGATGTCTCACACTACTAGAACGAGTAATTTGAATTACTATGACTATTCTATGGTAAAATAAATGTGGACTCTTTCACTTTATGATGCATCATTGTTAACTGCATTCATTTTAGGTTTGATCCATCATGCTGAAGAAACAAAAAAACCCCTAACTTCACTGACATTTGAATACTTAAAAAGTAAAAACTAGACCTGCCGTTTTCAATTGTAACATTTAACTGCAGTTATACTAAAAGACAGAATGACACCACAGCATATTTGTGAGTCAAACATTAGGTAACAGAAACTCACCTTCCTGCAGTTATTTTTAATCTATTTGGGACTGGGCGAGCAACTTTGGCAAGCTGGAGCTACCCAACTTGGAGGACCAAATCTACAGTTAAATTTACAGCCTTTTAGTTATTTACCTAACAGTATCAGTGACTGATTTCACAATAATGGTTGCTACTTCCTCTACTGGAGATAAGCATACAATCAGTCAATGGGCAGATGGTTCAAAGGCTGAGGTTGATTAGATGGAACATGGCAACATGCGGATGATATTATCTGTTTCAAACTTAAGCTTCCAAATACTGCCTGAAAAATAAAATGTCAAAGGGAAAGCAATTTCTGGAACCACCTCCTCTCAAACCCTCTTACTGAGGGTTCTAAGTGTAAAAGGATTCTTAATCCTCTCAATACCACTAGCATTAAGGAACAAAGTACTCTCCCAAAGTCCATACTCACATCCATGCTAAATTATGCCCTCCCTCTCCAGTGCAAATAAATTCTGCCTCTAATCCAGAATGACAGTTTCTGGAGAGGACTGCCTTCAGGGATTCAAGACACAGCTTCTTCACTTTACTGCACGAATCCGCTGGCTTCTCTGTGACCAGGAATATCAGTCTAACTTTTGTAAACTGCTCTACTTTTTCACTTTTCAGGATTTTTCTCTGTGTAGCAGGAATTCTGGCCCTTCCTCTGAGGTTGCACCTTTGATACGGGACAGTGGGTCATTCCACCACACAAGCCAGTCTGTCCAAATTGTTCAAGGAAGGGCAAAAATAAGGCAGGGCAGGGGCCACTCTCGTGGATACTGGACATTTACTACAGGGAATTCACCTAGAACCTGAATTTGAAGCTGATAGAAGTGCATCTAAATATTGCTCTCAAGTTTGATAGCACAAGAGTAGAAATAACAATCTCTTTTCTGAAAGCTGTTTAAGTGGTCTTATTTTCTTCCTAGAGGTTAATCACTGCCAGATGCAAGGCAAATCTGATGTATTAGAAACATGCTCTGCAGCCACAAATATATTGGTTTCATGCACCTTTAAACAGAATTTGGTTATATGTGAGATACAACTTTTTTTTCCCCTAATGCAATATAAACAACAAGATTGAAAATGGAATATCTGAATGTACTTGACAGATAAAATTCACTGTTTCTGAGATGAGTTTCCTGTTTAATGCTATTTTCCTCCCCCCCAAAAAATTACTTACACTTTGCAGGACTGGTTAAGAGTAAGTCTTTGGGGCTTTGAGGATACTGAGGAGGAAAGTTGGACAGTAGGATCTGAGTACTTACTGCTCCTGTAAGCAAGGAGGCAAAAAGCTAGAGAGCAATTACCATGCTTACTTACATCTGCTTTTCCAGTTGAATAGTTGGATCTATTCTCTCTCCCAGGATCCCACAAAATTCTGGACTGCCATGTTTGATAGGTTTAAAGCCTCCTCCAGGTGCTCTTAATTGCCTGTGCTGGTCATTTGAGGGAGAAGGAGATGCTTGCCGTTTCCCACTTCCATTAAACTGGGCTGCAAGACACACAATAATTACCTCTCCAGGCAAGGTTAGCAAGGACCAAAAGAGTTGTAGCACTTACAGTGGTTGTCACGCCCCCCAGAGAATAAGCATATACCCACTAGCATTAAGATGCTTTATCTAGAAGTTCTATGTATCACATAAAGTGTTTCTTACTATGCAGAGTACAGTCCTAAAACTCTCTTGTTTTTCTAGTAATAACATTCATACTCTTCTAAACCTTGTTATAATAACTCTTGCTTATCTTGACTTTTGATACTTTGATCCTCCAGAGTTGATGCTGTTAAACAAATAACAGTAACAAGCCTTCAGTTACGTGCCATAATTCAAAAAGGAAATAAGTGAGAGCATCAGTTTGCCTCAGGTTATGTGGTATCATCCTAACAGTGATCTGGGGGCAAAGCAGGCAGCTGACATCCATATCAGAAATACTGTCAAGCAGCAAAGAATTAACAGTGCATCCACTCACACACTGCTGGCACAAAGCTTTTGTCTTTAAAGTCTAGGAAACAGATGACAAAATAAAAATAGCCTTTCATCATTTCTCTTACTAACTACATTATTCCAAGAAAAAAAAAATACAACTTATTTTGCAAAACTGTAATTTATTAGAGCACTGCAACACCTGTAGCCAAGCACATACTAATGATGTCAGCATTCTCATTCTACACTTACAGATTCCACACAGCTACAATTAAAAAAAAAATACTAAAGGACAGAATGTTGACAGGAAGAGTGATAGAATCCACCCCATATTCCTGACTCTCACTGCCTTCTATGGTTTGCTGCTTCATCAAAAACTAACACCCCTAGCTGCAAATGATTGTATATTAAGGCCATCTAGTGAGGACCAGGCAGAGAGCCTTGACTGTGTCAAGAGGTAAAAATCACAGTGCTCACAAGCACAAACAGCTCAATCAGCCCCTATGTGAGTTTCAACAGCAATACTGGAGAAAAGTGCTACTGAAGAGGAGAACTGAAGAGGAAAGGAGAACTGAAGGAACTCCCTACAAAATTTACAGGCCTCATGCACTTAAAAGTGAACTTACACACAGCCAAGTAGGCATGTGGGTGACAGTATTAAGTGTTTTAAAGCAGACAGCTGCAATATTCAAGTTGAAAATCATACTGCACAGAGACATGTTGGATGAGCAAAGTGTTTTGGAGCTGTTTTTTAAAAAATTGTTAATGCTTTTGTCATGAAGCTTAGGACACTTCTAAATCCCCCCTCTACTCAGAGAAAGGCACAATTTTTTAAATTGTAAAATTTAGGCAAACACACATAGCTACAATTAACACATTCCTAAGTATGCATGGTGGAAATATGCTGATTCTTTCTTAATATAAACTCAGATTTAACCTCGTTACTGGATAATGAAAGCTGATTAGTGTAACAAGGAGAAACACTGCATGTGGATACTTGCCTGTGACATATACAAGCAGTATTATTACTTTAACTCTAAGAAAAACACCCGGATGTAACTTGGGTACTCTCTGAAACCCAGTGAGCTTATTGTCGCCTTCTGAGCAAGGAACACCTCTCAGATGCCAAAAAATTCAGTTCACATAACAAACTCAGTTCTGACTGTTAACAACTTGTCCTTACAACACAGAATCATAGAATGGCTTGAGTTGGAAGTGACATAAATGATTATCTAGCTGCAAACCCCTAAGAGCAGAGAGATGCCACCACAGGCAGTGATTTTTGTCCCCTAACCACAATATTCAGAGCCCCATCCAACCCGGCTTTGAACAGTTCTAGGGAAGGGCCATCCACAATTCACACATAGCACCTGCTCCATTGCTTCACTATCTTTGACTAAACAATTTCTTCCTAACATCTAACCTAAATGTCTCCTCTTTTAGTTTAAAAACGTTCCCTCTTTTTTTCTCTCTATATGCTTCTGTAGAAAGTCACGAACATGATGATAAGACATAGGAACTATTCTCCAAAAAGAGGACCAGGTCAAATTTCAGATGCTTTTGAATGTTGGGGCTTTTTTCTCTGATTGAAAAATTCAGACATGTGTCTGGACTTCTGGCCTGGTTTTTTTTCCCCCAGGAAGAAGCAGTCTTGAAGGGCTATCCAGGCAGATCAAAGTGACAAGTGTGATTCCCAGTCAGGTACCTCCCCACCCAATGCTGTAATCAGGTCCCAGTTTTGGCTGCTATGAATCCTCTCTTAAACAAAGCTGTATCCAGCCACTGCAGTTACAGAACTGACTGCAGTACTTCTACACTCTCCACATGGCCTCTCTTCCACTGCCCCGTAATTCCTGCCCTACCTCTGTGACAGTGGCATGCCAGAATTCCCTTGCTTTAGGTCACTCAGGATCCTAGGCAACAACCTTCCATTTAACAGCAGAAGAAGCCAGAAAATGTTTGGCATTTAGAAGTCCTTTGAGGAGCCCATGATCAGTGCTGGAAACTACTACAAAATGGCCCTCTTGACCATTGAAAACCCCTTTGTAAGAGAGGGTCACAAATTTTGTAAAGCAATACTAAGATTGGCTTTACAGACTTCATAAGCATTTCCTTTACCCAAAGGTTTCTGTGCCCTCATGACAGTTGGAAGAGGACAGATTTCTCACAAACTCAGTCGAAGCCAGTGTCAGTGTGACATTCTTCAACGGGCCCTCTGGTGCTCATGCTATCTTCTAGCTATACCCTGGGCTCTCCTGGTGTTATCTCCTTTTCTAGCCAGACTTGTGTACCTGGAAGCTACTTTGTTCCTGTTGCTTTGCCAGCCTCAACTATTCTGGGCAAACCAGTCTGCCCAGCTCAGCAGGAGTTCTAACAAGACCTGTTTGCTTCCCATAAAAACCATCAAAAACACATTTTAGCTTCAGCTGGACAGCCGCCAATAAAACAACCCCAAATTTGTCTGTGAAAGGACTCCAGCTGCAGACAGTCAAAATGCTGCATTCCAGCTCTGCTACACAGAGACATATCTTTTAGCACAGCAAAATCCATAGGCTGCGTACATCTTGCTCCATCCACAATGCCAGCATGACACCAGCCTCATCCACATCCTCAGGAGTCAGAGCACAGACACGCTGCCCTCAGCCTCAGCACACTTCATAGCTTGTGCACACTTTCATTCTGACAAATCTCAAAGTTCAGGCTGGAGATAAACAGGTTTTAGCTATGCTTCAGCAACAAATCTTGAAATCATGGCAGAAGAACAATTTATTTCCTTGAAAGTCTTGCATAAGTAATTAGGTTCGTTGTAATTCTAGTGTTGCTGGTGATTTTGGTTTGTTTCTACGGTCTACCACCTGACAAATCAAAAACATTTGCTGCAAAGACTCTGTGTCTGTAATTCTCATCACAAATGTGTGTTGTTCCCTCCAGATGAATTTCACAAAATAGGAAAGTTTCAGTAGAGGGTCCCTCCAGGATCTCCACAGTTCCATGGAATTGGGAGATGGTAATTGTGGGCCTGTTAATTGGTACTTACCCATTGCTAGAATTTTTGATAGTTAGACCAACACTGCACTTTTCAGAAAAATCCACCTCAGCTAAGAATTGAAAAAACCCCTTCCTGAGCCACACTATGGAACCACCAAGTCAGAAAAGCACTTCATATGTCTCAGCAGGGGGTCAACACTTCTCCATTGCAAACTTTCCACCTTTCAAACTACAGAGCTGGACCTCTTCATTCCTTATTTTAAACATTTACTACTCCTAGGACAAAGATGAATTGTACAGACACTTGATGAAACAGCAGCTTGCAATCAGGCTTGCAGCCAATCCTTAGACATTTCTTTGTGACAAATTCTTGTACTTAAAATAACCTTGTACCTAAAACAAATTAATCTATAATGAATGGCAGACATAATGAGAGAAATCTAATTAATCTCAAGAAGTGCTTAATCTTATTTTAAATAACAATTCTCTATGCTGAACCTGTAAGTAAACCAACCATATCATAGTACCATTTAATTAAACCTCTCTTTAGTCTATTAATTCTATAAAGCAATATTTTGCTCTGCATGCTTTCATAACTGCATAGTATTTGAAAGAATATTTACACGTAAGCCAATCATAAAATCTTGTATTGGACTGACCTTGTTAATTTACAGTTACATGTCAAAACTGAAAAGTAGATATAAAGAAAAAAATAACAGAATTAAGATTCTTTATTTTAAAACAACTCAGAAAAACCCTATTTCTGAATTTACCTGATAAAGACAAAAAAAGTGGACACAAAGATGAATACAGAAGTTAAGACAAGACCCAAATGAAATAAAACTCATAGATTTCATGTAATATGACCAATACATCAAGGATAATAATTTACATATGTCCATGTATGACTCTTTAGACTTAACTTTTAAAATCCAGTCTCTGTAGCTGCTCTATTACTATTTCAAAAATTTGTGAAATGTGGTCTCACTGGAGACAGAGGTGGTATCACTGGTCCCACAGCTTGCATCTCAGCATCATTAAGCAATGAAGGTGCTGGTTTTTGATAGAAAAGTTACTTCTGGGTAGCACACAATCACCGACCTTGTGTGGGAAGTTATGTGATCAGATCAGGTTGTTTATCCAGTCATTTCTTCCCACAGGATGAGAGGAATCTGAAGATGGAGACTGCAAGAGCTCCCTGAATAATTGTTTCCAATACTTAACTGTTCTTGCAGAGAAAAAACCAACTTGAGTCACAACCTCTACTGATTCATCTTATATCTCATCTTCCCATCACACACCTGCTCATTTGTGAAGAAACTGGCTCCATCTTATTGAGGATCTCCTCGCAGGCATTAGAAAGTTCACACTATGTCCCACCCAAAGTTCTCTCTTCTCCAGGCTAAGCAAGCCCAGTTCCCTCAGCATCTCTTCACATGTGCTGTCATGTGCTGCAGTTTCTTGTCATTTTGTTGGCTCTGTGCTAACAAAAATGTTTATCAACATCCCTCTTATACCAGAATCCTGCCACAGCATTATGCATAGCTCAAGAAATATCAAGTAAAGAGGAACAGTCACTATGCTTCATCCTTCATCCACTGGCTTGCTCCTATTCACACAGGCTAGCATGCTGCTAGCCTTCATCATGGTGAGGAGCATTGCTAGCCACATTTAGTCCACTTCCCCCAGGGCTGTTTAAGCCCCTTCTAGCAAAGCTTCCAGCAAGTCAAACAGATCTAGGTCCATATGATTGCAGGGGGTTAGTTTGCTCCAGATGCAAGTCTTTAGGTCTGTTCTCATTAGGTTTTGTAAGCTTGTTGTCAGTCCATTTCTCCAGCCTGTTAAGGTCCCTCAGAATGGCAGCTTTGTACACACCCTCCCCTCCCTTGGCTGTTATCCCAAGCTTGATAAGGGGCATTTCCTCTCCTTCTGCTCTTGGTTACTAATAGCTATGCTAAACAGGAAGGGTTTCAGAACATATCCTTGGAGGAATCACACTTATAACCAGATTCCAGGAAGAGTATGAATCACTAGCACTACCCTTTGAGGTCAATGACTCTGAAAGGTTTTCGCAGATCTACTAGTCCACCCATCTGGGCTACAAGACTCCAAACACAGCTGATGCCATAGCACAACATGCTGAAAGCTAAAGTCTGCATAGATGACACCGACAGCTCTCTTTCCATTAAGAGATCTAGTAGTTTTAACAAAGAAAGCAAACAGGTTTGTCAAGCAGGATTTATCTAGGGTAAATGCACACTGACTACCCACACTGCTCTCAGGCTTCTTCCATGCTCGGTCCTGGAGCCACACCTCTTTTCTTCCTGCCTCGCCCCCAAAACTTCATCACACTGTCCCTTTGAGAATAGCTTCACAATTTCAGGACCCTGCAAAGCAAATTCCTCACTATAGAGATACTCAACAATAAACATTATCTACATCCCATCCATTAATATGAGGGTAGGGAGAAGGAGCGGGAGAATCAGAACTTTTATGAAACAAGCGCTAAGATGATTGACAACATGTTGGCTGAAGTACCAAACAAAAAGTACAATTTCATATTTCTGCAGCAGGTAAAGATTTGAGATGACCCACATTCACTTTTCAGACATTTCTTCACACACACATACAAAAGAGCGTAAGTATTTGATTTACCCCAAAGGCAAGTATATATAGTATAACTATGAGAGGGAATTTTGAGGCTGGGATCTAGGAATCCTACCTGCCAAAGCTGGGAAGCTGACTTTGTTCCACTCCCACGGCTGATCATACTCATCTGCAGGCCTGTCATCATCCTGTGGCAATTTGCTTTCTCGTAAACGGCGACTCACCACACTTTCAGAATCGGATTCCACACCACTGCCTTCTGGTTCATAGGGTGTGTCATAGAGCTGCATGTTTTTCTGATGGGACTTCATGCCTTCCTGCTGTTGAAACTCTGTTGGCAAGGAGGAAAATTGCATCAGAATCACTACTAACCATGTCTTATCATTACAGTCTATAATTTTAGAGCATTCAACTTCCACCCATTTCTTAATAGCCACGTAATTATAGAGATGACAAGCTTGTACAAGACTTTTAAATTCTACCCCTACATTGGTAACTTGCTGGAAGCAAAAGTTTGCTCCAGTTAACCACCACAGCTTCATGCCTCCACCAACATTTCCCAGCTTGTGCAGAGCCAGATTGCAGGAAGCACACAATCCCTGTCAGTGCTAAAAAGAACACTCACAAGCAACTGTACATAAATTCCCAAGAACACTGAAATTTTTGTACAGTTAGCTCTTCAGGAGGAGATGGTTCTGAAATGAAGTTTGAAGACACAAAGAACATAAAAAAACAAATCCCACAGTACAATTGCATATACTGATTTAAAAAAAAAGTCTGCATTTACACCTACAGAACATCAGCAAAAAATGAGCTAGGACTAGAGTAAGAACATTTAACAAAAGCATTACAGCTTATCTCACATCAAGGGGGTTGTAACATCAGCTCTCAGCTGCCTGAAAAGCAGTCAGAACCAAACCTTCTTGGGCAGAATCAGAAGAAGCAGTAAGGAGGAACAGGCTCAAGAGATCCAAGTGTTACATTGTGGGTACCTTCTTCCCCTCATGAGGTGCAGCCCTGGGATAGGTTACCAGGTAGGTCATGGGAAGTGCTTTATTCTTTGGAGTTTCCAGAGCCTTGGTTAAGCAAAGCCACAGTCCCTCCAACTACTGATACAAGAGTGAATGATAGATCAGGTGGCTGTGCTACCATTCAAAGGGACCCAGGGAGGCTGAAAAATTGTAGACTAACAGGCTAGAAAGCTGCTCAGCAGAGAAGGACTTTGGGGTCCTGTATGGCAGCAAGGGAAACACAAGCCAGCAATGCACCCTCACAGGAATGAGGGACAGCCTAACTTGGGGCGCATCAGGAGCGCTGAACACAGATCAACAGATGTGATTCTTCCCCTCTACTCAGCACTGGTGAGGCCACATCTGGACTGCTGGGTCCAGTTCTCATCTGCCCAGCACAAGAAAAACACAGAATACTGCAGGAAGTTTCAGCAAAAGGCCATAAAGCTCAATAATGGGACTGAAGCACTTTTCATATGAGGAGAGACTGAAAGAGTTGAGACTTGTTAGCTGGGAGAAAACAAGTTTTAGTAGAGACATTATCAATGCTTATAAATACCTGATGGAACAAAGAGAAGACAGGGACAGACTTTTATTGACAGGCCACGATATAACAGGCACAAGTCAAAATATATGCAATTCCATCTGAATACAAGAAAACACATTTTGACTGTGATAATGCTCAAACATAGAAATAGGTTGCCTGGAGAGGCTGTGAATTATCCATCTTTGGAAATATTCAAGATCTGACTGGTCATAGTTATGGGCAATCTATTCTAGCTGAACCTGCTTGAACAGGATTTTTTTATTAGATAATATCAATAGGTCCCTTCCAACTTCAGATGTTGTGTGATTATACTGACCACCACAACAACAAAATAAGAACACCAATAATGTAGCAAATTGCAAACTTATGAAAAGACTCAGAGAGAGAACTTTTTAAGCTACAAATGAAGCAAAAATCTAGAGCAGTTCTCTCTGTTATAACAATAAAAGTCATATATCAACAAGAATATTATAATCAAGTAACTTCTCCAAACCCCTCCAAAGCACAGTGGAAAGTCTGCAAAACAGTGCCCTTACAGTGCCCAAGACAGTACCCTTATTCCTTGAGAAAAAAAAAAATTATTTGATTCATGCATTAAAAATACTGTAATTTTGAAGAAATATACACCAAAATTGATGCTACAAGCAAGATACATCATCTTAATTTCTAGTTATGAAAAACCACATCAAGAAAAAATGCTGCATTGAAAAGAAAACTGTAATAGAAAGAATACACTGCTCTCTTGAATACTCTGGTTCAAAAAGATAAACATTTTGGTTTTTTCTGAAGTCAGAAAAGTGGCATGTACCTTTTTGTCTTTCAGTACTGTGGACCCAGTCAATGCTATACCAAGAAATGTGCATTTCTGAGGAACAGAAGCCAAATCAGTTGTAAGTACCAAACAGAAATTTGGTGCCAAATACAGCTACGCAATTGGCTCTTTGTGTGTGAGCATATTTCAATACAAGAACTCTTGCCTGACATTTTTCTTTTACCCAGAAGACCAAAGCATCAGACCATACAGAAAAGTTTACCAGTAAACACAAGGTGGTTCTTATGTTCAAGAAGCATAATTAGAAAAATTGTGAATATTTGATTTTAAAGCAGATAAGTTTTTCTAGGAAAAGCTACAACGTAGATGGAGGAAGTGCAGGGCCAGGAGCTGGACTTAATGATCCTTGTGGATCCCTTCCAACTCACCACGGTCTGTGATTCTGTAATATATAAAAACATATGCATGTATGCACATACACTTCTACACACATATCTCCAATCTCTTTTATAAAGCTTTGTATAAATATGCTTGAAAATTCACCATTGAGAGTATTTGTAAATAAAAGTAATTTTACTAAAAGCTAAATCAGAAAAAGTTCCTTTCAATAAACAACAGCACAGCTGAATCTGTACCATAAGCAGTGTTAGCATTATACACAGACAGCTCAGTGCAAACTTGATATTCAAGAATCAAATAGTAGAAGACAACAGCACAATTGTGATGAAACATTTCTTACGGTAATCTTACAGCCTCTAACAGTGACAGCTCTAAGGGCTAAAGTCTTTGGAAAGATTAGGAAGAAAAAACTATGTTAATTTAACTTTTTCTTTAGAAATTCACTTTTATGAACTATATAATTGGAATTCTTATTGCTGATTAAAAGTATATTTGTATACAATTCAGCATTAGGTTAATAACTATCAGAAGAAGTAACAATTGAAGTTTTGAAAGCACTAATTTTACTAGCAGCCTGGAAGACTCCCACAGATAATTCTTGTTCTCACAGACCAGTGGTTATTACAGAATCAGGCTCCAGAAGTTTGGGCTCCTGTGTAAAACCAAGAACTTGACTAGGAGAGGTACCAAAACTTAAACAACACTATGAGATACAAGACTCAACTTGACATTGTTCTTCCCACTTGGTGAACAATTCTGATACTCACATACAGAGCTCCACAGGACAAGCAGCCACATCAGCCACAGCAAACACCTTAATAGCCCTAAATAACTGAACAGGATCACAAATAGATGCGCTATATTCCTGAAAATAGTTTAAAGAGAATTAGGGGATATATCAAGGGAACAGAAAAGCTATGAAGCCAACAAAGTTGTTTTCACCATTTCCTTACTTGCTTACCGAATCCAACAGGTGAACTTCTATAGCTAGCCTTCCAAAAGGATGCAGCAGACTAAAAAACAACCAGACCATTCTATAATGGCTAGATGCCAATATATATTTCCTTCATCTCAAACTCAAGCATGCAGTAACAAGAGGTCAAACAATGTATTATTAAAAAAAGTTCTGATAATATAAAAGCCCATTTTCCCAAATCAAGCACATCTGTAAATGTCACCAGGCAGTAATAAACTCAGTGCCACTTACAGCCCATTTTTAACATATCTTTTGATGAAAAACTAGACAAGCAAAATACAGGAGTCTTACTGCCACAGTCATGTAAGCAATGTTAGTTACAGCGGGGCTCCCTGAAGTTAAGGCTTTGCAAGAGTTTTTGTTCTCATGTGTGATGAAAGACAATGAACAATGACTCTGTGCAGGTTGGGGTTCCTGCATCACAGTAACAGCACATCTTGCTCATCAACATCGAATATGCAGGAAGAGTCTAAACCTGCAGAAGACAAAATCACTACTTTATATCAATTGCCTGATTCTTTCAAACTCTGCTATTCTATTGGGAAACCTTTTAAACAAATTACATGCAACCAATCACAGCATCAGTGGTAAGACAGACATAGGTGGCTCTTTATCCGTCTGACAGCCATCTGTAATTTATGCATGCTCCACTGAAAACCAGGGAAAACTATAGTGGAATTCGATAAAGTCACATTAACTTACAGATTGATCAACAGCAGCACAATAAAGCTGTTTAGACTTGCCAGTATATCAGATTTCAAAGTGCACTGGCCCACACATATCAGGTACAAAAGTGATAAACCAGACCACTCTCCATCTCAGCTACCGCTTTCAAGACTAGTGCCAAATTAAAATGACAGTCCTACCAGTTCCTCAGCTGCTTTCTCTAGCCAAAAGAGCAGCTCTAGCCTGTCCTAGTGAGACAAATCTGACTATGAAGGTCTCATGCTGGAAATAGTACAAAGACACTAGGTCAACTTTTGAAAAACTACCACTGAAATTGACTTTCAAGAAAAGTACAAGGGTTATCAATGCCCTTTGTATCCAATAAGCCTAAGAGCAATACTCAGGACAGAAAACAGAATTCTATTGAAGGGATTTTACAGGGGACATTTAGCTGCACTCAGCTCCATTCAGCAGTACAGAATTCACAGAGTTTATATAGCCACATTGCTGAATAAAGCTTCATCCTATTTCAGAAAGCATGAAACAAAATACTTGGAAATACTCCTAACTGCAACAAGCAGCTGTTGCTAGAAACCCTTAATGTAGGTATAATGATTTTCAAGGTCATTTTGGCATGCAGTTAAATTTGTTCAAATACACAGTTATTTGCAGGAAGCCCAGTAGATTTTTTCATTCATTTATTTAATGCACATTAACATGTAAACACTATGCTGGAATAAGGTTGTACAGAGGACAGCTGTCAAGCTGTCAGCTTGAAGAATTTCTGTCCTCCTACCTCTGGATTCTGAGGACAGATGGTTGCTTTTTCTTCTGCTCTCTTTCCAGAAGTCAGCATTTAAACAACTTCAATCCCACTGACCTGGATTTAGTTTCCCACTAACCAAATAAAAAACACAACCTGCTATTAACTACAAGCAAAACTGTAACCAGCCTGCAGTGAACACCAAATACTGTGCTGCTATTCTCACTGAATACATTTGTGTCACTCAAATCTCACAAATTCCAGTGACAAGGATCTCAATACTGAAGCTACTTTATCTGGAACTCACAAAACTTTTCAAGGCACACAGACCGACCAAACATTTATCATCAGAAAGATACAGGTATTTAATTAAAGCAAGCAAGCAAACAACTATAGCCTTAACAGAGTCAACTTCTTTCATATTTTCCTCCTATAAACACAAAATTCCCCATAGGGAGAGGGAATGTTTCTGTTAGCAATGACAGAACAGGCTAACCTGACTTTAACTAGGATAGTCAGAGCAGAATTATGAACAGCAGAACTTGTGGAATGTGGATTCAAACACTTTATATTCAAAAGCCCTAAAAGGGCAGTTCACAAAGGGTTTGGAGGACTTTCTATAAGCACACTGGCTTTTTGTGGATAAGTCTGGAAAAATAAAATTTCATATTAAAAAAAAAAGAAAAAAGTACGTGAGAACATAACTCAGGAACAAGGCCTGTTTGAGGACAACAGCCAATTGCTTTTCTTGTATTCTCACCTACCACTGAAAACCAGAAATTATCACTGGAAGCAGAAAGAAACTTGAAAATGCTCAGGTTCACATTGAGAGGTATTGCTGAGCATCTGATGCATTTCCCCCCACATTATCCAGACAGCTTGGCAATCTCTAGCAGGTAAAGGTCATACCAGAGCCTGATCTGATCATAGACAACAAAGACCCATCTGCAGGAGTGCTTGCTATCAAGGCATAAGTTTTTCTGAAATGCTAAAACCTCTGCTTTACACATGTTCTGCTCTTGAAGTCTCTAATGGAAAATCACTGAACTGGCAAGTAATCACATTGAAGGGCAGTGAGCTGTTTGCTCCAGGTGTATGGGCAAGCAACAATCAACCAGTAACTTGCCAGTTTGCCACAGGCATAAGACAGATTAATGCAAAGATCACCCTGATATGAACATTTGCTTCCATTGAATTAATTCCCAGATAAACAGGTCAAAATACTCAGCCAACTGCTTTCTTATCCAAGCCTCGCCATTACTGCTTCTTTTCACATCCATTTTGGAAAGATAGTCTGAAAATACTTCAGGACTTGTGATGCAGAATTCTCATTTTATTACTACAAAGCCTATTCCCTAGAGAAGCTAAGTTTTACCTCTGTTCAAATTTCACTTCAGGTCACCAGAAATCAAACTGCTTTTCCCTCTGCTTACAGATCCAGTTGGATGCCTCCAACTGCTGGGACACAAGGGAACACCAATTAATTCCAGTGGCAGGGAGGGCTGTTTTGCTTTGAGACCGCAGCAACTGCCACTCAATGGTAATTATTCCAGATTTTGCTAGGGAAAAGCTGGATATGAGAAGATCTTCCTTCCCTCATCTTTTCTTTCAAACAGAAGCCAAATGACTCAGAAGTGAGCCACTTTCCAGGAATGAACAGACATTTGTTCCCCTGTTCCCTGTGAGGGCTTGGCATAACCGCATGATGTGAAAACCAACATCTTCACGTTGCCTGCATCATGCCGGAAATACTACTAAAGTCCAAGTATGACTCATTACCCCAGGAGAAAGCATTCAAAGCAACATTACATTCCAACAATCCTGATAAAGAAAAGTTGTTAGGCCAGTCAGAGCAGGGGCAGGTGGGGAGAAGACCGTTTATGATAAGTATCAATAAACCAGCAAAAAACCCCCATTAATATTTTCCACAGAAGGTATGCACTGAATTAAAACAAGCAACCACTACCCTGCCCAAGAAGACAGGAAGCACACATTTGTCTTTGTGGGTGGGAAGGGTGAGGAAGAGGAGGGGTGGGTGTTGGTGGAGTCAAAGGATGCTGATTAAAAAATCAAAATATATGGGAAGAAAACCCAAATCCTGGTGGCCTGGATGGACAGTCATACTGTTTTCTAAAGGACATGAAAATTATCTTTAGAGATGTATTTTCTTTTGGCAGAGCAAAGAAATAAAAAAATTAACTTTCTTCAGTTCCCTGGAGGCGGAAATTTATTCTATAAAGCCTTCCACCTCAACACCATATTTTCTGATACGTAAGCAGTGTTTAACTGTCAGTTTTGAATTCTTGATTTCTGCAGAGCTTGCCTCTTTGGAGGTGCTTTGATGCTGCTGACCTACTTTCTCCTTGCACATTTTTCAGTAAGACAGAAGAGGAGTAAGGATGCCCTTTTTATTTAGATAAGAGGAAAAAGAACCCCAAAACCTCCACGACTTTGTACGTTTACTGCTGCTTGACAGAGTAAGAGCCAACTCCAGATGCTGCTACAGCCAGTTACATCACAGTGCTATATTCCTGGTTTGTTTGTAGGTTTTCTTGACCTGCATGGAATACTGACCTTTGGGATTTAAGAATCATTGTTTCATGGCCTAAACAGAGCAATCCAAGTGGCAGCAGTGCAAACAAAAAAATTCATGATCCCCATTCCATACTCCAAAACTTCTGAGCTATGTAAAAGAACATTGATTTATTGTGGTAGGAGGGAACAGAAGTCCTCTGGGAAACAGAATGCTGTGCTGGGATTTCCATGTATGCCAGTTAGTACAAAGGTTCTCATCAGCCCAGGACATAAACTACAGTGTCCCAAGAGATTTGTTTTTAAGATTAGCACAGACAGAATAAATTCTCCTTGAAAGCCATCTTAACACCAAAGTCTAAATGAGTATTTTAAACAAGCTAAAGCTGTCCCATGCCAGGACAGAGAAGGTTATAGTGACTATGACCGTTTCCTGCAGTTACATCAGTCCTGCTGCTCATGACTGCTACTGATGCCCCCTATGCCCTTGCCAGTGCTCTTCATGAACATAATATCTCACCTTCACAGGAATCACCTTGAGAGAGGGCAGGAGTGGAAGAAGAAACCATTCATAATTTAAATGCTCTTCAAGACTCACACAGAAGGAAGATATTTTCTTGCAACATGACTGCCTGTGAGAGTCTCTGTTTGCTGAAAGCTTACTCAAATTGATTCAAAAGAATCAAATTATCAAATGAGATAAGCACTGATCAAAATTATTTTTAATGAGAATAAATATATATATATTTATATACTCAGGATGATATTACAAGGAATAACCAGATGGGAGCAAAAGGGAGTTTAGACAACCAAGACAAAATAGGGAACTGTTTCCTGAGAGCTGGAGGTTTAATTCTATGAGAATTATGCAGAAAGGAGTTATCCTTCCTGCATGTTACTGGCTTTGAGCACAGCTTCCTAGGAATGTGGGAGAGGACAGAGAAGGATCAGTAGATAGAGGCCTCCCTCCAGACTTCCTCCCTTTGATACATATAGTGGGAAGAAGTTCCCTACAGGTACAACTTACATGGTACTGTAAGGCAGTAGATTTTTGTAGCCAGAAGAAACGCGATATCTGATTTTACAAACTCAGATGAGATATATTCTCAGCCAGATGAGACATGTTATCTTCTTTTAGCCACCTGCTAGCATTTGTCATAGAGAGTACAAGGCAGGGAGAAGAACTGCTACTTAATAATTCCTACAACAGATTTATTTCATAGACCTGGTGGCTACATCAAGAGGAACACAGAAATGTGAATTGTGCATTGTTTTCACCCAGCCTGTAAATGATTGCATCACCATGATTTAAAAAAAAAAAAAAAAAAAAAAAAAAAAAAAAAAAAATCAATCAACCAACCGAAAAACCTCAAAACCCCCAAAGTGCCAGCTGAAAACACAGCCTGAAACCTTCTTGGTAACTAATGTCCATTATTTTATCCTTATTAGTATTTTTTTAAAAGAAAAATGCTAAGAAAACAAAGAGAAGTCAAAGCTTTGGAAACAATATCTGATCCATTTGCAAGAGCTCTTTCCCCAACCAGCATTCCAGGAAGAGCAGGCACTATCAGTACTGTTTCCTCCTTTGGCAGGACTTAAAAGCCACACAGCATCTGCATGCTAAACCATCTGGTTTTTCTCCTGTTCACCGCAAGGAACAGCCACAGTGATTATTTGCCACAGTGATCATTTGCAATTTTCCAACTGGTAAGTTGCAAGCAGCAGAGATCAGCCATTGTGGTTATTTGCAATTTTCCCCACTTTTACACACTTTCCCCAAGGGAAGTATTGTCCTAGTTGCTATCTTTTTGTTCTGTCATTCAAAGTGAGTTACAGGGATAATCTAGCAACTCCGATCAGCAGTGAATGAAGATGAATCACCGCCTCTTGGACATACAAACTTTCAAATATAACTCCAAATGTTAAATTCCAATGTAAATTTAAAGTCTAGCACAGTCCTTCACATGCATCCCATAAGGATCATTAATGTATACTTAAAATATGGTTGGCATTTGCTGTTCAGCCCTGAAGAAAAAATAGTTTAGTTTAGAATTCTACCTTCCCATGGTTAGATGAAGAAAGCTGTTCAGCTGTCATTATATGCAACCATAGACTTTACTTATCACAATCCAAGGCCTTGCATGCATTAAATGACAGCTGACAGCACAGAAAAAGGGGGGGATATGAACCCTGAAATTACTGGGAAAATGTTTCAACTCATCTTCTTTGGCCTATGATCTCTTTCCTCATTATGTCAAGTAGGTCAGCAAGGGATTGATGGAGGAAGAAACTTGTGTCTAGCATTTGTAGGTTTCAAATACTCTGCACTGAGCTGTGCAGCTGCTATAATATTCAGTACCTTGCCTGTGTTTGCAGATTTATCTGTAATTATTGTACTACTCAGGTAAACCCTGATTGGCTGTCCATTCCTAGTTAAAAGCCCACTGGCAGAGTAATCTGTCAGTTACACAGTGTTGGGGTTTCCCCTTGGACTTAGATAACAGTACAGAACATGCAGCAGTGTTTGCATGTATGCAGTATACAGTCTATCACATCATCACTCAAGAGTATTTGTGCTTACACTGATACAGAACAGCACATAAATCTGGTTAGCATTCAGCACAGAATCATTAAGAACAGGTGCTTAAGGAAAGCAAATGACAATCATGTGCAAACATCATAAATCAGTACTTTTTTCACTTCTTGCAATGGAAGTACCACAAATCTGGAAGAGCAATATTTAATATTTTCCAATTAGGTCAAGTCAGAAAATGTCATGTTATAAAAATTCATTGCAATCATGATCTTGATCCTGATGCAACTGAGTCAACACTTTCTGGTAAATTTTCCAGTTACACTCTTACTTTCCAATATGCCTCTCTAAACCAGCAGTGAACATGGAAACATTTACAATGCACAAAACCACACCCATGGAGACAATTGTAGAAGGCTTTATTTTTTGCTGGGTTTTTTTGTTATTTGTTTTAAGAGATGGATACAAAAAGATCCTTTAAAAATAGTTAGGAGAGGCTGTCTTTTGTTATGCTCTATATTCTACCATGATGCCAGGTTTTCAGTGATGGTGCATGTCACAGCCAAAGGAAAGAGCTATAGTATGTGCTACTCTACAAAAATATAATGCAAAATCAAGACTACGTATGAAAGACATCACCTTTTTTAAACTTCATCTCACTCCTCCCTTTCTATTTCAACTGAGGCAGCAGCATAGACACCTTCACAACAATCTCAGGCTGCATTAGAGCCATAACTGCTGCTGCAGGAATTGCTTAGAAAAAGCTCACACTTTTCTGTCTTGCAGCCCATCTCAGACAAATGCAACTGTTGTTTGACTGTACAAAAGACAAGAGCCAGAACAGCAGAAAACCACTGCTTCATCACAGTGACTTTCAAATTATCCACAGAAAATGAATGCAGAAAGCAAGCCGAGTTCCTTCAGGCAAAACTAATTTCCCCCAGATTTACCTGCACTGCTCTTAATTGTTAGTGTAACCTGCAAAAGCATCAGTTTTGCATGCCTACATCCTGATTCATAAAACCAAGATGTATGTGGACTCTCCCACTTCAAGGCACCTACACATGAAACTGAACAATGCATAGCCTTGTTTAAGCCCAAACGAAGACTAAATATTTCCATCTTCTATTTGTACGTTGGTATTATTCAAAAAATTTAATCACAGTAGCACAACACAGTCCATCAGCAAGCAGAAACACACTGAAGGCTTCCTAGGTCTTTACCTGAGTAGGGATAACAAAGATTAATGGACATGTCAGCACACCAACACACACCAAAACCAGATGAGGCTTACCTGACCTCAGCCAGGGAGGAACAGGAACAGGCTGCTCCTGCAGACAATTGCCTCTAATAATTTTAGCAGCCATAATTATAATGAACAGCTGGGTTTGCATAGATGTTTGAGCTCCTCCAAAGGAGCATTTTCAAGCAGAGTTCTTCATAGCCAGAAATCAGAGAAAGAGAGAAACTGTACATTTTTGCCACCCTACATAAAATGCAAAGAGCACAAAAACTGTGTTTCTCACCACTTCTCACTGAAGTTTTAAGTTCGTTCTATGACACTGCAGACAAGCCACAATAAACTGTTGGTAAACTGATGTGGCAAGATGTACAGTCTCTGTTACAAAAACAGACACAGAACTAACTGGTTGAATCTTCAAGTCTCATTTACTTCTAAGGATATGAAAGCACTCATCTGGTTTGGATTTCCTAAGTGGAAAAGGCACACTAGCTACTACATTACAGCTGATGTCAGAAACAGACCTAATTTACTGAAGGTTTCACTCATATTTTGCCACTCAGGATTTCCAGAGTCTGGATGCAAAACCAGGAGGCAAAAATTTCATTCATTTACTATCAAGCTAAGCACAATAAAGATGACAACATATCAGAGCTGAAAGGATATCTTGTTCCTTCAAAGAACTATTCTGTTTGCCTCATGCTTAACTAATACTTCCAGTGCCAGCTTTTTTGAGCCTACTTAACTCTTCTGTACAGTGCAGATAAAAAACACAAAGTGATTTGAGTAAGTGAGAGTATAATATGAAAGAATATGATTGAGAAAGTTCTACTGAGAAAAAATTCTCACTAGTTTAGGGGCAGTGGAGAAAGGACCCCCAAGCAGGACCTTTGAGTTGAGCACAGCTAGCTGGGGAAAGGGTAGAAATTCCTTCTGCTGTGACAGCACATGTAAAGTCCACTAGTTGCCTTTAAAAAACAATAAATCCAGGTTAGGCTAGAAATATCTATTCCCAGGGTTGTCATCCTGTCATCCACTAACTTGTTTATTAACAAGCTGCTCTTAAACATTTTCATATTTCCTTTGGCTAAAAGCCTCTTTGCAAAAGAATAAAAGGAAAGAGAAAAGGATCAAAGCATAATTGAAGATACATATGAGTGTGACAAGGGATTTTTCTATCATTTTTTGTCCCAAGTGCATGTCTCACTTTTTCTTTTAGTATCACTATTACATCTCCATATAACAAATCACTGTAAAACTCATCAGCAACAGTCTACATCTCCCATACCCTGCTGATTATTCATGCAACAAATTCTCCCCATTCTGCTTTTGAGCCATGTTGCAAGAAGCAACAGAGCTGGCACCAGCTTGAGAAGATTGAGAGCTGAACTGATAAGCTGGCAAGATGTACCTCTGATGCCCCCCTACCTAATAAAATAACACTCCTCCCAGTCAGACCATAAATGAGTTTACAGTGTTCTTTTGCTGTGGCAGGCCACAATGGTATCAGTCACCCATGCTTCCATCATACCTTCACCTAGAAAGCACCCAGAATTCCTGCCAACAGAGTCCAGAAGTGCACGTACAGGCTGAGTGCAGTCGGGAAACCCATCTGTTCAGCCTCTGCTCCTTCCCCCCCACAAACTGATAGTGAACAGCTGTCAAGAGTCAGACTCCCTTGCTTCAACAGCATGCTTTCAGCATAGATTCTGCCCATCTAGGGTTACCTCCACAAAACCAGAATATTTGTGCATAAGCCCCTGCTCAAGCTACATTTCAGCTGACTGTTTCCCTGTGCCTCCCTGTCAGCTGTCTGGTCTTCCCAGAGATAAAGTTTAACAGGATCAGTACTGGGAACATACTGTCATGGTGGTGAAGCTGGAAAGCTGAGACTGATTGCTGGAACCCCAAACATGGGTTCCAGCAATCTAGTCTGGGATATGCTTTCACAGCCACTTCTCTTTCACAAAACAGTTGCAGGATCATAAAATAAGCTAGGTTAAACAAAATCTCAGGAAGTGGAAGTCATCTTGTTCAATGTCCAACTCAAAGCAGGTTTTAGCTACACAGTCAGACAAGGTTACTCACATTCTGGTTTCTCAGTCGAGTCCTGAAAAATTCCAAAGACGGAGACTATAAAATCTCACTAGGCAACCTCCTCCACAAGTTGACTGTCGTCATAGTGAGATTTTTTCCCCCCCTGTATTCAATGAACCTCTTATTGCAGTTTGTGTTCACTGCCTCTAAGCCTTTCCAGGCATGGAAAGAACAGATGGAACACTGATTAAATTAGAAGGAATCACAGTCTACAGAGGTCTGATTACAAGGGAAAATGCAAAACAGTCATTTTTAATTTAATTTATCCAATTTAAGGGTTTAGACAACTCATATCAATCTCTACAAGGCAGGCAGAAGACCCCTTCATGGCCATATCCTTTCATGTTCAGGCATGTTCTACCTAAGAGAATCCTTTGTACCAAGATGAAGTACCCGTAGATGACCAGAGAAGTGAGACACCTTCAAATACGTGGTACTAGAGGGTCGGAGTTGGGGAGAGGAGGGTAGAGGGAGATGGGAGGGAGATTTAAAGGACTTGAACAGGTCAGCAGGACACAAAACTTAAAAACAGTAGCTCTTTCACCTTTGTCACCAAAAGAATATCAATGTTCCAATTTACTGAATTCTTTTCATTCTAGGGTCACAGTTCTCTTTTTCATATTCCCAAGACACAGCTGCTGGAGTGCTAAAATTACAGATCCTTTGGGACCCCACAAACCTCAGTGCTACTGAAGCTGCTGCCAGAAGCACTGCTGTCTTGAAGGAACATGCAATTCACATCCTGTATTAAAAGCATCATTGTTCTTAACAAGAACAGTCCAAAATCTTGAAACTTATCTGGGGATGAGAAGGATGGAGGAGAGGGAAGACCTGTGGTAACTGGCAGGTGAAAACAGACATAGAATCAAAGCAGCATTATTAAGAAACACAAATGTAACTCCCTATGCCACAGGCAACACTGCATGCAAAGCACAGGTAGGCACCAAGAAAAAGGCACCTGCATACATTATACATGCTGCTTGTATTAGGAAAGCAGATAGAATTTGTCAAACTAACTATCTTCATCAAAAGTCACTTGAAATGACTGCTTCTTTGCCAACACCAGTCTTCCAGACTGCAGGCAAGGGTTAAATAGCATTTTGACCTCATTGGTTTCTCTTTCCCAAACATCCACTCCTTCACTTTGCTTTTCATGCAAGTACATAGGCCAGATACATCAGACAGTGAGCAAGGAAATAGAATGAATGAAGTTACAGTCCTTCAACATGCATCCTCAAGTAGTCTATTATAATTCTGATGTACATTTCCAAAGTTCTAGACATCTTGTTTCCATTATTTTGGGCATAAACTTTTGTCTTAGTGAGAACAAGAATCAAGAAACTGTGAAAAACTCAATTTTTATTCAGGCTTGTGATTCAAGTTTCACATTTAGTCCATTTCCAAATGGACTAATATCAAATCAAAAAAGCAAGATGAAGGTGTTGAAACGGGGAAAAAACTCCACAAACAAAATCAATATTAAATTAGACTTGTAGTATTAAACATTAGAGAGAACACCTTAATTCTTTCTAGTGGAAAAGACATCCTTAAACATAAAGAAATTGTATTAATTTTATGCACAGCTGGTTTCCAGCCCAGTGATGCATCTAGCTGCAGCAACCACAACACATCACAGTCTCTCACTACAAGAGAAACTAGGCTCTACTCCTTTCTGACTTTATCTCCTCACAGTCACTGATGGGGTACAAAGTGCTCATGAAGACAGGAAGAGAATTACTGATGGTCCTGGCAACTGGACATGCTCTAAACTGGTGGGGTTTCACGGCACATGTGAGATCTGTTGCTTTGCTCAGAGAACGCAAGGACTTGTGTTGAAGCATGTCCAGCAGTTTTAAACATCACTGAATTCATGCATATTAGATCTAATGCCATGGAAGAAGTTCGCTTCTGTAATTGTTCCTAGACAATTTCTTTCCTTTAAATCACTGCCCAATGGAATGTCTGTCCAAACTCCAAATTAAGTAAGAAACAACTTGAAATAGATGCTGAAGCCCAGGACGTTTCTAAGTAACATGACATCTAGCATACTTTAAAGAAGAGGCACAGCTGTTCAGAGCATATGTCCTCACTTCTCATGAGCTGCAGGGAATTTTGCACTACAGGATAGCAGCAGGTGACAGTAACACTACCACTATGTTCCAAATGATGGGGAATGCTCAGAATACATCAGACATCACTCCTCTGTCACTTCTAGGAAGAGCTCCCCAAGATTTCCAGTGCTGCTCTATAGGAAACTCCCAAAGTAAATAAAACCATCTTCTTACCAATCACAAACTTACTTCTGTGTGCTACTGATCTTCTTCAAATCCTACCCAGTGGCTCTCCACATTGCAAAAGTTGAGATGAGAGCACACACACATTAAATTTCAGGAGTGAAGTGTTACCTTGCACTTTTCCACACTTTTAAAGGGAAAAAAAAAAATCTTAATTTTTCTACTAGAATGACCAGCATGTGGTCTATTCACATAATCTGGAAACCGGATGATAATGGTGCTAATGAGGAATTCACAATGGATCGATTCTCATTTGGGGCTCATTTCCAGTCATGGCTAGCCTATTGTTAAACCCTCAAAGAGAATTAGAATTGAAACACATAAATGTAGGAACAAAAGAAGGAGCTTAAAGTTTTTTTAAAATTATGCCAGCTGTTGAGCTTAGTAGACAAACTCACTGCTTCTCCTGTGTTCACTACAGCTGTCTGCCATGCTCAGGTACAGACAGACAGCAAATCTTACATAGAGCTGCTGCAGTGCTTAGAGGTCTGGTTAGTTTGCAAGGCTCTGTGATTTTTCAATAGGCCAAAAATATTCTTCCTAAACTTCCCATGCTGTACGTGCTAATCCAGGCATCTTAATCAAAGCCTTGATCAAAGTAGTTATCATTGCTCTTCTTGTATTATTTGCAGTTGCAAACCTGGTGCCAACAAGCAACATGCCAGAGGCCACATGGTAAAGAATTTTACAAGACCTGACTCACCACTAATGTGTGCCAGTGACTATTCAGATGAAGTTACATGTCTGAACAAAAAAACAGCCTTTTTAGTAACAAGGAAACTGACACCCAAGACCTGTTGAAGTAGGTCCAGGTTCATGGGAATGCTGTTTTCTCCATACTCCCAGCATTTCTGTGATAGCTTGCATGAAGACTGAGCTACTTCTCCCAGCATGGCCATGGGAAGCTCCCAGTTAAGGCAGGTGCACTGTTTTTGCTAGGCTGCCTGTCATGCATTAGAGATTCCACTGAGATGCAGCTATGGACTCTTATCTCAGTCCCTAGAAAGAAGTGGTGAAGCGCAAGAAGGCATTTACTCTTCTAGCACTGTCTGCACCTATAGAGGAGTCTCAGCTTTCTGCACCCTCAGAGAAAGAAGGCCAAGCACAAAATCTCTAAGTATGAGCTAGTTAGACTTGCTCACTGATGTTCTGTGGCACAGCCAGGATGATGCATATGGAGACAGGATGATAAATACATAGAAAGAGAATCTTGAGAGCCTATAACAAGGCTGTGATTTTTCTTCTGGAATTTTCTCTAATAATCCCTCGTTTCATTTTAAAAGAGCTCCTGTTGACAAAATGTGAGCCCCTCTAGATGAAAACCCTGCCCTTCCTCATCACACACTTCCCTTAGTTTATGCTCACTTTTGATAATATGTAATTGCTCAGATTGATGAAAACATTGAACAACACAGGCAAGAAAACAGGTATCGCTGTACCATGAGTCCAATGCTCTAGAGCATCCCTAGGAATGGATTCCAGCTCTTCAGGTCCAGTACACAGATCCTTCTGCCACATCACTCACCTAACCCTAGAGCATGCATACAAGCTCATCTTTTCAGTTTAAACTTGAATTCAGATTTCCATTTACAGCCAGAAGCCTTTTTATGACTTACTTAGATTTTCCAGGGTTCAAGGAGTAGTGGCAGCATGCTTCTGTGTAGATTTGGGACTCACCAAATGCACATTGAGCACTTTTCCCTGTTCTCATGGGTCAGCACATCCCAGCTACAAGACCTAACATGCCCAATCCCCAGGACAATTGTGTGACTAGACTCTTGTGAGAAATACATCAATAACAAATTGAATTCCTTCCTCCTGTAACACCTACTTTGGCTGTCCAAAAGGAGATCTTTTACGCCCTGAAGAAGCTCTCAAGTTACCCAGATCAGAACAGAGGCACAGTGTATGTTTTATCCATAGTGCTATGACAGCCTTCTTAAGTCTGCACACAACATAGCATTTGCTCCACAAGGAAGACCACATGGCACGTTACATCTCAGGAAAAGCAACTGTTTGCAGAAATGCCACCCATTTAAGTCTTCAGAATTCTGGGACACAAGAAGACAGTTTTCTCCCTCGCTGCCACATCATTGAGGCAGATGCATGAACTAGAGGCCAGAACCACATAAAGAGGCTGATGTCTCTGGCACAGTCCTAGGTCATATCTATAAAAGCAAAGGAAAGAACATGAGGTACATCAAGACTGTCAGGGCATAGAACCTGAAGCATTCCTAGATCTCTAAGTAATCAAGGCACTGATGCACCACATGCTTATCTCGCCTTTCAAATCACTGTTCTAACTTAAGGGCTAACCTTCCCTATTTCTCCTTCCCTGACCATTCTACAGAACAGAAGATACAATTCCTGATCCAGAAAAAAGAGAAGTGATTTTGCCAACACACTTTTCTTAAGGTAGGCCTCATATCGTGATAACGCTTTCTGCTTCCTCTCTCACCACACACCCCCACCCCCACCCCTTACCCAGCCATTTTTCATTATGTGGTTTCAAATTATTTTGACACTTAAAATTACCTTAATTTTATGGTTTGTTTAAGCAAGTTGAATTATATATTATAGTATGCATCATGCTAGGTGTTTCATACTCAAGAGAGCATAAGTTGTTCTGATCAGGGTAACTTTAGATGTTAGTCAGGGCATAAAATATCTCCTTTTGGAAGCAAGATGCTCTCTTCAAATCCAAGCACCAAGTAGGACAACAGATGCAGTTTATTAACTCAAATCTCTGCAGCCAGTATTCCTTATCATATCTTAAAATGACACAACTGTTTGTGCAACAACTTGCCTACCAGCATATCTCCATTTGAATGATGATCCAAAACTGGATCCTTCTCCAAAGGCAAGTTTTAGATGAACTCTCTGATGCAGCACACAGAAGGCTGTGGTATAGGCAGCCTTGATCTGACATTTGATTGCAAGTGTCTTGTGAAGTCTGAGGACTGGTGTTAATTCTTTCTGAAAGGCAGAGATGCCTGGAAGAGTTATGTCAACATGCACAGCTGTCAGGAGAAAGAGGAAAGGCATGGCTGTAAGGCTATAGCTAGAATAGGGCCTTCTGACTTTTAGGGGATTTTAAGGGAAAAAAATGCACACATTTTCTGCAACCACTGCCATAGTCATATCCATGAACTAAGGGAACCTTCTCTCCTCTCAGGAAAGGGATTACCACAGAAAACAAACAGACTGTTCTCCAGGATTTGACATTCAGTGCAAGCTGATGGGAGTAAATACTCAAGTGGAACTAACTTCACTTCCCCTAGCATTCCTGAGAGGAATGGATGACAGAAAGGCCTGTATATTATGATCACCAGCACTCTGACCCAACAGTGTCTCAGCCATTCACTTCTGCTCAAATGCAGCATCTCCAGCCACTGCTTCTATGCAGAGCTCTCTCTCAAGCATGAAGAACATACTACACCTGATCCAAGCAGTGATGCTTGGTTACAGTCTAGGTAAAGCAGCACAGGCTTATTTCTGTAACAGGCCACATGCCACTGCAGCAGCTACAGACTGATACCAGGGGAGAAGTAAGGTCCACCTACTACTCAGGATCCTTAGAAATCAGCTAAGGATCAGCTTAAATCAGCTAAATCAGCTCTATTGCTGTCATTGCACACTTGATAGCAGCCAGTCCAGAATCTTCAGCCAATTCCATGCATAGTCCAGGATACTTTACATCATAAACCACAGAGGTGGTATATGTTGTGTATATATACATATATAATCCTTTATACTCATGCAGTTACTCTGGGACATCAAATCTCCAACGAGGTTGTGGACAAGGCAAAGATGCAACACCTCTTCCTGTGGCTTTGGGTGCACACCCAGCCAAGCTGAGATTCCCACCACACAGCACTTCAGAAACTCGATTGCCAGGGATTCTCTCTGAACCTCTGGCAGAGATTTCCTGAAGACAGTGTAGACACAAGTGGCAATATCACAGCAGATGTGTTCACCTGACAAAAGATGATAGCTTCTTATTAACATGCATTTGTTATCAACACACTCTGCCTTGGCCTCGGGTCAAGTCTTTCTTTGAGAAGTCTTTCCAAACCTTATCATAAAGGTTGCACTTTTTTCCAGTCATCACAACCACAAATCTGGGGATTTCTGAGGAGCACTATCACCAGAAGAAACTTCAAGCTTGACTGAACCCAATTCTAACCACAGATAGCATGGGAACAGATAGAATTATTTATTTCAATAATTAATTGCAATAAATCAACTCAAGGACTGCCTGTTCTTTTAAATGAAACATCAGCTCGAACAAACTGCCTGATGACTGCAAGACCACAGAACTTTTAGGAAG
This sequence comes from Haemorhous mexicanus, assembly GCF_027477595.1. NCBI lineage: Eukaryota > Metazoa > Chordata > Aves > Passeriformes > Fringillidae > Haemorhous > Haemorhous mexicanus. Next base: position 42,801,296 of record NC_082381.1, on the reverse strand, counting down.
AAAGGATAAGGCTGGAATAAAAATATTAGTTACTTTGGACATCACTCATTTCTATTCAGATGTAAGCTTACTTTCTCATATTGAAATCACAAGGTCTTATTTCATATGGACACCTGCTTTTGCCTAATCCTCTACTAACTCAAGGAGCACGTAGCATGCCCAAAAGTTTTAGGGCCGTATTTCAACAACCATTAAACATGGAATAACCAATAAAAAGCTGGTTTATTTTCTATCTCTCCTACAGTGCATTCCACTGCATTATGCAAATTCCTGCACTCTAGGATTAAGCCACTTTAAATGTAATCAGAAAGATTTAATCAGATTAGTCAGGCTAAACGGATAGCCATCTGATGTTCTTCTATTCATCAGACAACAAAACTAACAAACGTAACAAAGCAGTAAATATTTTGAGGTAAGTCAAACTTCAGTCAAAAGGTCTTCAGAAGCAGCAGGTACAAAATAGAATTCACTCAGTAAATATAAACAGAACCTTCAAAAACTCTCCAACAAGATGCCTTTGGATTTTAATTTATCAAGTAAAGTACAAAGGCAATACCTGAGCAATAGCAAAATCCCCACACATAAAACTATGTGCTTGAATACAGTCAACATAGCCTGATGCCATGGAGGTTTATGGGAAGACCCTCTCTATCCACATTAAGACAAAATGACTTGGAACTAAATACCTAGATCTCAAAACACTAAACATCTTCACAGGTATATCAATCATCTTCCACTTGCTCAGTCACATGAATATTCAGAACATTTGCTCTATCATTATAATCAATTAAACCCTATTTTCAAAAGTGCCTTTAGAATCTTGGAGAGCTCCTCATGTTCCCTTTATAATGACATGGAGCAGATATAACAGCTTATCAGTTGCACCAAGTACCAATTAGGCAAAAGAATATCTCGTAATTTCAATGGCTCACGAACCTACTGTCCCTTACTGCAGATAACCCATCCAGTATCATCCTACTAAATATCTCATTTGTTATGACTAATCCGAAAAAGAAGAGAGAACAAACTCCAGTCCTCAGTGCAGGAAGAAACAAGCCAATGGACTACAAGCTTAATAATTTAAATTACAAGTGCTCACCACTGCTGTATAAAGTGCAAGAAATTATTTGGACTAATATGATTTTCTGAGAAATTCCTTGACTTAAAATTAATAGATTTACACTAATGAGAAGTAACAGCTCCCAGCCCTTCTATAAGGTACTGAAAACTTCCAAGGAACTGTTTCCATGTCATTTCCTGTGTCTCTTCAGAAATGCTTTAAGAAAAGAAAAATAGGAACACTTGCATGAAAAAATGATCTTTGCATCCAACAGCCTCATCTTCCCCCACTGATTAATCTTTTCTGAGGGCCCAAAACAGGAGCTGCCAATAGAAAAGGAAAGCATACAATCAACTTAACCAGGCACAAGAGTGACTTATACCGCAAAATGAGAAAAAAAGGACCTGCTGTACAAATCCAAGGATCTGCACAAAGATATGTGTTGACTGGTCAAATCATCACAAATTAAAAACATATGCCCCAATACCTCAGAACATTTTACAGACTGCACAGCCAACAAGTAGGATATTGATCCTGATAAAGAAAATACACGGAAAATAGAGTTGCACAATGCCGGTAAAGGGGTTTAAATAGCTCAAAGGCATACAACAACATCACCACTAACCATTTTCCTACATGACAGAAAAGGAAGGACACCACCAAGAATAGCAATTAAAGGCTCACAGGCATCCTAAAGTGTCTCGTTTTGAATACTGGTAAAAAAATATCAGAGAAGCAAGGAAGGAAAGAAGCAAACTACAGAATGATGTACCTCTGCAGCCCTCCTCCCATACCAAGAAGTCCAAATCTGATTGAGGAAAAAAGTCCATTAGCAAGCTGTTCAACTGTTTTTAAGTGGAATAACACAATGTCATGCTTTGGCCATCTCAACCACATACACAGATGACAGCCTTCACATTGCCAGGAGCAGGAATACACACTCCAACTCCCATTGCTCTTATTTTTTCATCTTATCACATGACAGTACAAAACTTCTATATTTAAAAGTGAGGTACAGAGCGGTATTTTTAGGTATAATGGCACATGCAGGAAAATGCAGTGCTTCTATGGCATTTGCTGCTGCCTACCCAAGCATCTTCAGAAACACGGTTTTCCATGCCAAAGGAAAATTTCTGTTTCATGGCAGCTATAATATGCATGTGAACTGCCATGCAACTGGAGCTCACAAGTGCAACTGTCTCTTCTTACCAGCCATTATTCTCTGGGCTTCGTATGGTTCCATATAGCCGGTGTTCTCCCCTTTTCCCATTCTGTTCAACTCACTTTTGGCATCAAATGGATCTGAGTAGTCATCAGCTATCAATACCTGAAAGACAGGAAGGTAGCTGTTACTAAAGTCTCCAGTGAGATGTGCAAAGCAGAAGGCAATGACATCTTATCAGCAAATAAAAACAGCTTCACTTGGCTGCATCCTATGCTATCTTCAAAGTACAGTCTTGGTTCAGAGGATAAACACACAACTGCCACAGATCAGTTACTAAATGGTACTGAAATAGAAGTGTGCTCCTATTTATACCAGAAACCTCATATAGGCAGACTCCATGTCAAAAGGATTTCTGATTAGCACAAGCAATGGAATAACTGGGATGGACAAATTAGAAAGAGCCAACCAGTCAGCAAATTCCATCCAGTGCAAATCTTATCAGAGAACTCTGCTAATATTCAGGAAAAAAAAAAAAAGCACTCTTTCCCTTCCACATACTTCATCTCCTCTGCTTTTAAGGTTTATGAGCTACAACTGCAAATATTGCTAGAAACTTTTAAAATAAATATTCTAAGGCTACTCTTTTCACTGCATTAATAAGAAGTCTTTTAATTTTAGGTCTCACCTAAAAAAAACAAGACAAACTTCTTGGCTAAACTTAAACCCTCAAACCCATCTGTGCCATTCTTTCTCTCAAAGAAACATTATTTTTACTTATATTTTGTGAACAGAGACAAAAGATAGCAAAAAGAAATTATCTGTCAGGACGCATTTTCTTCTTCCACCTAGGAGACTAAGAAAATCTGAAAGTTAGAAAATCTCACGCTTGACCTTATATTACTATGCTTTCCTGACCACTGCAAAATCATTGTATGCTGTGTAGGTCTGATCTATAGGTTTTTTTATCATTCAGTTAAAGTCACCGGAATCATTCCTCCCTATAATTGGAGTGGTAGAGCTAACCTTTGTTTCTGGGATGTGACAAGCGGACTGGGGCAAAGGCAGAAATCCTCATATGAGAATTATTGCAGAGCACAGAGATAGTATCTTCAGCAGGCAAAAGAGTCTGAAGCAAACAAAAACAGGCAGAGGCAGGCTTCAACATCAGAATCCCTATGAAACCATAAGATTATTCAGGTGGGAAAGAACCACAAGAGATCACCCTATCCAACTCCTCACTCAAAGCAGGGCAAGCCTAAAGGGATTTGCCCTGACTGTTTACTTTATTTACGAGGGATTTTTCAACTGAGTTACTTCACATTTTTACGACAAGCACTAGTAAGGCTTACAGCACAGTGTTATTCCAACAGTTTTAATCTTTCCAACAAAGAACCAAGAGTACACTGCCAGCTAAGAGACTGAGGCTGCATCTGCTTCTGTCTCCTGCTGCCAGCATATCCCACCAGTCAGAGAAGAAAAACAGGACACACAAGTATTCACAGATCAAACACCTGCACAAGTGCCATGGAATAAATGAACACTCTATTAGGAAAGACAGAGATCTTTAAGATTAGGAAACAAAACATCTAACACACTTCAGAGTCATTACTCAGGCCCCATAGCACTGGCACACTGCAATTTTATACTACTTATTTTGCTTATTTTACTACCAAGACTGACATTTTAATTATGGGGTTTTTGTGTTTTCCTCCACTCAAAGTTTAAAGTGACTGGAAGCTTTTTTTTTGACCAGAAATCACCAGACTGACAGGGATCATCAAGAGAGGAAAAAATAGTTCCTTCTTTCATTTGGTGTCAAAAATTACTCCCTCATTATTTTGAAAAACAGTTAACACAAAGGGGGAAAGTCCCCTCCCCCCTGTCTGGCAGCATATGCCCAAGCAGCAAATCAAGTGACAGCAGCTGCACACACTTGAGACAAAGAGGACAATGTGTATCACGCAGCAGTAATTTCTCCTAGTCACAAGGGCAGTTTTATTTCCAAAAGTGATGCAGCTGAAATGCCATCCATATTGTCTTCTGCTCCAACCCTGTCAAGAGCTGCTACGTGGTTGCATGTGCTCTGTACTGCTCTCCTTTGCAAATGTTGACACATAGTACTCGCCAGTCCTTTGCATAACTGTACTAGAACACGAAACAGAAAGCAGACTTAGCACAGCTATTTGACATTTCTTCTTCTTCGTCATTTGCCCAAAGTATACTAGGAGTAAAATTATATATAAAAGATGCTGTAAAATAGGACCCTGCCTTCCCCCCCAAAAAAGCCATCCAAAAAACTCCAACCTAAACAACATTCTCAGAGCAAATACCAAACCCACTTTTCAGCACTCAGGCAGAAAGAGCAGCCTGCTTCACCGTTCCTGGAACTGTATATCTTATTAGAAGTGGATTTACAATGCTGAGCTGTCAGAGGACTCCCCAGCTGACTGTTACTGTTTCCATATATACTGAAATTCAGTAATTCCCAGCCTAGATGTAGCAGCTGGCCAGTGCCAGAATTTGATTTCTTCTATACTTGCTAACAGCTATAAATTCTCCACTTCTAGGAAGTCTCAAGTATTTCTACTTCTTTCAAAAAAACGCCAATACTTGAAAACCTCAAATGAGTATGACTGCTGGTTTTATTATACTTACTGTAAATGTCTGAACTCCTTTTGACAACCCTATTTCAGACGATTATTTTTCCTGTTTTCAGAGATCTCAAGCAGAAAAAGAGTTCCTACTCTGCAAGTCTTTTTGCCATCTCCACATAAGCTACTTTTAGCTTGATGAGCTCATCTTCCAAGTCTCTATGCTTGGTTAGACAAAGTACAGACAAAAACTTTTGATGAAATAGAAGGTTCTGAGTGCGTGAATTTTCTAGTTAAACAAAACACTTGCTTCATGACAGATGGTATTAATACACTGTTCTCATACCCTTTCATGCTATCTTGATAAAGAAAAAGTGCTGCAATGTTACACAACTATCATAGGCACATGCCTTGCATGTGCAGTGGGAGCTCTGCAGATCATGATCTTGATCACCTCCATGCCACACGGGGAAGATCCACTGTGAGAACACCATGCTGTCACCACTTCCCCACAAGCACGTAGGAGCACGTCTTTCTGTGTGACAACCAAAGTGCTCCTGTGTTCACCAGAGCTCATTAGCTTTACAGAAAGAGGCATTATGCTTGTTTATATTTCTCCCAACAACCTTTCAACCACTGCCCAGCAAACTGGTCTCAGTCAGGCATTTATTTTCTACAGTCCAGAGGTCAAGGCAAGCACAGGAGATCCCAGGTTAGGGCCTGCATGCAGTGCCCCTTCCACAGCTTTGATTTAGGGTACTTCCAAGGCAAAGGGCTAAACTCGTTCAACTGGTCTCCAAACTGATCTTTCATGTTACTGATTGACAAACTGGACAGGATGTAGAAGATAACGGACAGCATCCACTGTCTACCAATGCATCCCTCCTAGAAGTCTCAGCTAGTTAGATTATCCAGGATCTAATGCTGTACTTGCCACATCTACCCTGGACATAATCAGAGGAATGGCAACATGTTGACATAATCAGAGGAATGGCTAAAGACAGCATTAATACACAGAGCATGACCTTTGGAGCAGGACACATTTAATTTGACTCCCTGCTCTGCCAAATCCAGCCACCTTCCTCACAGGTCCTGTCTGTCAAAATGAAAACACAGCTATCAGGAATCCCCAGAAGGCAGTCATCCAGACTCCAAATTAATGAGAAAATCAGTTGCATTTGTCAGGGTTATTGTCCAAGACCTGTGGCTTATCTCTTCACAGAATGCAAGATCTACATTCTGAGTGTGGACTAGGAGTTCCTACAGCTACAGATTCCTGCTCTATTCAAGCCTGTTCTATGGCATCCCATACATATATGATACTATTTTCTACTTTTGTATACATGTAGTTGTAGTACTTCGAGGCATCAGTAACATCAAGCAAAAGAAACTTTAACACAAAAATAGAAGCGCAATTATTAAAAGAAGTCAATAAGCATTTAGAGAACACTCGCAGGGGCTCTTCCTTGCAGGTTGGTAGTTAAAAGTCAGAAGATAGAGAAAAAGAGTACAGCTCAGTTACCAGACAAGTTGACAAATTAAAAACCATAACTCTAGCTAAAAAGTTAATCAGCAGATAGAAGACCCAAAAACCCAATAATCACTCTACCTCCCAGAAAATTACATATAAGCTGAGAGTGTGGTTGGTTTATCCCTCTATTATATATTAACTAAGTTGCAAGCTTCACTGTTTATGCAGTCTTTGTTCTTCTACCGTCTTAAAAAGAGTCTGACAAATATTATCATATTAAACACAAGTTTAAATGAGTATTTGCATATACAAAAGCATAATCTGCATATGCAGCCACAGGAAGAAACCAAAGGACACAACTAAGTGCATAATTTCACAGGTATCTCTATCTGACTAAACCAAACATTTTAAAGGGAATGAAAAAGAAGGAAACAAACAAGAACTCACCACGCTGAAAAAATAGAAATAATCTCTTTTTTTAATTGAATGGAAATGCAGAAGATCAAGCTCTCTTTAAAACACCAACATTAGTACAGAACTGTTAGCTATTTCACTAATTTAGTGGCTATTGTGATTAAGGACACACTGTTCTAGAAGAATGCAAAAGGAATTATAATAAACAACATGTAGCAAAAAATCTAAAAGACTTTTCCTGCCCACCAGGCCTTTGGGGAATTTACTAGGGGATATTTACTTTAAAGATTTCTTTTTATTAAATAATATATATTATTATATTACCAGTATTAAATAATAGGATGGTTTGGGTTGGAACAGACCTTAAAGATTCTCTAGTTCCAACCTCCTCGCCACAGGCAGGCACATACTTAAATAACTGTATAAAGGCAGACCATATATTCCTCTTTCAACTTCTGTGAGTTGCAATTGAGTCCACCAATATCGCAGATAACAGCATGTGTCTATCAGCACAAATACAGAAGACAAGGGCACTTTAAACTATGAATATATCTCTGAGAATATCACAGTTAACAAATTTAATACAATGTAATGAAAATACTATATCATCTCTGAGAATTTGTATTCACAAAAGACCAGTCCCTAGCTACAGTATTAGTCACTCTAAATTATCATAGAATGGCCTGGGTTGGATAGGACCTTAAAGATCATCTTGTTCCAACCCCTCTGTTATGGACAGGGACACCTTTAGATACACCAGGCTGCTCAGAGCCCCATCCAGCCTGGCCTTGTACACTTCCAGGGATGGGGCATCCACAGCTTCTCTGGGCAACCTGTGCCTCATCACCTTCACAGTAAAGAACTTCTTCCTAAAATGTAATGTAAATCTACTTTAATTTCAAAGCCATTCTCCTTTGCTCTGTCACTATATGCCCTTGTAAAAATGTTCCTCTCCAGATTTCTTACAGGCTTCCTTCAGATACTGGAAGGGTCAGTTTAGGTGACCCCAAAGCCTTCTTGTCTTCTGGCTGAACAACCCCAGTTGCCTCAGCCTTTCCTCATATGAGAGGTGCTCTATCCATCTAATCATCATGGTGGCCAACAATGATTAACAATATTATGCGGGGTGGGGGTGGGGGGAGAGAGTTGTGTTGTTATTTTTTCTGGTTGGTGTTGTGTTGTATTGGTTGGGGATTTTTTGCAGGGGTATGTTTGGGGTTTTTTTCACAACATGATATTTTTGACAAATACCAAATTTTTCTCTTTGACCCCAAGGAACTTCCAGGTCTCACATCCCAAACATACCCTAAGCAGATGTTTCCTAAATAATTATATTTTCATGCAATATTCAGGCAACTAGATATCAGAAACATTTCTGATGTTGAAGCCTGGACAAAGCTCAGCCTGTATACAGCAGGACTGTGAAGTTTGGTCTTGATTTGTTTTCCATATTAATAAAAATGGAAGCACTGAATTCAAGAACCTGTTGGATAATCTTCCCTGTAGCCCAAGTACCACTTTTTATTCAAAATAAATTTCACAGTCTTGGAAAACATGCTAATAGAGTGATCTGCACATGGTCAGATTCCTGAAAGTATCAGGAAAAATAAATTAAGGACCTTTAATACCTTGCTACCAAGACAGAAATTTAGGGTATGATTCTAGAAGACTACCCTACAGATAAAGTGTATATAGAGCCTTTCCTCCTAGTACTAAATTTGAGTATTAGAAAGACCAACACTAGCTCTGACCTCAGAAGGAATCACAGGCCTCATTCATAGCAGTGACTTCCAAAGAATGACACATCTCATCTAAAAGGTAATTGAAACACAAACTGGGAAACGTGGTGCCTAAATTTCTCAGAGAGTTGTGAACTGATAGTGAGGTGCTGGGGGAAAAATCCCCAGTATTTAATAACAGGATTTCAAGAGCTATTCTCCCGCATACAAGGTTTGGTGCTCAGTGAAGGTGAATTTTTCTTCAGTTTTTACAAGTCCACATACTCACAGGGACAGAACTGAACTAATAACAAGTTGATATAAATAACAGTTCTTGTCTTCTTGCTCTCCATTTTCTCTCATCTATTCCCAAGCAGTAATTGAAGTCCCCTGCTATCCCATGTGTCACTGTTTCACAAAGGGCAATGAAGACCACTCTTCACATGGCAGGCAATGCATCACTTCCTGCTTAAAGTTTAAAAATGCAGGTGTACCTTTCCCCTCAAAAAGAAACAGGTGCTTCCTTGATCCATCCACTCAAGTATTTTAAATTTGAAAACATAGCTTTGAGGATTTTTCAGTAGATCTAAGAGTTGTTGAAGGAAGGATAGGCAGAACAATTAAGAGATATTGTTCCCTTTAGAAAACAAAGTTTAAAAAAAAGCTTAGAAAAATTGTATCCCATGTAATGTCATTAGCAGAATATATTTTGTAAAACAATGAAACAATTTTCCACGCTTCCTGGACAATGTACAACTACTCCAAAACCACACCTTATGTCTGTTTCCTTGTAAATAGACTGTCTAATGGTAACATTTGCAAAAACAATGACCTATCCAGGAAGATCTGCACCACAGTCCTTTCCTATCTCTTGCTAGAATCCACCATTATGCTGTTTCAACTGCTCAGTCTCATATCACTTCCTCCACTTCCAAACCATGCCTACCATACTGTTAGTTAAGGATACAACCACAGTGACACAGGGCAGCAAAGGAGTGAAAAGTCAAACCATATTGTTTGCCACTAAGCAGTGGTTAGCACAAGCAAGGACATATACAAAGGCGTTCAGAGACACAAAGATCTCTCTTATCCCATTGTCAGTGAGCCTGGGGAGCAAAGAACCTTATAAAACCAGACATTTTTTCAGTGATCCAAGAAAATACAGTGGTAAACTGGCCACGAGATCAGATTGCAAACTACAAGATTGCATGCAAACTTGATGTTTAAAAAGAGAAACACTGCTTCATCTTTTTCCTTCTAGATCCTTTCTCCTCATTAAGCAGGCTAAAATACTTGAGTTCCTATACAGTTTTTGCTGTGCCTAATTTCTCATTTAGACTTAGAATACCCTTTGAACCATAGTAAACTGCATAACCTTATTTGGCCTATAGAAGGTTTTACTGCCATATACACATTACAACAGTCCTAATGCTAAGAGTTAGTGTGCAAGTTTACCCAAAGTTGGATATGTGAAATAGTGTAATACAGATGTCTTTCCTCATCTGGACAGTTTTGAAGAAAAGTCTGCAGGTAACACGTGTGCTATCATGCAATAGTAAAAAAAGCTGCATTTATGGTGACCCCAGTGTTGTAGCAGAACAGCAAGTCCATCTCCTTGTTTGAAGGCAGTATCTGAGGAACCTTCTTACAATGGAGTTGAGATGCTTACTGCAAAGGTATACACATGATACACTCTTCCAAAAGTCTACCAATCCCTTCTTAAATCTCCACATAATCCAACTCCTTCATACTCTTTCTTGATAGTCTTTCTCTGCTTGGATCTCTTTGTGCCCAGAAGTCTGACTATCTGGATAGCTTCCAAAACTGTGAGTGTTCCAAGCAGTGCATACAGTGCAGATGCCAGGCATACTCATAACTGAACAGCCTACCACATCAATCCAAAAAATGAAGCCAAGACTCCCAAGTCTCAGGCTGTATCTAAATATTCTCCTCTTCACAAGACTGCTGTAGTCCCTTAATCATGAGACTGACATATGTGAAAAAATTGTATTTCTAGCTGCATGACAGCTGCCCTGTAACAACATAGATACGCAGAAAAACTATAACTTCCTACCTTTATGTATGGCCTTGCCTAAGCAATTAATGCACGACCAGCAGTGATGAGTTTTTTTTTTTTCTTTTACTCAAAGACAGAGCCATATAAAAATGGGAACCACATGTAGAGAAGAAGACTATTTCAGAACCAACTGTATGGAGAGGCAGCATGAAACTCTGCTGCAATGGATTAAACATGGGAATAAGACGCCAAGGTACATTTGCAGTTTAGGATCCCTAGAAATAATACTCTCCGATACAAATAACCCCAACACTGCTTACACATCTTTCAAGTATTTTCTCAGTGCACCTTGAAATACCAGCTGTAAGATTCTCTTAAATGCACATGACTTGTTCTCAGTTTAAAGATCAAATAAAATATGGACCTTCCATATATAAAAATAAGACAAGCATCTGCTCAAACCTAAAACAATATTTTACTAATCCATTATATTAATAATGTTGTATGGAGTCTAATCACTTTTATGCAAGATGTCAGAAGCTCAAAAAGCAAGACTACTTTGCTAGTCTACTGCAAAGGCACCTGTTTCTTACACATAGATAGTGTTTTCAGAATTTTGTACATCTAGTCAGCAGCTCTGCTGTCCTGAACAGTTGCCTGGTTGATTGCTGCTGCTGCACAACATTCACATGATTTTGCACTAGATCCACTCTGACTGTGCAGAATCAAGTTATTCTCAACTGCATCAGATACATCCTTCTTGCCATTCAAAATTTTGTACTATTGGAAAGTAGCAGAGTGCTTGCTTGACAAAAACAGCTAGAATTGTTAGGCTGTAGGTTGAACTTTATCGGAACTATAATGTTATGTTCTTTAGGTTGAACAGAGATTATAGTACAGCCTGGAGCTAACAATATGTACATTAATAATAATTAAACTGGACAAAACTAGCACTTTAAATATTATTTAAAAATAATAGATCACAGCTTATGGACTGCAACAACCATATTACAACACAGATGGCAGAACCAACTAAACACACAGCAAGCAGTTGGTAACAAAACAGAAAACCAGAAGTAAGAAGACCCCAGACCCCAATGCTGCTGTTTGTCCAGACTGTCACGTGAGGGATAGGGAGTTTGGATTGTAAGTGTATAATTGCCTAGGGATTTATTTGTTCAGAGTCCCTGTCTTGAGGCACTACCAGATACCATAACTGACCTGTGCCAACAAATCTATCTAATGGAGAAGAGAGATTAATGTCAAATTTTTTTTTAACACCTGTGGAAATGGATCTTGCAACTTGCAGGGTCGTCTGCATTCAGTATAAAGAATTGTTACATTGTTCTGTCTCCACTGAACAGAGATAGTGCAAAATGCTACTCATTATGAAATAAATGTCTTTTAAAGGACCCAGCTTTTAAATCTTAAGAACTTCCTATGATGAAGTATGATACAGCTGTTTTTGGGAAGTATCCCAGGTTCTTCGGCTGCAAAACCTGGCAGAGGAATGGTTAGGTTCAAATACATAAGAGGTGAAAACATATCTGAAGTATTCCTTCACACAGATACTTCCCCCTCAGTTATTACTTCATGGATTTACACACATCATGTGTATGGTGTGTGTATCACTCAGGAAGACTTCAGCTTATTTCTTTTGATCTCCTTTCATAAGTGGTTTGCCTAGTGAGCTGGTCTTAAATGAAGTCTTGCGTTTATTCTTACATAAATACAGGAGATGCCAGATTGATCCAGAATACAACCACATGTTGTTTCAACTTGCCCACACTCCCTAGCTTCTTTGTGGCAAGCAAAGAAGTTAAGCTCTCACAAGCCAGCACTAATGATGGAAGCCAATCATTTCTTCATCCACCATACTGGAGGACCTGAACTGCTTCAGCCATTAATTCTAACACACCCTGCTCTCCCTTGTCTGAAGGTAAACATCACACTTAAAGTCCCCAAAACCACCTAATTGTATTACCTACATAATAAATAAAAAAATCCACCCAACAATTTGAATTCAAAGACATCTGGAAATGATGACTCTTCTCACTGGGCATTTGTTGTAGAGGTTAGTCACCTCACTACTAAAAGGTGCATGGCAATTTGGGTTTGTCTGCTTCAGCTTTAATTGTTATTTCCACTGCTACATATCAAAACTTCCTGAATCCCAGATATAATGTATCTCTGTGGTTACTTCACCACCCTTTGTCTGAAATCTTGCATAATATAATCATGTCTGCCACCACTTTAAATCTCCGTCCCCTTTATTCTCTGAATCAGCTATTTTACAATTTTTCTTTTCCACTGGGAATTTCAGCTAACCAATCTGCCACTATCCACACTTTGCCATTTGCTCTTTATAAGTAACCACACCAAACAAGCACCTCCCTGAATCTCCTTCCCATTACAGTAACTCTCTCAAGTATGATACACAACTGAGATTTTCAGCCAGTTCTTTACTGATGACAAACCACAGAAGATATAAAATTGCTCATTGAATTCGTTGAAACCCCTACTTCTCACTTCTCCATCAACACATAAAGGAAAACAGCATTCTATTTTTGTAAATGAAATCAGAAAAAAACCCACCAAAAATATTGAAACAGTGATGCTGGAATGAAATACAAACATTTAACAGGCATTACTGGATCATTAAACACTAACATACTTCTATGAAGACAAAACTATATGGCTCTTAGTTATTTTTTTTCATTCCTAAAGTGTTTACTAGCTTATGCTATGTTACACACAGCATAAAAAACCCAGTTTTTAAAATGTTTTTAGCATGTCCGAATTCTTATGAACAGCAGATCTCTAGATTTGGGGGGTTTTGTTCCATCTTTACTGCCTTCCTTATTATATCTTTCTTAGAGAAGTTTATTTTCAATTGCTTTGTTCGGTACTGAACTACAGACACTGAGTTAACTATGTTCCTAATTTTTCTTCCTCACTGAATCACAGGTGTAGAAGAGCAGCAGCTCCCTGCTGGCCCACTATGACCCCTACTTACCAAGTTCACCTGTCAAACTCTACATTTCGGGGCTGTGAAATGAGATTTCACGTCCATTGCTGGGATAAAATAACACAATTGAACAAAAGGCAAGCTATGTTGCATAAAAATGCTGTTGCAGGGAGCCACAGTTGGCTTTTCTCAGATACATTCACATTTCCTGCTTGTCACATATAGGTCTCTCTCTCAATAATTGGGAAAAAAAAAAAACAAAAACAAATATGACCAAGGATTTTTGCCTACAAGTTTCAGAACCTGCAACAAGGGCTTGGGACCAGCATACATATTTATGACCATTACAAAGCAGCACGTTACCTAGCAACAAATACGTATTTTCTGATGAAAATTGCTTCAGTCAGGTCTAAAAATGAACAGTGATTTTAAAAAAAGAAAAAGAAATACATTCTGCCCACATTCTGCACTTGTTTTTGCTGAAGGGCGTTCCCTAAAAGAGGATACCTAATATCAATGTAGGAAATTTAAAGAAGACGAAATAGTTTGTAACATATAGTATAAAACAGAGTGACATGCTAACCTTTAATCAATCACTTCCACAAAAAAAGTTGCTACCAGTTAGGAACACCTACTAAGACAATAGAATAAATCCTAGATTTTTCACCCTATATCATCACCATCACAAGCAGATTTCTTTGGAATTCCATCTGGACAGATATAATTTATCAAGTTGTCATGGAAGTGTGGCAATGCAATCATGTTACATATTTAAACATGTACACACAGATCATTTAGACTGATAACATTCAGCACATGCCTGAAATTCCTGTGACGTGACTATTATCCTGGAGTTGAAAATGCCAATTAACAAAATAGAGAAACATTTATTTCCAATACATGGGAGAAACTGAACTATGCTCACAAGACCAACACAGGCAGAAGGATGTGCTGTTCTTAAAAAACAATTAATGCTATTCCCTCTCTAACTTGAGTTCCCAAGTCCAGTACTTTCCAGTGTTGCACTGGAGAGAACAAATTTAAAGAGAATGACCAGTAAAAGAGAGGGTAACTTTTGCAACTGGGCAGGCATCTGTGGAATTTGCTTCAGCTACGTACCAGTTGGGAAAATGGCTATCATGGAAGTTGCCATGCATTGTAACACAGGACTTGGAACCACCTCACCTTCAACACTGAACTAGGAGGTAAAAAATTTATAAATAAACAAATGACAAACTCTCTCCGTAAAAACAGTTTAATTTTTATGTTTGAACAGTTTAATTTTTATGTGTGCCCAATACCACATGCAGTGGGGCTGAGTCCTCAACTTGGGGCCACAAGCACAAGGCTTTTCAAGGGCCTCTAGCGCTCCCCAAGCATCCCCCTAACGAGTAATTTCCTGTTCTGCAGGGTCATACCGAGAGCCCTGGTACCCATGAGGCTGGCAGTGAACTGTGCCTCAAAGGAGGGCTAGACACACTTGGGAACCTGCCTCATGAAAAAGAAGGTGAGCTTGAAAGCCATAAGGACAGGGCACCATCACTTCATGTGCTAGCCCTCCACATGCCCTGCACGACCTAAAGTATTAAGAAGGACCAGGCCACCCAATGAAGGATGGCTGAGAACAGAGGCAACTCCAGATACACAGTAGAAGGTCTCCTCGCCCAATGTCCTTCCAGGGGCTGACGCAGCCCCAAACCTACTACCTAGCCTACAGGAGCGGGAACAGGACCACAACACTTACTTTATCTTTCATGGCAGAGGAGGCAGCAACCGTCGGCTGCTTGGAGCCCTTGCTGAGCTTCTTGCCCGCGCCGTCGCTGCCTCCACCGCCGCTCTCCACCTTGATTAGCCGGTGCTTGGGGGAGATGTACTTCACGTCGGGTGGCGTCGCCGGGCGGCGCTCGCTGTGGCTGCGGAAGAGGTGCGGGGAGCCGGTGGTGGGAGGCGTGGCGCAGCACGACGAAGAGGAGGAGGAGGAGGAAGCCTTGAGGGCTGCCTCGCCCAGGTCCTCGGGCGCCGAGTAGTCCGGGCGGCACATGGCGCGCAGCTTGCGCAGGGACGAGCCGGGCCCGCTGTAGGGGTCCTCGAAGTCGCGGTCCTTCTGGGCGCGGTAGGCGCGGAGCAGGTCGCTGGTGTCGTCGCGCAGACGGCGGCGCGAAAAGCCGGGCGAGGTGTGGTGGTGGTGGAGGTGGAGGTGCGGCGGCCCCTCGGGGCGGGGCGCGCTGCCGGCACCGTTGCGCTTCTCCCGGTAGTCGGGCCGCGGGGGCTGCGGAGGGCTCTTGGTCTTGCTATTGCCCAGGCTGAAGTACTTGTTCAGCCATTTGGCCATCGTCTCTCCCGGTCGCGGCCTCAGCACAGCTGCGCGCTGCCGCCGGCGCCCCGCGCCCCAGCCCCGCTCGCCGCCCGCATGGAGGAGCGGGTCGGCGGGGCGGGCCGGGCGCCCCGCTCCGCGCACTCCCCGCTCTCCCGCTGCCAGCGGCTGGAAGGGCCCCGCCGAGCCCCCGGCTTCCCGGCGGGAGGGAGCCGCTCCCGGCCCGAGCCAGGCGCTAGCCGTAGCTCCGCGCCCGCCCCCGCGGCTCCGGGTCTGCCGCGACCTCAGCCCCGCTGCTCCGCGCTGGCAGCGCAGCCCAGCCTGACCTCAGCACGCACCGGAGAGGCGGGGGACGCATCTCCATGCGGGGCCCGCCCACCGCCGCGGCCGGGCGGGGCCGCGCCAGGTGCCGGCGGGGCGGTGCGGATGGGCCGGCCCTGCGCGGGGCGGCGCCGGCGCCCGTGCAGCCTCAGCCTCGCTTCGCGTTCTGGCGCGTCGGGAGCCGCCGGGGCTTCCCCGCTGCGCCCTCGAGCAGGCGGGGGAGGGGAGCTGCCGCCGTGAGGAAGATGGAGGTGCCTTTCCGTTCCTTTCCTAGGTGCCTCCGCCTGCCGTCTGGAGTGGCCGTGGGACCTGCAGCCACCACCTGCACAGTTTGAACTCTGAATTCTCTACTACCGCTACCTGTGTGTCCCCCTTCCCATCCGTGGTGGGGTAGGAGGGTTCCAGCTGGCGTCTGAAAAAGGAACCAAGCCCTGGTTTTGGCCAGGGCTGAGGCTAAACAAACAGGATGTTGCATATTTTTTGGTAGGCGCTTTTCCCATGTGTGTTCCTACATAAGAGATACAATAAATCAAATGCAGAGATGATACTTGTGCGAATCATGCTGCTCAGCTTGTGTGTTGCCAGAAGGATTTGTCAGCTGGGCCACCACAGTCGCAGCCACTTAGTATTGCTCTTTTAATCTTTCTCCATCTGCCCAAAGGTAAACATATACTACAGCAGGTTTTCCCAAGTTCTGTCTGCCCAGCTGTGATAGTTTCACTGTATCTTTAGTCCTCATCCTAGTGCTGATTTGGTCTGGTTTTAGGGAATGCTGGAGGCACTGAATGGATGTTCAAGTGGGGATAGGAATGCCTGCTGGCTGATCTCTCCAGGTCTATCTCTGGCTTCTGCCACAATGAAGGAGTTAAGCAAACAGAAGAACTCAAATGATAGCTTGACCTGTGAGGCTTCAATTGTGCATTATGATCCGTGACAGTTCAGATTTGTTGTAGTTTTGTTCTGTCTACACTCCATAGTGGAATACAGTTTAAAATTAAGAGTTAGAGAATGCCTCACAATTGTATTTTTAAAAATCGTCCGCTAATCAGAATTCAGACCTATCAATAAAAGAAATAAAAAAGTTTTTCATTCCCCAACTGCAAATCTGAGACAGAATTTTCTAGAGCTATACCTTCATGCGAAGCATCATTTCCCCATTGCTTTATCAAGTCCATCAATGCAGAGAGATGAGCGAGAAGGGGAACCCTTTTCATATAGTTCAAAAATCTGCACAACAACATTGCAGTTTCACTAGGAACTGCGGATATGCTCCTGATTTGATGCGCTGGTTTTGGCTCAGGTACAGTTAATTTTCTTCACAATAGCTATTACAGCATTATTTGTGCTGGAAATGGCATTATTAATACAAGGGGGTTTTTTTGTTATTGATGTGCAGGGCTTACACAGAGCCAAGGCCTTGTCTTCTCACATCACCCCAGCAGTGAGCAAACTGGGGGTGCACAAAAGCTTGGGATGACACAAGCCAGGACAGCTGACCTCAACCAACCATATGGATATTCCATATCATGTGGTGTCATGCTCAGTATATGAAACTGGGGGGAAAAGAAGGAAGGGGGGATGTTCAGAGTGTTAACATCTGCCTTCCCTAACATGCTTTCTGCACAGAAGGGTGGCCGAAAATTAGACTTGAGATGCAAACCTGTTTTGAAGATAAGAAAGGCAATGTCATGCACAGTTTGGAGAGGGGTGTGAAGATGTCAGGCACAATCATGTTTTGCACTGTTGTTTTTAATCATTTGGGGTTTGCAGCTCTTTTAACCTTCTCGTAATCAGAATAGTGGAGGGAAGAGAAGTGGAAACCTTTATCTACTTATTACTACAAGTCATCTGTGTTTAGCCCTGTTGCATTTTGGCAAACACCTGTCCAGCTCCCTGTTGGTATTGTTGAAGCCCAATGCCAGACACACACCTGCAGCGTATTTACATACTCACAGCCAGTCAGGAATTATGAGGGCAAAATGGACTCAGCTGTATTCATGAGTTAATTCTCTTAATGAAATAAAGATGGACTATACTTACATACAAAGTTTTTATCTGGTTTTATGGACCCTTTTAACCTTGCTCTTGGCCACACATTCTCTATAAGAAGCCTCGTTCTCTCTGAGTTTGGGCACTATCCTTGCAGTTTGCTCAACATAGGCATATCTGTATGTTTTAGTGAGTACAAACCTCCTCCCCTGTGAGCACAAGCTTCAATTGTAATTTCTTCCTGCAGTATTTTCATCAGCTTGTATGGAAATGAGTGTTGCACCCTTTACTGTCATCAGCAAATTTTTCTTTTTACGTCCTTAGTGTTGGTCTCCTGTCTCTGCTCAGCATATTCATCCTGTCTGACTACAGAGTTTTTCTTCTCAGAGCAACTTCTCAGCCTGAGCCTGAGCAGTGAGTGTCCTGTTTCTTGACTGGCTAGTACCTGGGTCTCTCAGGGGGCAAGACTCCCAGTAGCTGCTGATTCAGGAATAGTATATTCTAGGCTCTTTGTATGAGAGCGATTTTTTTTTTTCCCTGAAGCAAGATGAGTCTCAATTTCTTTAAAACTCAAAGGATCTCATTACCCAGAAATCTAGCAGATCCCTAACTCCTGTTCTGCCAGTCAGGGGAGGGGCATGAAAGCCCCAGCAGTGCTCCAAACTCAGCTTGATAGTGTCCCTTGTGGCTCAGTGAGGAACCACGTTCTCTTCCCTGCATTTACAGGCACCTGGTGAGGTGACAAATGAGCAAAAGCACATCGATGCAGGGAAGCTTCTCTAATATTTCAGAATTTTTCTCAAGTTGCCACACAGTAGTGTGAGAGGATAGGAACGGTGGGTGTACAGGATAACCCTAGGAAAACCCAAACCTGGATAAATACCTACAAATGAATAATACGAATACCTACAGAATAATCTGTAAAACCAGCATAGCAGAGAAGTAAAATCAAGAATTCCATTGTTTCTCTAATCTCAGAGATTGTTCCAATATAAATCTGCAAGGCTCACAACATTTTTGCATGTGCAGAAGAGCATCTCCATTCTCAGTCTGCCCATGCAGGGTACACCTATACCTGCAGGACTCCTAGTCCCCGCTCTGAGTCATTTTCACATGTATTTTTGAAGGAAACAGGCTTTGTCTTTTTCAGAATTTTGACCACATTTTTAAGTTCTGCTTGGCAGGTTTCCAGCATATGTTTTTTGCCAAACATAAGGAGGAAGGGATGATCACAAAAGTGAACTTTTGCTGTGAAACAAATCCTAAAATGTTATGATCTGAATAGAATATCTACTTCTTTTCAGATCTGCATTTCTTGAAGCAGAAATAATTCACAGTTTCTTTCAACTTAGGGAATTAGCAAAAAAGAGACTCTTACCTTTTGATACAGTCATATCCTTGCATGCAAGTCACTAATTTGTGCCAAGTGTTCACACTCCTAATCATATTAATTTAATTAAATAATGAAGTTAAGTAGCATCTACTGTGGAATTTATAAGGTCTTGTTTCCTCTCATATTCCTGATTTCCATATATAATAAGAGTTGCAGTACATGCAGTGCATTTCAAATTAGGATAAAGAAGAAAAAGTAGCAAGTAACATGCAGAGGAAAGTAGTTTCTGTATTAATAAACACTCAAGCAGTGCTGCAAAGTCTAACTTCACAGTTATCTTTCAGGAAAATAATCCAAAATTTTTAGTATTGATCAATCCTTTACAGGGAGATATCCACAAGAAACATAGAAAGCAAATAATCTATCTGGTTATGGCTTTAGGTGATGCAAAAAAAAAAAAAAAAAAAAAGAAAAAAAAAAAAGAAAAAAAGTGAAGTGCATTCACCATGTTAAGCCATCACAAAACAGAGAAATGTTCTCTTTCTTGAGGCAATTCTTTCCTGGTGACTAGTGTCAGATAGTTCAGAAAGGGTACGTAGCATCCATAACACATTTGGATTCCTCCTATTTCTGTATGTTGCATCACAAAAATCATACCCAGGTAATGATTAGAGATCAATTTGTTTTCCACAGTCTATGAAAATACTGAATGTTTTCCTTCTTCTTCATATGTATGACTAAATACAGGATTATTAGGAAGTTCTGATTTTCCTGCTTTCCAGGGTGACATCTTCCAGCAATTAGTGTATTCCTCTGTGAGGAGAAATTCTTATCCTATGATCATGTGTTAGTTATTTAAGTCCAACGAATTTGTCCCATATTCTCATGCAGCTGGGAAAAAATCTAACCAGACACTCCTCTTGAATTCTACTTTTGTGGTGATTGCTTGCCTCCAAGAACAAGTTCACATCAATCATCTTTTGTTTTCTTAAACCACATGGGCTGTTCAAAATCAGATTTTGAAGAGTTTTGTCACCTACAGATATCCTGCAGAATTTGCAAAAGCAGCTTCATAAAGCCACCTGGATTTAGGGTACAGCATTCCATTTATCATTTTCTTTCATTTTTTGGTGCCTCTCTGGAAAGCTCTGGCTCAAGTGACCACTATGATCTGCATCATAGATCTGCTTGGAGCACTGGTAGTGTGTAGCCATTGGAATTATGTACTTCAATCCCAGCTACGCTTCAGTAGCTGGGCAAATGACAATGGCAAATTCTGGCCAAGATGCAGCTGTAACAGCACAGAATTTTCCACTGATTGCAGATTTTGTCTAGGACCTTGAATTAGCCTGAACTCAACTGGATAAATGGTGCAAGGAGTCATTTTGGTGCAAGCACTTTTCCTTATTGTTTTTTGGTTTGGGTTTTTTTTTTTTTTTTTGGTGTTTGGTGTTTGTTGTGTTTGTTTGTTTGTTTTAGGGTTGTTTGTTTGGTTTTGGTTTTTGGTCCCCCACCCCCTGGTAATTACACATTGCAAGGTGCAATTATCTCAGAATTCTGACCTTCCTGCTCTGAGTT
Source organism: Haemorhous mexicanus (assembly GCF_027477595.1). Taxonomy (NCBI): domain Eukaryota; kingdom Metazoa; phylum Chordata; class Aves; order Passeriformes; family Fringillidae; genus Haemorhous; species Haemorhous mexicanus. Next base: position 42,780,357 of record NC_082381.1, on the reverse strand, counting down.
CCAGAGCAACACAGAACCTTTGGGTAGTAACGGGGCCTCCCACACAGTGAGGAGAAGTTGAGCACTGGTTCAGAGTGGTAATGTGATCTCCATTGTCGGAAATTGAGGCCTCAAATAGAGAGGACCCTGAGTATCCAGATTTAGACTGGCGCAGCTTTCAGCAAGACAGTGGTCCAGAGATATCTGGAGGTTCTGTTCAACCTAAAATGAAGCTGTTCTCCTATCCATATTCTTTCCAGTCCTTGTGTTCCTGTGCTGCATAAGGCAGGACACAGACCAAAAGCTCTCACTGGCACAAACAACAGGACAATCTTCCATATGAATATGCCAGATTGCTACCCCACTGAGATGCCACTATCCAACCTTAAATTGAAAATGGTTGTCCTATAATTCTACTTACGAACTGCAACTGTAAGGACAAACTGATTCCTTTGGAGAACCTCAGCAGAATGATGGCACTAGACTGTAATTACAATTAAATATCTGTTTTTTAAAAACATCATTTTATGATCAGCATAGTATAGAATTTTATGATCACAGTAGCACACGATTTTTTTTTTGTAACTGCTATCAGTGTAGCACGATTTGAAAAGTATCATCAGCCCCAAATTTAAAATCACATGTTAATTGATGTTTCTTAATCACCTGGACTCTCTGCAGATTGAGTGGTTGGCTTGCAGTGTAAATTAAACAATCATAATCTATAGTCAATCTTCAGAGGAAGCAGACAACAGGAATCCCTGGCTACTGAGGGATTGTGGGTTTTGCTGTCCAGAAGCAGCTGTGGGCCAAGTCCTTCCTAGGGCTTGTAACTTCTCCATTTTACAGAGTGCTCTCTCTGTGAGGTGTTACATTTCATTTTTCTGTGACTGAGTCATCACAACTTCTTTGTCCAGGTGCCTGAGACCTTCAAGGCTGTAAGGAGGTGAGAAGGTGGGCAGGTGCCCAGCCGCATTGAGATTAATATGGAGGTGGAGAAGTCTGCCTGGTGTGTGGTATCTTCAAGAGCGGATAAAGGGGAGGAAGGGAGCTGACACGTGACTGCTCAGTCACAGGAACAGCTTTTTGCCATATTAAATGGTATTAGTCATGCTAGCCATATTGCCATGTGTCAGGAGCACAGGAGTGGGGCACCAGAAAATGTGCAGGGAAAAAACAAACCCCTAGATTCAATAATGTGGGAAAATTTTGATACAGCACAGGAATAGATGTAAGATCCTGCTGGCAGTGGTACTGTTGCATTGCTTTAGGTACATTGTTCAGGAACCATATTTTAAAAGTCATTACAGTTAAATTCCAGAGCCTTCTGGTAACAAAAAATTAAATTAATTTATTAAAATTTCCCCTTTGTTCTGAACTTATTTCTAGTTTCTGTGGACTAAATAGGTTTTCTAATTAGGAAACACATCTGGTTTAAAGGGTTTCACATCATATTGTTGGAATGTGTGAAAGCAGCAATTTGGAGACTCACAAAGAGCTCCCAGATTTGCTGAAAAAATTCTCCATTCCTCTTAACTCTTGTTCACATCAGGCTTGGAATACCTAATTACTTTTTCAGTATGATAATGAAGAAGAAATAGTACTTTATAGGCATCAACCTGTGTACTTCCCAAGAAAATTATCAGAATAATATCAAAGCATCAGGATAATTCCTTGTCAGGATAATCCTCATCATTTATTAATGACCAACTTTCACTGGTCAAAGATTGCAAAGATTTCTTTATAATGAGCTTCTCAGCAGAGGATTAGAACAGAAGCAGAGACAGTTCTGCATGCTAAAAAATATTTAACTGCCTTGATCAATTGCAGGGAATTGAGGTATAGCTCAAGTACAGAGACTCCAGGAAATTAATACATGCACCCATAAACATTCCTCTGAAAGGCTGAAGCAGACACTGCAGCACAGTGAGTACAGCCTTAGCAACTGGGCAAGTGATCATACCTCTGAAATACATTATAGGACAAGAGATGTGGGAAATTTCATCATCATCTTTTCAAATTGGTCTGTATGAAGCAGGAAAGGAAAGTAATATTGAACACAGGCTTCCAACAAGCAATTCATACAGCTGGTGCAGTAATTGAGTCTGGATTCTATGAAAACACAAAGCATAATTCTGTAATTAAAGGCTAAATCATAGGAACTGCAAGTAAGATATTGAATTAAGTTTCTAACATTTCCAAATCTACAGTGCAGACAGAGTATTTATTATGTTATTGGTTATGTTTTAACATTTCCCTAGTTCAAGCAGAACAATGAATTAATGATTCTCAGAAGTCTTGTCCTACCTCATTTTCATGAAGCTTTAGTTATCATAGAAAGAAGAACAGTTCAACAGTTCAATTTTTCAGATTGGTCATACATGTACCCTCATACTGCTATTGGAAGATGGGTCTGCAGATTTTGCTGTTGATTTCTTGCTCTTTGTGGATGTAATGAAGAAGAATTCTATTCCAGATAAATCTGTGTCAAGTGTTGCTTCAGCCTCTGAGAGCCAGCAACAGTCATTTACAACATGTTTGTCTTTGTGCTCTTCTGTACAGTAAACAATTCCTACAGTCCTTCTCTGGTTCACAAGTTGCCTGAGTCACAGTTTTCCTGTCAGGTTCTAAATATCCATCAGGAACACAAACCATGTTTGTAGCTCCTGATTGCACTGTGTTGACAAAAAGGACTTTGCCTCTCAACACCTGCACTTTCCTACAAGTACATTTCGTAGGTCATTTTTCTTCTGTGGCTTGTACAAAAGAGAAAAGTTATGTGTAACCAAGCCAAACACTGAGGAGTTTCATAATAATCAAGCTCCTACAGTGGAAGCATACACACAGTAGTGGCTGCAGCCTGAAATTCTGATTCTATAGAGGGAGATAGTTGGTGACTTGTATACTGGCACATGCTGCAAGGCAACCAGCTCTGATTCTTTAATAAATTACTCCTATGCCTTGAGTCACTGTCCTCCTCTGACATTTCATTCCATTGGGCTCAATATAAGGTTAATTGCTCCAATTTAATGTCTGTTGGCTTATGGATGTCCAAACATGGCCATTTTACATAATGAGAGATTTTGCAATTGTCTTGCGAGTAATCCAGATGCAGATTTGCATTTTAGTATGCCTGGAAACCCATAAAAGGAGCTTTAAACAGAATCAGATTGTTCAAATGAAGTCAAATGGCTGACTTATAAATTAGGATAATGTAACTCACACAAATAATATAACTCGCCCAAATGCCAGGGATTTTTCTGCACACACCTATTACAGCCTTTACACTTGTATTTGGTCTGGCTGAGGTGGAGTTCATTTTCCCACAGCACCACGCCCCCCCCCGCTCCCCCCCCACCCCAGCTCTGTGCTTTGCATTCATAGCTGCAAAGGTGCTGTCATCACAGCAGAGCCTTGGCTGCTGCTGAGCTGTGCTGGCACAGCACCAACTTCTCTCTACAACATTCCACCCCACACAGGCTGGGGATGGACAGGATCCTGGGAGGGCACGTAGCTGGGACAGCCAGCCCAAACTGACCAAAGGGGAATTCCACATCATAAGATGCCTGTGCAGGTACAAAACCTAAGGGAAAGGAGGAGGAAGGTGGGGCCTGCATTGATTATGGTGTTTGCCTCCTGGACCATCTGCTGTGTGTGCTGAAGCCTTGCTTCCTGGGAAGTGGTTGGATATCATTCACTGTTGGGAAATAAAGAATAAAATCTTTCAGGCTTTTTTTCCCCTTTGCTTGCACACTTGCAACATTCTCTTTTGTTTTATTAAACTGACTTTATCTCAACCCATGTGAGTTTGTTTCCCATCTTATTTTCTTTCTTCTCCCACTGTGCTGAGGAGATTCATAGAGAAGATTGGTGGGCTCCTGGGTCTCCGACAAGGTCGATCTACCGTATCACTGTCACAATGAAGACCCCAGAGTTCACCAAGTTTTTGAATATTCATAGTTTGAACCACAAAGAGATGAGAGGCTGCTAATTATCCACTGAGGACTTCTTAACAGTTCATATTTGGCATATAATTTTTTTTTTTTTGGAAAAAAGGTGTTGGTGACCCTTGCTATCTCCCTTTAAAACATTAATTGCAAATTCAAGTGGAGAATGTCTTTCAAGTGGTGTTTGTGATCACTTTTAATAAAGAATGGTGAAATGCAATGGCCTTTTAAATGTAAAAAAAATTTTAGGAGTTTGTATACTTTCGTCTTGAAACATAAATGATACCTTGAAAGAATGCAGATTAGATGTTCTTCTTCAACAACACAACATGAGGTATTGAATCATTTGAATAGTTAAGATTTGAAGGAAATTTAAAGGTTATCTAGTCCAACTCAGCCCTGCAACATACCTGAGCAGGGACATTCTTCAACCAGATCAAGCTGCTTAGAGCTATGTCCAAACTGATCACTTCTGAAATGGACCAAAGCTAAAAAAAAAGTATTTGCAAAAATTTTCCTGAGGACTGCATCTCTTTAACTATTTCAATCCCCTATAAAATATTATGTGTGGAACAGTGAACAAGAAGTATTATGTCAGCTGTTATAACTTGGCAAAATTCCATCTTGTCAGTGCCAACAGTCACCCACTTTGAAGGAACAGACCTACCAAATCTGGAGTTCTATCTACCTATTGCTAGCCATGAGACATAATGCTCTGTGGAGAGAAACTATAAGAGTGTACATGCACTCTGCATTGCTCTAAAGCAGCAAATAATTTACTCATTCTTAGTTTCTCTAGCAATCAATCATTCCTCTTCTTGAAGCAGAGAGTAGGTGCAACAGAAGCTTTCAAAGTGAACTGACAGAGAAACTTTCTCTGCAGGCTGTGAATCTCATGGAGCTTTATCTGTGGGACTGGCTCTGACATTATTTGACATCTACTGGCAAAAAGAATTAAAGAATAGACTTTGCTACTATTCCCACACAAGCAGACAGAAGAAATGTGCCATTTGTTGCCCAGAGGAGACAATGTCACAACTGTGGTCATAATACCTGGAAGAGGGGATCTCAAGTGAATACAGATGCTTCCTCAGTTTTCAGCAGCCAGTGTGGTGGATTGACCCTGGCTTGATGCAGGGTGCCCATCAAAGCCATTCTATCACTTCCCAACTTCTCAGCTGAAAAGAGGAGAGAAAACTGAACCAAAGTATCCTGTGTCAAGATAAGGATAGGGAGAGATTACTCACTAATTACCATTAGAAATAAAATGGAATTGAATTGGGGAAATTTGTTTAATTGATTTCCAATCAGAGTAAGATAAATACAAATAAACTCAAATTTTAAAATAACCTTCCCCCGTCCCTCCTTCCTTCCTGAGTTTAATTTCACTCCCTATTTTCTCCACCTCCTCCATTTCCTAGCAGCACAAAAGGACGAGGAATGTGGGCTGAGGTCAGTTCTTCACACATCTCTTACACTTCTTCCTCCTCACAGGAAGGACTCCTCACTATCCTTTACTGCTCCGGTGTAGGGTCCCTTGCAAAGGGGACAGTTCTTCATGAATGTCTCACACACTACAGTTCATCATGAGCTGCTCCAGCCTGCGTCCTTTCCACAGGATGCAGTCCTTAAGGAACAGACTGCCCCAGCATGGTTCCACCACATGGTTCCATCACATGTCCTGCCAGCAAACCTGCTCCAGCATGGGCTCCTCTCTCCACAGGGACACAGGTCCTGCCTGGAGCCTGTGCCACTGTGCATTTCCTGCAGGGTCACAGCCTCCTTCAGACATATCCGTGCTCCAGCACGGATCTGCTGTACTCTAGCACCAGCACTGCTAAAGGGAAGGCGTGTTCTGCATCCACACTGCACTTTTCCTCTCCTCAACAGCACTTCTACCCACAGCCCTTCAGAAAGCTGGCTGACCACGTGCTCAGCAGCACAACAGTGGTGGCTGGGATTATGAATCTGCTTTCTGTCTATCACAAAGAAGGTTTTGGTAGGATTTTAGAGTATGTCTGGATTGTGGACCACTACAGAGGTTCCTGGCACAGACTTTCCTACTGCTGAAAAAAGATCATATGTGCAAGTCTACAATGACTGAATCCAGCTTTGAGGAATAACTCCTGTCATAAAAATTAACTAGAAAGTATAGATATATTTATTTTTCAAGAGTGCTACTTGTAAACTTCTTTAACACATTAACCAATTTGTTTATCACTCTTTCAGTCATTAAATTACATTCCCTCTTGAACTTTGCCTTTTACACTGACTCAGTAAAACACTATTATTTCAGGTACCAGAGCTTAATATCCTTTTAATTCCTGGCCCTGAGTCCAGATGGTTGTTTTCCAGGGGTTACTCAGTTATGACCATAAACTTAAGGCATGTAATAGCCATTATGTCTTTAATTGACATTATTTTCCAGTCATTCTAATGGAGTCTGAATGTTTGCTTTAATTTAATAAAAAAAACCAAAGAAAACCCTGTCTCATTGCAATCTCATACGGTCATCTGCTGCTTTCTCAAATTGTTATGTGGTATTATGAGGGGAGGAAGTATCCTCTTATAATTACAAAGCTGCATCACTGTATGTGTTGTTGCAGTCAAAATAATTGCTGCCTTTCTAGTAATAGAAGAACGGTGGGAAAAAAAGATTTTTTTCATAAGAAACACTGACATTTCCTAATTATATTATTGGTGAATCATCATTAAAAGCCAAAGCATTCCTGAAATATCAAAGGTGAAAGGTAAGTTATTTACTTTACAGTGCAAGGTCCTACACCCGGGTCATGGCAATACCAGCCACAGCTACAGGCTGGATGGAAAAATGACTGAGAGCAGCTCTGAGGAAAAGGACTTTGGGGGGTGATGGTTGGTGAAAAATACAACATGACCCAGCCATGAGCACTCCCAGCCCAGAAAGGCAATGGGATCCTGGGCTGAATACAAAGCAGTGTGGCCAGCAGGGTAGGGAAGGGATTTTGCCCTCTGCTCTGCTGTGCTCTGGGGAGACCCCAGCTGGAACACTGCATCCAGCTCTGGGGTCCTCAGCACAAGTCCAGAGGAGGGCCATAAAGTAGGTAAGGGAACTGAAGCACCTCCCTCAGAAAGACAGGCTGAGAAATATGCATTTGTTCATCTTGGAGAAGGCTGTATAGACACCTTGTGGCAACCTTCCATTATCTCAAGGGTCCTACATGGAAGCTGGAGAAGGATTCTTCATAAGGTAGTATAGTGATAAGACAAGAAGTAAAGGGTACAAACTGAAAGAGGAGAAATTTAAGTTAGATATTAGAAATAAATTCTTTACTGTGAGGAGATGAAACACTGGAACAGGTTGCTTAGGGAGGTTGTGGGTGTCCTTAGCACTGTTCAAGGTGAGGCAGGATAAAGCCTGTAGCAAACTGGTAAATGTGAAGTGTCCCTCCCCATGGTAGCTGGATTTGGGATTGGATGATCTTTAAGGTTGTTTTCAACCTTAATATAACTAGCAAATTAAGTAAGTAAATATATTTCATATGGCATAGCTGGTGTAAAATTATTTTCAATGAGTAATAGTATTAATTGAAAAAAAAAATACAGAGAAAAGAAACAGACTTAATCCATATTTTCCTGCAGAAGTTTTTTCTTCATAGAAATTGAAGTAATTATGTAACATGATTATCTTTTTTAGCTTAGAACTGGACTTTGGTGACCTCAGAAACTTGCCACAGTTCACATTTTTATATATATTTGTCTGAATACCACACCTGGCTGGACAACAATTTTGCCTGGGAAACTAGTAAGAATGAGAAGGTCTAAATGTTAGTAGTATTCAGTTGAAGATTTTTTGTAATGGGTTGACCCTAGCTGGATGGCAGCCACCCACCAAAGCTGCTCACTCATTCCCCTCTGCAGCTGGGCAGGGGAGAGAAAACATAACAAAGAGTTTATATGTTGAGGTAAGCACTGGGAGAGACCATTCATCAAATACTGTCACAAGCAAAACGTAATTGAATTACAGATATTAATTGAATTCATTACTAGCAAAATCAGAGCATGATAATGAGAAATAAAAGAAGACCTTAGAAACACCTTCTCTCACGTTACTCCTTCCCAGCCCTACCTCCTCCCACTCAAAGGCACAAGGAGACAGGGAATGGGTGTTGTGGTCAGTTCACCACATTTTTCTGCTGCTGCTCAGGAACAGGCATCCTTTCCCTGCTTCACTCTGGAGTACCTCCCACAGAAGACATTTCTCCATGACCTTCTCCAGTGTGAGCCCATCTCACAGGCAACAGTTCTCCACAAGCCACTGCAATGTGGGTCACTCTTCCACAGGATGCAGTCCTTCAGGCACAGCCTGCTACAACATGAGTCCTCCATGGGATCACAATTCTTGCCAGAAAACCAGCTCCAGCATGGATCTTCTTTCCACAGGTCTGCAGGTCCTTGCCAGCACCCTGCTCCAGCATGGGCATCCCACAGAGTCACAACCTCCTCTCAGGCATCTACCTGCTCCAGTGTGGGGCTCCTCCATGGCATGCAGATGAATCTCTACATCCCCATGGATCTCCATGGGCTGCATGGGAACAGCTCCTTCACCACGGTCTGCACTACGGGCTGCAGGAGAATGTCAGCTCCAGTGTCTGAAGTATCTTCTACCCTTCTATCTCCACTGACTTTGGTGCCTTCAGAATAGTTCCTGTCATGTATTCTCATTCCTCTCACATATTCTTACCCCTCCCTTCTCTGTCCAAAATTACGTCGGCACAATAACTTTTTTTTCCTTCTTAAATATGTTATCACAGAGGCATTACCACCATTTCTTATTGGCACAGCCTTGGCCAGCAGTGGGTCTGTCTTGGAGACATATGGCTTTGGATCTGTCAGACAAAGGGGAAACTTCCAGCAGCTTCTCACAGAAGTGACTGCACCTCTCCCACTACCAAAGCTTGGCCACACAAACACAGTACACGAGCACTAACTGAACCAAAACCAATGCAAGTCTTCTCACATCTCCTGCCTTAGAGGTTTGGTGACAAACAGTCTCCTGAAGGGTTGCTTGGACAATTCTCAAATTATTCAGCTCTGCCAAACTTATTATGAGTCCTTGTCTTTCTTAATGACAGCCTTTCTGGGTTACAATATACTCAAGCACATGATAAATTTCTGGGTGTGCTGCACCTCTACCCCTTCCCTCACTCTCTTCCTCTCCCGCTGCCTCCCACTCTTTCCATCCCCTCACTCCCCTCTCTACCTCTTCCTCATTCTTTTTTTAATTAAAAAGTTATTTTTTCAGTAAGTGGATTGGAAATTGTGGGAAATAAGGCCTTCTACTAGGTGGTTTACTTTTCAAGTAGTCATAAAGATGTAGGAAACAAACAAGAAATACCTTTGTGTATGTGTCTTAATTACAAATAGATCAAAACTTCATATATTATTATCAAATACTTTTTAGCAATTTCCCTCTTTCCATTTATAATTTTTTTCTTTCCTGCTTTCCAATGCTCTGGAAAACTTTTCCAGATTATTTGGAGTACTTGACTGGAAACAGACTACACAGACATCACATGTAACTCCTTGGGGCTGAACCAAGATCTGCTACCTCAGCCCTGAATCTGCAAAGTTCAGCTGCATCTTAGAAGTCATGCATTCTTGTATTCCTCCTCTAAAGTATTTTTCCTATGGTTTGTGGATTTTTCTGTTAAGGTAAAGTACACAAATTTTAATCATATTGTTACTCTTCTCATTAGTACACTATGGATTATGTAACAGATGCCTGGCAAAATGATCACAAAAGGCAGAACAAGCAGGAAATTACTTGTTAGTAAGAAATTTAAAAGAGAGGAGAGAAAAATTACCATCTGGTCAGCTAGGCAAGGAAATAATTGGCCTTCTGCTAGAAGGTAAACTGAACTTTCCCAGAGTGGTTACAGTACAAAGAACTGACATTTTGTTTAATATTTAATAACACTTTGTCCTTAGGTATAGTCTTATTTTGTCCCATCTGCTGCTTGTCAGCTGTAATAATGTCAAACAAGGCCACTTCCAATGTAACACATCTCTCTGATTTGCAGTTCTTACGCTTGCCATGTAGTATAGGAATGCAAATGCCTTCATTGACCTTTCTTATTCCTTGATTCTGCCAGCTGGTACATTTACATAGTACAGTGTAGCAGTTCTGCTTCTCGGTGAGTGATGAAAACTTCTCAGGTATTTTCTTCTGTCCACCACTCTGTTTATGGGCCAGAACACTGTTTCTTGCTCTGTGATCTCATGTACTGAGAGGCTTTAGCTCACGTGTTAATATGAGCTACCCTAGCTCAGCAGTGAGTGCCATAGCTGGCTAACAATTAGCTTGCTCAGGAAGGACAGATTGTCAGAAAGGCAGAGCAATAAATGTCCAGTGAAATCATCTCTGTCTTGTATTTTGGGCAGATTTCCAGCTGCTTGAAACAATGCAGTATGCGTGTCCACTCAGCGATTGACTTGAACTGGAATCGTTAGCTCCTAACATGAAAACCTGGCTGCCTTTCGTATTAGTCAAGTGTAAATGCAATGGAGAATTAATAATGAGTGAAAATATGACCTTGTTATATACATGTGAAATATTTACTTTGCAGATTTAAAATTCTGAGTATTTTCTTTAGTTTTCATAATACAAAAGATTTTCATGAAAAAATTCCACAAAGTCATAGACAGTCATCTCACTGCAAGCTATTTTCTGAATGCAAAGACAGATTTTCATAATGCTTCACCACTAAGTCGATATAAGAAAAAAATATCAGGTGCATTAAAGTGCATGAAACAAAATCATAGCAACTATTACATAAGATGGTTGTCACAGACACACTTGACCCTCACCCATGCCTTTGTTCAGATTGATTAGGGAGCAAGAGGCCTCATGCCCTGTAGTGAACTTGAATGCTGTTAAGCTCCTGGCTCAGGTATAAAGGAGTGAAAATGCCTCATGAAAGTATTTACTGAGATGGCTTCAAACCCCAAAATTACAAGATAACTAAAGAACGGAACAAGGTGGTACAGCCAAAATGCAGACATCTGTCTTGTCTTTATTACTGACTAGCAGCCAACCACTTCACTTTGCAAATATCACTGTCAGGATGGGCCCAATTTGAGCTCTCCCCGAACTGCAGCTGAACTGAATGCGAGGTGTAGCTACCTACTACTACTATTATTATTATTATTATTATTATTATTATTACTATTTCTATTACTATTACTATTATTATTGCTATTACTATTATTAATGTTGTGTAGGTTCGTTTCAGTGCACATAAACCCAACACTAAGATTGGACTTAGCCCTCCCTAGGATTCATAAGGAGTTTAGAAAGAAAGGTGGCCTGTTCTGAACTTGCGACTTAACAAGGGGAATCTCCCTTTTTCTTTGTGTCTCTGGTCTCTGTGTAACTTGTCCTAACTCAATTCACTTATATTTTAGTAAATTTTTTTTTTTAACTTCCTGACAGATGTTCCACTGTAGTACTGTATGCTTCTTGTTCCTTCAGCTCAAAAGAGTTAAAAATTATGGAGATGACTAGTACCAACAAGCAGGCTGTACTTTGAACTGCTCAGTAAGTAGTCCTCAATGGCATATGTTCTCACCTGATTTAAGTGATTTGCAGCTCTTTGAACCTTCAAAGGAGAAATACACTTGCAAATACAGGTTTCTAAAATGATGTCAAATCTCTAAAATCCTGTCAACATGGTAATGCTCTGATTATCACAGATGGTGTTCATCTCTCCAAGTAAACTCTGAGGAAGCTGTAGGTGCTTCTCTTCTTAGATTACCTCTGACAAGCAATGTAGTGTTATCCAAGTTGCATCAGCCTTCTGGGACAGACAGATAGCTACTGAGCTAGCTACTAGCCAGATTTACTACTGAGAAGTGCTTCTCAATGCAATTCTAGCTTTATTTTTTTTTTTTTTTTTTAGGTAAATCAGTTTAATAAACTGTATTTTCATCTTTTTTTCTTTTGCACTTTTAAAAATATCAGTTCATAATGTAAACAGCTGTCAGGACCAAGGATCTGTCTCTATCATAGAGGCAGAGAGAAATATAATAGAAAGTATGGGTGATTATCTATTGCAACTGCAGAAGAAACATAAGCATTCAATCCATATATTCTTCTGGGAAATAAACAAAGAAATAGATAAAGGCAACAGTTTTAACTTAATTTACAGGGAGATTAAACTAATAGAGAGTAATTCTAATAACAACAAACAAGAACTTTGTCCAACAAGTCACTCTTACTGGCTGTCACGGTAAAGAAGTGCTTTTAATTGGAATTATGTTGCTGTTCACAAAAGGAAATTAAAAAGAAACTCAATGATGAGAAACACTGTGAGGATACATTTTCAATATTATAATTATTGCTAAAAATATTTATATTCACCTTCACACATTTGAATCAGCTTTTTTCTCTGTTAGAACTAATTATTCTGAGAGTGCATTTTACTTTTTCTGGGGGTGAGTTCAAAGATGTTTAGACACACCAATAATCGAAAAGAATACCACAATTAATCTCATTAAACTTGTGTCTTAGAGTATTGGAGCATGATTGGGTGATTAGACAAAAGATGAGGTAAAGTTTGGATATTTAGCTAATCAAGGGTAACAGTTAAGCCCAAAGTCTCTGTTAGTTCAGTCTTCATCTCTACAGTATGATATGAGCTAGTGTTCTCCAAGTGTGTTGCCACAGCCAATATTTCCTACTACTGCAGTATGTGTAGCACTTCTTAAATGATACAGAAAGAGATTTAATCTTCTGGTAATTGTGTTTGTGTTCAGGCTTTACTTTGGAAAACATACATAGCTTACAAAACAGACATGCATATGATCAATAATCACTGTCTCACACAAGTTTTCTGGAAGCTGAAAAGTCATGTTTTGTATTTATTCATTTGTTTCCTATACTTATTAAGCACCGACAATGTGCTACTTTTAGGGACACACACTGTGCCACAGGATTTAAAACCAAATGCAATTTTTAAACTAGTGAGCTCTTATTAAAATCAAAGTGAATTTCTAATTGAGAAAACTGTCCTAGAGAGAGTTATTTTAATCACTATTAAAAAGTTATACAAAACTCAGTAGGTGCTCTATTGCATGACAGTATAACTTCCTCTGTTCTTTGATATAAAACCTATCTCAAGAAAGATGTAGGCAAAAGACATGAGCAGAACTTATTATAAATTTAAGCCATAATAGGCTGGAGCATTGCTTTGCAGAAAAACAAGCTCACCTTTCTCCTGTGATCTTACGAATTTTCAGAAGTCAGTAGTTAGGAAGATGCAGCCTCACCTCATGCACAGCCTTAGAAGTCAGGATAAGGAAAAGTGTGGTTACATATTTTAAAGTCATGGTTTACCTTGTCTACTGTATTTGACAGAAAATGTTCTTCTGGTAGAGGTGCTTGACTAAAGCTGACCCAGATCAGGCACTGATTGACATGTCTTTATTTAGTTGCCTGTGAGCCTCTGGAGAACCATGGATTGTGGCTGTAAATCAATGGGATTATCATTAGATATCATCATTAGGAGCATCAGATAGCTGGGTAAAAATCTCAACAGCCTCAGACCAGCTGCTGAATCCAGGTTAAAAATGATTGATATGATGTCTGTTATATATGATCTAAGCACCAGATCTCAGTAACATCTTGATGGATCAGATGACTCTTTAGATTTATGATGAGCAACTTTCTTGTGAGTATTTTACAGGCACATCCTAAACCAGAGAACATAGCTGATCCAAGTTTTACAATTCTCTGTCTCCAGTCATCCTGCTCCCCACTTTCTGCCCCTAGTGATACAACAGAAAGAAGAACAGACTGGACAACCTAACATGGACAAAACAAACCATTGGTACCTCTTATTCAGCACAGACAAGGATTGCCTTCTTCAGGCTGAGTTAAATATCCAATGCAGACATATCCTAAGACACCTGCATTTTAGAATACTACTGTAACTGCCAAGTAATTAATTAGATTAATTTATCTTTAAATCCATCTAGGAATTCCACATCGGATGTCAAAACACTTTGCCAACTAACATTTTATTATTTTATTGCTAACAGCACATCCTGGGGGAAAACTGCAGTTTGGCAAGCAATACTTTTCCAAATTATATACTGTACTCAAAAAGCTCTCAACTGGTTCTAGGAAGCACCTGAGTTTTCCTCTAATATTTTGCTATCTATCACTCTCAGTATTTCCAAGCATAAATATACAAGACATATGTCAGTGTACCTCCAATTTTTAAACAGCTGAAGTATACAATTTTTTCTGTAGCTTAAATACATTGCCCATAAGATGAAATACACCAAATAACTGGATCTCAAAAGTAGTTACGAAAGTATAAATATTTCAATATTATCAGGCACATGACACCCTAAATTTGTTCTAATAATATTGTACTTCTGGCCTGTTATTCATCAGTCAGCATTTGAAAGGGGGATATAAAAAAACCTTGATGTGACATCACCTCATCTTGCTGGCATAACCTCAGGATTTTTTTTTTTTTTTTTTTTTTTTTTTTTTTTTAGTTTTTTTAGTTTTTTTAATCCAACTTCTTTCTGGTATTTTATCACAACTGAATGAAGTTCTGTTCCTTACCTTGGCACCTGTTTTTTGGTAGGATGGTATTTTCTGGATGGCATTTTTTGCAATCAAAGCAAAATTAAATAAAACTAAGTATATTCAAATCTCAAACACACTGTAAAACCAACTAACATCACATATAAAGAGTGTGTGTAAAACCTTCTCATCATACATACAGAGTTTAGATCTTTCACATGCCTAAGATCTTTTTGTCTCTCTACTTGATTTTTTTTTTCACTTGGATTTGTAAGAAACTAAACACCTGTGTTTGCAAGACTCTTTTAAAGTGGAATCTGGATAAAAGAAAATTCCTTTGCAGAAGACTCTAGTGCCTTCTGAGGAATTTTGTCCAAGTGTTTAATTCAGCTCAAGTGCCACATTAGTGCCATAAAGCTGACTGTCTTGGGGAGGCAGTATGTTCCCACTGCTTCCCAGCCCAGCCTCACTTGTTTATGATCAGCTCAGATTTCTCCTCATGTGGGTGTGCCCAGAAACCTTTGCCATAGAAAGAGATTGTGTGAGGCAATGCTATTATTAGATACCAGCGTCCTTCAGGCACACACTTGTCTCACAGAATTTTTTATTAAATATGGAAGTGACAACTTGTCTGCTGCCTATGGAGATTTTTTTCTCCTTTGTAGCCTTCTCATATTAATGTGACTCTTTTTGTTTGCAGTTTGTCTTCACATTTGGCAGTTGTAAAGCATTATCTATGCTTGAAACATACTGCTGTGAATCAGAACTTAATGATTAGAGGCAGTTGCTGGATGTTCAGTTGACTACCCTTGACATTGTTATGTGCTGATTATATTGCATATTCCTAGTATTATATCTCTTCACAGAACACTGCTGTTTCAAAATGCATGCTCTGCATTCCAGACAGACATCCTATTAAGCATCATCCTGTTCTAATACTGCATGCATCTCCTGGTGTTCATGAGGGTTTTGTAAGATTCCCTCCAGACATGCAAAGTACTTTGAAAGTTTCACCTACAGCATAGTCTTACAAGCCTTCTTACAGCCTTTACACAGTTCTCCTCCTTCAAAAAACTCATATTTTTCCAAGGTAGCACTGGTGAGGGCTAAACTTATCAGAACAGTGAGCACAAACAGGCTGCTGCACATAAAATGTGAATTCCTCAGAAACAGGACTGCAAGACTCTTGGATGTTACTCACAACTATCTATCTTATTTTCAATAGATATGCCCTTCTTAAGACTGTTGAAGGGACTATAACCGCTATTTGGTCACTGTTGTTGCTGCGTCACTGTGGATGACTCGGGGTTAGTGTGAAAAGTTCAAAGTTGTAGGCTTCAAGTGAGATGTTCTCCGTACACCATTCTTAGGAGCTTGGTCCAAGGTTTCTGAACAGTAGCTTAGGTATTCTGCCTAGTTTTTCCATACTGTTGAGGTTAATGAAGTGAGTGAAGAGAGAAGGATAGAAAGAAAAGGTGGCATTTTAATTATGATAGGGACAGATAAGTGCAGGCATGCTGTGGGTATTTTTGAAAACAAGCTAGGATGTTGCAATATCAGGTTAGTAATTTCATAAGCATACTAGCAGTTAGTTGTTCTAGAGAATCATTGCCTTGCCTTGCCTTGCCTTGCCTTCTCCTGAGTTGGAAATGTACTGGTGCAATGAACTATCCTAGGTCACCAAACCATGACAATTAAAATTACAGTGAAATGCAGAGTTCTGTTTCTCCTCTCCCTGGCTGGCAGCTATCTGGAGACATGTTATTGCATCATAGTGGTGATGATTTTATACTTGCATAGAAATTACCTGAGTGAGAACTGAACATATTCTTTCAACAAGTGTGCAGGCGTTTTGTTTTATTCCCATGGTTTCATCTTCAGGAATAGCAATTTTCAGGATAGCAATTTTTTCACTCTCTCATACCAGTCAATGGGAAAGCTAGTCGTCAGTCTGGAAATTATGGAGTTCAATCATTAGCTTTCATAATTAATTGTAAAACTACTGGGGGCCAATTGAGCTACATCAGTCTACCCATTCATATCAGCAGTGTGGCCTGTTAACACTATAGTATGTATCTATACAGTCTTGAGAACTGGGGTCTATCTGATAAGTTTTCAAAACCTGATATGTTTAAAGTATTGAGTAAAGGAATAAAGGTAGACAGGACTAGTTTACTCTGAGTCCTTAGGCTGACATTTAATATTATTTGATTCTTAAAGAAGTTATGCTCTATTTCTTTCTTGTGGCTTTTTTTTTCTCTGCAACAATACCTTGTTTTATTGTATGACTTGGTCTTAAAGGAACTACCACAGTGAAAGGTGTCAAGAAAATAAAGGGAGCACCAGCCTGTTTATAGTGCATGAGAACTTCAGATAAATCCCCTCAGGAAAGCTGAACTACAAAATTACTTGGTTTTTTAGTTCAAGGGCTTGTCAATACTTGAAAAGTATTCCAGAAAAAATGTCATTATTCAGTAATATGTCTTATGCCCAGAAACAGTTTTGCACATCATGGTACTTTCATTACTGGTAATTATTCCCTGCATTTGGAGCCAGAAGTGGGGGGGATTACGAGTTTCTAATCCATATCAAGTTTTGCTAACTGATAGTGTGTTCTGGATTGCAAGGCAGGATGTATTCTATTACCATCTGTATGGCAGTTGTCTAGGTGTTAAGTGGGCAATTTCCCCTTATCTCTCTCCCTGCGAGATCACAATCACTCCTCCCTCAGCAGGGGGCATCCCGTGATAAGAGGCTATTGAATGTCACTGCATGGCTGATAAGAACTGTAACATCCCATTGTGAGATGCTCCGCCCAGAGGGAGGAGCCGAGCATTGCTATCCAGATATAATCAGGAGATTCTGACACACCAGCACAGCTTCTCCACTGGATTCACCAGAGGAACAGCAGCTGCTTCTTCTTCCACGGATCTGCGGAGGAAGAATCACCCTTTTTCTACAGGACCCCCTGCTCCAACAGAACCACACCTGACACCTCAGGAGGACTGCAGCCACTTTTTTCCAACTGGACTGCTGCCAGCACCCTGACCAACAGGGTGTCAGGTTGAGTTCTGACTCTGTCATTTTAGTGTACTGCATTGTTTTTATTTTATCATTTTATGGTTTTTCCCCCCTTCCCTATTAAAGAACTGTTATTTCCTGCTCCCGTATTTTTTTTGCCTGAGAGCCCCTTAATTTAAAATTCATAGCAATTTGGAGGGGTGGGGAGGGTTTGCATTCTCCATTTCAGGGGAAGCTCCTGCCTTCTTTAGCAGGCACCTGTCTTATCCAAACCAAGACAGATTTTTGGCGCCCAACGTGGGGCTCGAGGGCAAATAAACAAAAAGGGAATAACAGTTCTTGAGTAATCTAATTTTTGTGTGGCTATACAAACCTCATCAAGTGACACCATGTGGTCCAGTTTACCCTGGTTTGGGTGGCACGTGATCATGGCTGTATTTCTCCCATTTGTAGGCCCTTATCTTAACATGGGTCCTATAACCAAGGCTACTGTGGCTATTATCCGGTTTGTTTTATGGGTGAATAAGGTGAGGAATTCATGGATTTTTAACTTCCTCTGGAAGGCAGGCACATGGATTCACAGCTATCACACCTTAACTATGTGTTTTTGGGGTTACTTTAATAATGGCACCTGCTGTAAGGAAATTACACCAGGGGAAATTTTCTCCCAACCCTTTAATCACCTCTTTGGGTCCACCCCACCAGTTTTTGAAGGGTTCAGATCCAATCTAAACATTAATGATATCATACAGTGGCTGGTGTTGCTGATAGGCCTGTTCTATTTAGCATTTAGAGAGAGAGAGAGACTAACCTGGATAACTACCCTGACACCTGCATCAGAACCTAACACGCCACCAGAGTCCAGGGATGCTGTTGCCCCAGAGCCTACTCCTACCCCACAGCCCGTGCCAGATGTGAACTACCCAGATTGGGTGGGGGGTCTGGTGAAGGAGATGCGTGAGATAGGCCAGATCCTGAAGGAGTACACTTCCCCAGCTGGTGCAGAGCCCTCCCCCTGCTTTGAAGAGAGAGAATCTAATAGTGCAGCAGCAGAACCCACAGATGTTACAACTGTCCAGGTTCCAGCTGAACTGCAGAGGCAGTCACAGCCAGCAGCAGTTGCCCCTGTAGAAACAAGGAGATCTAAAACAAAAGCAGAGCACCCAGATAGGGGAGGGCCCTCACAACCCACAGGGGAGCCAGAGGTTGCAATCATCACCGAGTCCCTGACTTACGAAAGTCTCCGTAATCTACACAAAGACATTGTACGACGGGGACGTGAGGCTTATACAACCTGGCTACTTCGGGTCTGGGACCTTATGGGTACAGGTGTGCAACTGGATGGTGGTGAGGCAAGGAATCTGGGACCCTTAACTCAGGACTCCGGTATCAATCAGATTTTTGTAAGGGAGCCAGGGTCCCTTTCCCTCTGGGAGCGGCTTTTAACAAGTGTCAGAGAGAGATTTGTCCACAGGGAAAGAATGCAGGAGCAGCACCACAGAATGCGCTGGAAGACTCTTGAGGAAGGGATCCAACAGCTGAGGGAAGTGGCAGTATTGGAGGTACTCTTTGGGAGAGATGGACAGCATGATAATGACCCCGACCAGGTCAGGTGCACAGGGCAGATGCTGTGGAGTCTGGCAAATCTGGGGCCATCTCAATACACCACTTTCATTGCAACGATCAATGCTGATACCAACCGAGAGACAGTGGGTTCTGTGGCAAACAAACTTAGAAATTATGAAAGTATGATCAATGGCCCCATGCAAGCTCATGTCTCTGCCGTGGTCCAAGAACTCAGAGAGGAGATGAGGGAGATGAGGGAGGCGGTGAGAAGGAACAATTCCCATATTGCACCAGTGCGAGTCACAGGCCCCAGAGTTAGAGCCCAACATTTTCCACCTAGAGAGAGAGGGTACACCCCACGGGCTGACTTGTGGTTCTTTCTGAGGGACCATGGGGAAGACATGGGAAAGTGGGATGGAAAACCCACTTCAGTCCTGGCAGCAAGGGTGCGTCAACTCAAGGAGGGAAACACTAACCGAGAGAACTCCAGTAAAGTGAAGGTAGCCTCAACCTCCCATGACCGAGCTGCTGAGTATGATCCGTCAGATCCCCTTGAGGGTACCTCTACCATGTATGCCCAGGGAAGAAATAATAACCAGGGTTAGGGGGGCCCTGCCTCTAGCCAGGGAGAGGCACGGGAAAATCGGATTTTCTGGACGGTGTGGATCCGATGGCCTGGCACATCAGAACCACAAAGGTACGATGCTTTAGTGGATACTGGTGCACAGTGTACCCTGATACCATCGGGACATGTGGGGGCCGAACCTGTTTCCATTGCCGGGGTGACGGGGGGATCACAGCAATTGACCCTTTTGGAAGCTGAGATGAGCCTGACTGGGAAAGACTGGAAGAAACATCCTATTGTGACTGGCCCAGAGGCCCCATGTATTCTAGGCATAGACTTCCTCCGGAATGGCTATTACAAAGACCCAAAAGGACTCAGATGGGCTTTTGGCATAGCTGCTGTAGAGGCAGAGAACATTAAGCAGTTGAACACCTTGCCTGGACTGTCAGAAAACCCATCCGCAGTAGGACTCTTGAATGTGGAAGAGCAACGAGTGCCAATCGCCACCTCGACGGTGCACCGCCGGCAGTATCGGACGAATCGAGACGCCGTGATCCCCATCCACAAAATGATCCGTGAGCTGGAGAGCCAAGGGGTGGTCAGCAAGACTCACTCACCCTTTAACAGTCCCATCTGGCCTGTGCGCAAGTCTGACAAAGAATGGAGATTGACTGTGGACTATCGTGGCTTGAATGAAGTGACTCCACCACTGAGCGCTGCTGTGCCAGACATGCTGGAACTCCAGTACGAGCTGGAGTCCAAGGCAGCAAAGTGGTATGCCACCATTGACATTGCTAACGCGTTTTTCTCCATTCCTCTGGCAGCAGAGTGCAGGCCTCAGTTTGCTTTCACCTGGAGGGGCGTGCAGTACACCTGGAACCGACTGCCCCAGGGGTGGAAGCACAGCCCCACCATCTGCCATGGACTGATCCAGACTGCACTGGAAAAGGGTGAGGCCCCAGAACATCTGCAATACATCGATGACATCATTGTGTGGGGGAACACGGCAGTGGAAGTATTTGAGAAAGGAAAGAAAATCATCCAGATTCTGCTAGAAGCCGGTTGCGCCATCAAGAAGAACAAAGTCAAGGGACCTGCTCGAGAGATCCAGTTCCTGGGAGTAAAGTGGCAAGATGGACGGCGTCAGATTCCCATTGAGGTCATCAACAAGATCACCGCGATGTCTCCACCAACTAGCAAGAAGGAAACACAAGCTTTCCTGGGTGCCATAGGCTTTTGGAGGATGCACATTCCCGAGTACAGTCAGATCGTGAGCCCTCTTTACCTGGTCACCCGCAAGAAGAACGAGTTCCACTGGGGCCCTGAGCAGCAACAAGCTTTTGCCCAGATTAAGCAAGAAATTGCTCATGCTGTTGCCCTTGGCCCAGTCAGGATGGGACCAGAGGTAAAGAACGTACTCTACTCTGCAGCCGGGAACCATGGTTTGTCCTGGAGCCTTTGGCAGAAGGTGCCTGGGGAGACTCGAGGCCGACCACTGGGATTCTGGAGTCGAAGCTTCAGAGGGTCCGAAGCCAATTACACTCCCACAGAAAAGGAAATCTTGGCTGCCTACGAAGGAGTTCAAGCTGCCTCAGAGGTGATTGGCACGGAAGCACAACTCCTCCTGGCACCCCGACTACCGGTGCTGGGGTGGATGTTCAAAGGAAAGGCTCCCACCACCCACCATGCCACTGATGCTACATGGAGTAAATGGATTGCCCTCATCACACAGCGCACCCGTATTGGAAACCTGAATCGCCCTGGGATTTTAGAGATAATTACAAACTGGCCGGAAGGTGAAGATTTTGGTCTTTCTGATGAAGAGGAACAAGAGCAAGTAACACGTGCCGAAGAAGCTCCACCATACAACCAACTCCCAGCAGAGGAAACACGCTACGCTCTTTTCACTGACGGTTCCTGTCGCATCGTAGGGTTGAACCGGAAGTGGAAAGCAGCCGTATGGAGCCCCACACGACAGGTTGCTCAGGCTATCGAAGGAGAAGGTGGATCAAGTCAACTTGCTGAACTCAAAGCTGTTCAGCTAGCCCTGGACATTGCTGAGAGAGAGAAATGGCCAAGGCTCTATCTTTATACTGATTCGTGGATGGTAGCCAATGCTCTGTGGGGCTGGCTGGAAAGGTGGAAAAAGGCCAACTGGCAGCGTAAGGGAAAACCAATCTGGGCTGCTGAGGAATGGAAAGAAATTGCCGCTCGGTTGGAGAACCTACCTGTGAAAGTCCGCCACGTAGATGCCCACATCCCCAAGAGCCGGGCTAATGAGGAACATCGAAACAACGAACAGGTAGATCAGGCAGCAAAAATAGAGGTGTCGAAGATAGACTTAGATTGGCAACATAAGGGGGAGTTGTTCCTAGCTCGATGGGCCCACGATGCCTCAGGTCATCAAGGTAGAGATGCCACCTATAGGTGGGCACGAGACCGAGGAGTAGATTTAACCAAAGACAGTATTTCTCAGGTTATCCATGACTGTGAAACGTGTGCTGCCATCAAGCACGCCAAGAGAGTGAAGCCCCTGTGGTATGGTGGGCGGTGGTCCAAGTACAAGTATGGGGAGGCCTGGCAGATCGACTACATCACACTGCCCCAGACACGCCAAGGCAAGCGCTACGTGCTGACCATGGTGGAAGCCACCACGGGATGGTTGGAGACCCACCCTGTGCCTCACGCCACTGCCCGGAACACCATCCTGGGCCTGGAAAAGCAAGTGCTGTGGAGACATGGAACCCCTGAGAGAATTGAGTCGGACAATGGGACCCATTTCAAGAACGGCCTTATCAACACCTGGGCCAGGGAACATGGTATTGAATGGATATACCATATCCCCTACCATGCACCAGCTGCCGGGAAAGTTGAACGGTGCAATGGACTACTCAAGACTACCCTGAAGGCACTTGGTGGGGGGACTTTTAGAAATTGGGAGATGAACTTAGCAAAGGCCACCTGGATGGTCAACACCAGAGGGTCTATCAATCGAGCTGGTCCTGCCCAGTCTGAACCCCTGCACACTGTAGATGGAGATAAAGTCCCTGTTGTACACATGAAAGGTATTTTAGGAAAGACTGTTTGGATTACTCCCACCTCAGGCAAAGACAAACCCATCCGTGGAATTGTTTTTGCTCAAGGACCTGGTTACACTTGGTGGGTAATGCAGAAAGATGGAGAAAGCCGTTGTGTACCACAGGGAAACCTAGTCTTAAGTGAGAACTGTGTGTAAGGATTCATTGTGATGCAGATGGAAATAGAATAAGGGGTGGATTATGTTCTGGATTGCAAGGCAGGATGTATTCTATTACCATCTGTATGGCAGTTGTCTAGGTGTTAAGTGGGCAATTTCCCCTTATCTCTCTCCCTGCGAGATCACAATCACTCCTCCCTCAGCAGGGGGCATCCCGTGATAAGAGGCTATTGAATGTCACTGCATGGCTGATAAGAACTGTAACATCCCATTGTGAGATGCTCCGCCCAGAGGGAGGAGCCGAGCATTGCTATCCAGATATAATCAGGAGATTCTGACACACCAGCACAGCTTCTCCACTGGATTCACCAGAGGAACAGCAGCTGCTTCTTCTTCCACGGATCTGCGGAGGAAGAATCACCCTTTTTCTACAGGACCCCCTGCTCCAACAGAACCACACCTGACACCTCAGGAGGACTGCAGCCACTTTTTTCCAACTGGACTGCTGCCAGCACCCTGACCAACAGGGTGTCAGGTTGAGTTCTGACTCTGTCATTTTAGTGTACTGCATTGTTTTTATTTTATCATTTTATGGTTTTTCCCCCCTTCCCTATTAAAGAACTGTTATTTCCTGCTCCCGTATTTTTTTTGCCTGAGAGCCCCTTAATTTAAAATTCATAGCAATTTGGAGGGGTGGGGAGGGTTTGCATTCTCCATTTCAGGGGAAGCTCCTGCCTTCTTTAGCAGGCACCTGTCTTATCCAAACCAAGACATAGTGGTACCTGTCCAGTAAATAATGTTGCTTTTCAGCTATTTGGATTGTCTGTCAGGGCACATCTATGTCATCTACTGGGTCAAAGTTAGCCTGACCAAATGGCCAGTTGATTTTAAATTAATGTTTCTGTACACCACCTAGAACTATCTTTCCCATCTACCATCAGCTGCAAATTTCACATACCTGTGTGTGTGAGATCATATTTCTTACCTGTGAGGATTCACGCCATTATTTTGTGACTCAGATTGCATTTACTTTCTCTGCAGAAATCTTGTAAACATACTGCTACTCTAATAAGAAGAATCACACTAAATCAGTATTTCTTAATGTGGTTGTGGATAAAATGTATGAACAGACACTTTTCAAAGGACAGATGTAGACTATAATTTTAATATCAGCAACAATTCTATAACTAGTTTCTCACAACAGCACATAACTACCATCAAGCAGCAGCACAAAAGCCCCATTAAGTTCAATGTACTGCTTAGAATGGATAACAGGAATAAAAAGGGGCTAAAAGCATTAAGATTTAAGCAGTAGTATTAGCATTTAGCATTAAAGCATTACCATTTAAGCATTATTCCTTAAAATAAAGAAAATAAAAGGATTGTATTAATACCTGAAATTGTTTTCAATTTTTATTTAAAAAGTTAGTGTAGTAATTACAATGTTTGATGAGAAGCAAGAATATGTCTCTTCAACAGTGTTATCAAGTCATTTGCTACCTGCCTTTCTCAAAGGTTTGTTCTTGAAGGAACACTGCCAACATGGGGATAGACTTTCAGTGAAATAAACACACCACTGAAAAATTCACCACAGGCAAACAGAAAGAACTCTAGTTTCTGAATATATACTTGAATTAGAGCTCAAACACATTGGCCAGACTTTTGCTTTCTTGTTGTCCTGAGCTGCTTTAAGTTAGAGTACCGTGGCTGAACAGATGCATGCACACCTTGTTTAGCATCTGGTATGTTCTCTATCCTTTAACATAAACTATCTGACTGAAGGCTACATTTTTGTTGCGAGCAAAAGCTCTACAGTTTACTAAATAATTTAGGATTATGAGAGAGCATCACTACACTATTTTGCTACAGAAGTATTAGTCACACTATTTTTGCACAATTTCCTTTTATAATCTTTTTAATGGGGGCAAGGGGTTTTGCCCTCATTGCCCTGAGTGCAAATAGAATCAAACTAGGGGTATCAACGCTGAACACTTCAGAGAGGTATGTGTAATAATACGGATGTTCTACACTGACCATTCCACTACACCTTGTGCTTACTTCTGCATTATGGAAGATTGAGAACACATCAACCAGCTTATGGTAGGCATGTTCACCAAACTCAGCATTTCAGGAGCAAAGTTACTTTGGACGGTTCATCAGTCTCATCTTTCTCATATTCAATACTTGCCTGATTCACTAACTTTATAGTACCAGACAAAGATATCAGACAAATACATTAATAAAAATACATGAAATAAATAGTGCTAGTTTTTCACTGCATCTGATAAATAGCTGATAATTTCAGATCATAGCTCTTCAGCAGCTCTCCAGTTTGAGAAGGAGAAAGTAATACTATTCAGTTGCTTAATGGGGGACTTTGGATATGAGCCATGAACACAGATTTTTAAATTCCAGTGTTATTCTGGCTATAAAAAATGGGCTACTTATGTTTGTACCTTATTTATTAATCATCCTGTTTATATCTCGTATCTTATTCATTAAGAACAGTAATTGAAGCTCTCAAAAATCAATACCATTGTTGCTTTACTATTCTTTATGTCATTTAGTGTTGATTTCAAGAAGAAAAAAGTCTTGTCAATAGTCAGTGCTTTTAAAATGTTCAGTGTGCATTTATTCTGGGCAGACTTCTTACTTTATAAAACTTCTGTCTTAGTGAATCAATTTACTACCATTTTTTCTCAGTATTTAAGAATGGTTCTTCTCAATGCTATATAGCTTCAATTTATGGTGGATAAGAGGAAGTGCCTGCTTTCCAAGCTGAGAATGGAATCACTGGAAAGAGAGACTAATCTAGGGATGACCTATGGATCAGCTAAAGAACAGAACCCTAAGGGGCAGACGGACATAGACAGTTTATTAATGGAAGTAAAGGAGAATTCTTAGCTGAGGTTGCTTAGCTGCATGTTTATGAGCCCTCCTGTTGCTATTGTTATCCAGATACTTTGATAAAACGCTGTGATCCAAAAAAAGTGATCCACTATTTTGGTGAACTAGCTTTCTGCCAGATTAGGCAGCTGAAAAGTTGAAATCAGCCTGTAGAGGAATATAACAAGCATTAGAGTTGGTGTAAGGTAAGCAATGAAACATGAGGCAAGAACTGAGCAGGGGGAAAGGACGCTGCCATTTTAAAAAGTGGCAAGCTGTTAGATCAGCCTAAATCATCACACATAACTGTATCCTAATTTCTCCTGTGGAAAAAGACTTCTGAATCATGCCCCATAGCATCCCAGCCACAAAAACTGGTAAATTACTTCTGTTCTACCTGGTAGGTATGTTTATATTACATGATAGTTTCTAGCTAGTACATGCTTTTTTAAAGAAATGAAACACTAGATGTAGGTCTTTAGAACCAAGATATAAACATGCTAGCAATATTCCAAGAGAAAGAGAAAAATACACTGGCTTAATTTTAGGACTTTAAAGTTCTTACAGTAGCTTATTTATTTTTATGACTTAAACAAAATCAGCAAAGCAAGAAAAGCATTTATGGTGAAGTGACTATACTACAATAAAATGTTCCAGCGTTCTAACCCTGTTATGACTCTTCCTTACAATAGCTTGCAAGTTTTTATCTGTAATGTAGCATTGTAATCTACCCAAAGGCCACAGGTATTTATTTCTACATGACTATAGAGAATGGGACTGCACCTTGGGCTGAGCACTATGTCAAATCCTTATTCTGGGCCACAGAGAATAAAAACTTTCTGGATTCTAAGAAAATACACAGTGGTCTTAATGTTTCTGAGACATGGCGAGAGGCAAGATAACTGTGAGAGCTTAATCACATTCTATTCAAAAGAGGAATGTATATCTAGTAAGTATTGCTGAAAGGTAGGTTGTAAGACAACACAAAGCAGATAGCAATGACACTTCTGTGGAAGCAGCTGCTTCTCCTAGCAAGAATCTGCAGTGAGTTAAGATATGTGAAAACAACCATGCCTCATTTAGCTCCACCATTCACAAAAATATTTACTTTAATTACTTAACTGGTTACACCTTTAGAAATAGATAGACACGTAGATAAGGATACTTATTTTGCAAACAGTGCTATGGATTGTTTGGGACAGTACTCTGTGCAAAAAGTGGTTACAAGTGGCTGTAGTTCCTGCTGACAGGGGATGAGGGTGTTAGGTTTGTCCAGAATGGTGTGCACACCAAAGAAACCATTTTGGCTTTAAATACAAAACCCCACATTCAGGAAGAAGCTAAATATTAATCAGTAGTATTAACCATTTCAATCAATAAATAAAAAGAACTTGCCTGTTCTTTATCTCTCAGCTCAAGCTTAAGGCACAAGTATTTGTTGGG
This sequence comes from Haemorhous mexicanus, assembly GCF_027477595.1. NCBI lineage: Eukaryota > Metazoa > Chordata > Aves > Passeriformes > Fringillidae > Haemorhous > Haemorhous mexicanus. The sequence continues at coordinate 42,753,175 of NC_082381.1, read as the reverse complement.
GCAATATCTTCATCCTATTTTAAGGTTATCAGACAAATGATTCACCAGTTCCATGACTGAGTCTGTGCTACTTCTTACATGTTCTAGCAAGACTGATGAACCTTCCTCTCCTTCCAGCCCCTGGAGGCCTGGCAACTTCTCAGATACAAAGCTTTACTGTGTGTAGTTGCTACTTATGTGCAGATGTGGTTGAAAACAATTGAAGATTTTCCACTGGGTCAAAAAAACCCTTCGTGTCTACTGACACTTGTACTGTTAATGAAATCTCTGTGCCTTTCACAAGAAAAATAAACTGCAAAGAGACAGGTGGAGTCATATTTTCAGGTGTCTAAAAGCTGGAAGATCTAAAACATTCTTTAGAGATGGCTTGTCTTCAAAGTTAAAAAAGGTGCTGGCAAACATATTTTAACCCATGGAAAGGTCTCAATTAAGATATTGTTAAACTGCAGCTACCAAACTAAGGCACAATACAGGCTATTGCAGATGCTCTAAGGATATATTTAGGGTTTTGAGCAATCACAGAAATGTTTTATTCTGCATATTAAAAAAAAAAAAGAGAGACAGAAATTGTGGTAATAGTTGACTTAAAATCTGAAAAAAGAAACAATTTAAGTTCTTCACTTCAACAAATCACTCACAAGCTACAAATAAAAACTGTATATATTTTATAGTGGAAAGGACCTGTAACTTTTAGGCAGTTTTAAGAAAATATTTTAGTATAAATTCTAGCTTTTTACCAACACAAGTAAAGATGGACCTTCAAATCCATTAATTTTTTTTCTAAATGATGTTATACAAAAGTACAACAAAACCCTTATTCTTCTACTGTAGTACAAACAGTGCTACTGTGAAATGAGCTCTACACCTGACTTATTCTGTATGACTAATTCCCACTGTATTATCTTAAAACTTGATGTTAATAGGAAAATCCGGATATGGAAATCTCTGCACATGTAATGGAGCATGATCTTATTTCAGCCTTTTAGCTTCCCAAAGATGTATTATACTAATTAAGGAATTTTGATTGGCAGAAAGGAAGAATGGTGAAAACATATGATGAGGTGCTCAAAAAACACCATTCAGGTCTCTCTGCAGCCTCTGCATGACACTGTGTGAAATCCCAGCAAAGTTAGCTACACAGAAAGTGTTTCTCTAATATATTTAAATATAGGCCAGACAGGGTTAGTGCTTTGGAAAAAAACTCTAGAGACCCATCATCCTATTAAAAGAAATGATTTGGTGATTTAATAATTTAAAGAAGTTTTTCTTTTGACAATGGGCTGTTGTGATATGTTAAGGGTGTCTGAGAATATGTAAATGGTTATTAAAAATCACTTAGCTCTGTGCCGACATTAAGGCCAGTGTTAAACTCCAAGGATTTGTGTGAAACATGACTTTGACCTAGATTATGCTACAAGGTTGTCACCATAACTAAGTCTGTGAAACATGATCATGTGTGAAAAAGGGCACTTACAGTTTCATGAAACACAGAGAAGAGGTACAGGGCTGCACAGTGCCTGGGCTCTTGTGGATCCCTGGACAACTAACCTCAATTTTTTTTTTAATTTTTAAAATAAATATGGGACATTAAATTTGTATTCTTTGGGAGTAATCAATTTCCATTTTATCCTTTCCAAAAAGCAGTGTCTAAAATTCTCCTGTCTTAAGCAAAAAACTTAACCAGTCAGATGATAACAGGAGCGTTGCTGTAAGGGAGCAGGGGGCAAGCAAGTCAAAAAGGAGGCTAGGTATTTAGCACATATAATTAATGCAAGTTCCTTTTCCAGGTTAAGTATAGATGGCTGGGCCACTTTGATCAACATCAGGAAAATTTTGTCCCAAATTGATGGTATGTGACATATCACACCATGATTCCTTTGTCATGTCTACGTACAATCCCTCCCTAATGCCAAGAGGATTGCAGCAGCTTTAGGTTCATGGTGTTTGCCTTCAATCTCATGACTCTTTGTTAATGTTCAGACATAATCACAAGCTTTTGTCTCTTGTGTTCCAACCCCTCTAAGGGTACAGGGGTTGGCAGCAGGTGTTACTGCCACCTATCAATACTTCATTATTGGTATTAATACATGCTACTATAAACACTGCAGTACAAGATGTTATGTAGATATTAAATATTACATAGATTAAGATGATAAAATGCTACATGCTTTACCAGCAAACACATACACAATGTCCACAGAAGTAAAAATTGCCCTGAAAACAAAGCATGGGCAGTCCTCCCTCCTCAAGCTGGGCCTTTGAAAGTTCACCGTTGCCACGATGCCACTTCCCACGTGTGCCAAGCGGAAAACCCATAAATACAGTATTTGTAGCATTTTTTAGTTATTGAATTTGTTCTTATTTGTTATTGAAGGTGTTTATACTTCTCTACTTTTCCCACAGCAGCCACCTCTAATGATGTTTCAATACTTCCATATTTCATAGTGACATCCGCCGTGGATGCCTGGTTCTCTTTCACAAATACCAGGTCCATTTTGTATAATGAATTGTTTTGATCTTTTTTGTTTGTTCCTGGAACACTATCCAGATCTTCTGAGCAGCATTATTTGATCACATTTCACACAATCGCTTGTGTCTTTTGATTCCTACGTCTTGCACAGCAGAACACTACCGGATGGTAAGAGAATTATTTGTTTAAATAAAGAGTAACGTTAAATTGCGACGGAAGGCGCACGGCAAGGACATGCAGGCAAAGCCGGCCCCGCAGCACCGCCACGGCCTGCGCGGCCGCTGCGCTCCGGGCCCGGCGCTGCCGCGGCCGGGTCACCCAACTCTGCGGAGGAGCGGCCCACAGCACTCCGCGATCTGACACTCGCTCCCTCGGGGTCCGTAGCCCGCCCCGGCATCCCCGGCGTGAGGCGGGCCCATGCGGGGAGGAGGCGGTGCCGCGGGGCCCAGCCAGGGGCGAGGAGGAAGCGAGGTCTGAGGCGGCGGCGGGTGGTGGTTGGCCAGAGCTGCCTCGCCTGAAAAAGCTGCCGAGCAGGGAGGGAGCCGAGGGCTGATATCGCTGCGGCCCCGGCGGGGCGGTGCTGGCCGGGGACGCGGACTGAGCCCGTCCTGGGAGCATGCGGCGGCGGGAGGAGGAGGGGTAAAGAGCCGTGGCAGCGCCTCCGCTGAGAGCGGACTCCGGGAGGAAGATGGAGCCCTTTCCTAGCGGTGAGTACCCGGGCGGCCGTCGGAGCCCGGGACGGGGCCGCGGGGCCTCCCGGCGGAGCCGCGTCCAGCGGGAGCTGCTTGCCCCGAGAAAAACGAGAGCCTTCGTAGTGTTGTTGCCCTCCTTGTTCGTGGCTTGAAAATTGTCTCAGGATAATTAGGAATAGGTGTCTTGAACGACAGAGGTGAGAGGCGCTCCCTCGCTTTTTCGGCGCTGTTGCGCTTCTCACTGTCCGGCCGGGGTCTCACTGGCACTGGGAAGCCGGGGCCACTTGTACACCAGGTGTACACTCGTCGTGTGTGGCACCACTGAAGGATCCTTATAGGTGTCTGGAGTTCCAAAGCCGTCCTGATTCTGATGGGAAGTGGGAACCAAACCCGCTGTTCATGGCGTTTTCCTGATCGGGGCATTCTCACCAGAGCGTACCCCTACCCCCCCCACCCCCTCCCCTCTGAGCGGAAGGAGAAATAAAATACAGACGTATAAGCGGTGTACGAGAAATAGTGTTTCGGGGTGTTCTTGAAACCCAGGAAGCTTTCGGAGGTGCCCATGCATTGACAGAAGCGCTTGAAATTCCGACGTGGTTGCATATGCTCAGAGATAAGCATACGGCAGCGTTTGCTGGCATCGTGATACAGCAGTGTGTGTGCATCCTGTGCTTGTGCCTGAAATGAAGCCTTGTAAAGTCCGTGTTGCTTCTGCCTCTACTAATAGTAACACATTCTACCCGTCCAGGGCAGAGGAGGAAATGGAGCTCTCAGATCAAACTGAAACTGAAGTATGTTTGGTTAGATTCACAACCATGGCCAAATATGGAATTAGACAGTGGGTAAAACAACAGCCTTCCTGCTGAAAACGCAGCACTTTTGTTACAGGTGGGATTTGGTCTGTTAAATGACAAACATATTTCATAGCCATCGCTAAAGTATCAGGTAGAGTTTTCTGCATCGTGTTTTAAAAAAACCCCATACACTAAAAAATAATTTTCTGTCTCATGGCAAGGGGGTTGGCGCTAAATGATCTTTAAGGTTCCTTCTAATCCGTTCTGTGGTTTTATGAACCATGTTGTGAATCTAGAAATACATCTTCATTGCCTTGCATTTCCCTTTCTTCAAACACATGAAATATCTCCTATCATTGGATGCTGCTGTTTGGAATCTGAAAGAAACTGAAGGTCATGAGCTCTGGGCATATTTTGGTGGCATAACTAGCAAGAGAGACCTTGCTAGTTATGCCACCATTTTTTTTTTCCTCTTTGTATTGTCATGCTAAAATTACAGTTTTTACAGGCAGTTGGTGTTTTGGTTCTCTAGTTAATCCTGGCCTTAGTGTAAGGTCTTTCAGCTACAGGCTATTTCAGTCACAGGGTTGTAGTCTGCATTCTTGTATGCATCATAAAAGGAGCTTGTCTTTAAGGGTAATGCAGTTTGGGGGAGAATTTTATTTTGAAGTCATCTTGCTACGGCCATTCCTTTTTAAAGAGAGGGATTGTTGTTTTAAAGGTCTGTTTGACATAATGCTATTGCTACATTGTGCAATAAAACGTTTTAAAAAATTCTGCTCCATGCAACTGGAAGAAATGGAACTGCGGGCTTTAGCATGTAGTTTTAAGGTACTGAGAAGCAATATTCATGCACTGAGCTTCCTAATTTTGTTCCCTGAAATGAGAACCCTGCAGATGGTGATAAGACTGGAAGAAAATTTGGAGCTGAAGTTGGCCAGTAAGTTTCTTCCTGAAAGCTGGCTCTGCTGGAATGGACACCACAGAGAATAAGCAAATATTGGAGCAAAAATGTTGCTCCTTATTTCTCATGACCCTGGGGCATGTTTGGTGCTCAATAGCAGCTGCGAAAATCTGAAGTGAAGAGGGTGCTTATATTATTGGCTTTTTGAATAGAATTTTCATTTTCATGCCTGGTGGTCTGGAACCTTTTGCAGGCATCAGTTTTTTCAAATAAACTGGATTTTTGTTTTGTCTTATACAATACTTAAGAGTTCCGTTTGACTTGACAGTCTATGTTGACTTCCTGTGCAAAGCGCTGTTTAAATTGAGAAGAAAGCATGCCTATTACAGGAAGCTTACAATATTATACTTGTAGATGTCTCAGTTCTTTGGAGTTTTTACCCTTGTAGAACATGGGGAAGAGGGAACAGACTGCATCTTCAGATTTTGCAAAAGCATTTTAGCTGGATTCAGAGCTCTGATACCCATTGAGCAAACCAGCAATGAGACAAATTCTTGTTTTTCTTTATGGAAGTAGAGCTGTTTCTGATTGAGTATGCGTCTTAAAATAGACTTTAAGGCAGCAAATGTACTAAAGTGGATATAAATTCCAGCTTTTCTAGTGCAGTATTTGGTTGGATTTTTTTTTCCTTAATAAAAGACACAGCCACAATGCATTTCAAAAGTCAAAGACACCCTTATCCTTTCCTTGAAATCCTAGTGGATGTGCTGAACTCTTTGCTGTTTGAATAGCTTCTCCAGTGGAAATGCTCTGATAAACTAAATAAATTACAGGTTTTTTTTTTGTTTGGTGGTTTTTATGTTGGGTTTTTTTTTTGTTTTTTACTTCTTCCCTCATCCCTGCACTGTAAACTTAGTTTTGGACCTCTCTGAAGAGATCTAGGCTGTGTCTTCCTCCCTGCCTAGGAATTTAGGTGGAGATGATGTATGAGGTCTGTAGCTCTGGAAGAATAGTTAATTGCATATTTATTTTTAGTGCTTGGAATCGCTGAGTTAATCATAGAATATCTCAAGTTGGAAGGGAACTATAAGGATCATTAAGTCCAACTCCCTGGTCCTCTCAGGACTACATAAAACTAAACCATATAACTAAGAGTGGCATCTAAACATTTCATGATCTCTGGCAGGCTCAATGCCATAACCCTATCCCTGTTCCAGTGACTAACCACGCTCTCAGTGAAGAACGTTTTCCTGATGTCCCAAGAACGTTTTCCTGATGTCCCATCTGCGCTTCTACTTAAAAGTTATGAATGCTGTAAAGTAGTACATGTTCTAGAAATGGTTACTGTTAGGTTTGTTTTTTTTTTTTTTTTTTTTTGGAGATGGATTCCTCTGTTTTGTATGACTGTTCTTAGTTTGAGATATTCCCCCAAGAATGAATAATCAAAGTTTAATTAAAAGTTCATGGAAGTTTTCCTTATTTGTTGCACAGAATTTTTCCCCCAAAGTGTATGGTCTGCCATTCCTTTGAATTCTGCTGTGAATCCATGAGCGGAATTTATTTATTTTGACTAGTCATTTGTTACCTAAACAGTGTCACTAAAATTTAAAGGAACAAAAAAACAAGTGAAAGAAATTAAATACAAATTAAAGGGAATATGTAATGTAATTTTGGACATCTCTATCTTGGACATCAGTACAAATTATTTTGCAAGTCTTTTGCTTATTTTTTAGATTGTATGTGTTTCTGAAAGGTCATTTCATCATTTCCTGTTTAATACATTAAGTATGTCACTTCTCTACTTGACACAGAAAAGAGAGGTGGAATTGAGCTATTACAGAGTTTCTCATTTAAGACCGGTGACATGCATGAACTTGCAACTGCAGATGGGATAAATTGTGAGGATCTCAAGTGCAAATAACATTCACTTTCACTGACATTCCTGAATTACTTTTGCCCTTTTCATACACAGCAGAAGCAGTCTTTGATATTAATTATATGACTAAATTGATGAATAAATAAAAACACTCTCATGGGAAAAAGTGGGGGGGGGTTTGGAAAGTAGAAATAAATCAAGTTAGGTAATGTTTTTTACAAAATGAAAATGTTATTTGCAAAGTCTAATTATTTCAGGTAGTTCTTGTCAATTCTAAAATATTTTTGTTCTTTGTGTTAATTTTGTTCAGTACAGAAGTGTATTGGAGGTTCCAGAAGCATGTTTGCATAGCTTTAATTCTGTTGGGGGCAGCAGGCGTGTGCATAGCTTTAATTCTGTTGGGGGCAGCAGGCATAGCCTTGACTGCCAATGTTTTACAATGTTGTGTCATGGAGGAGAAGGGTTCCTCTTTGTCCTAAACTGTTACTCAGTCCTAAACAACAGATTGAGTAATATTTTCTTTTTGTACAATGGTAGATAGAAAACAGCAAAGAGGTCTCTTCTTAATGTCTTTTTTTCTGCCCTGTGTTTTGCTTATCCCATCAGTTATTATGGGAAAAAAATGTAATCTGTTAAAACTGATTTAATCTGTTCCTGAGTGTGAGTTTTTCGTTGTCAAAGTGCATTGTGCTGGGTCATAGTTTTCCCCAAGGCCGGGTTGTAGGATCTGTGCTTGTGTTCCTGTGTCAGCTCAGCTGAACAGGAACCTGTTTTTTCAATGTGTTGGATATGTGTTTGCTTTTACTGCTTCGCTGTGAACTCTCTGTCAAAGAGTTCAGGCATTCAGAAGGAGAATTCATTAACGTAAAGAATGTCTGAAGATGAGAGTATAGGTGCTCCCTATTGATAATTTTTTAGTATTTTTCCACTAAGCAGTTGGTCTTCCACTTGCAGAATGAAACCATGGAGTATCTGTGTGTTTACTTCATAAGTAAAAAACAATGAAAGCTTATGCTGACCTCAGTATCTACCTATAAAAGTATTCCAGGACTGTCTTGTCATCATTTTTGGGAAGATAAGGTAAAGCTGAGCCACCAAGTTTCACATTGTTGGGTCTGTGTGAATGTGTGCTGCATAAAGCCCTGTAACAACTGCCATAAAAAATAGTACAAACAAATAAAAGCAAGGATAAAACCACCTCTGTTTGTTTCACTAGTCAGAATACTTTTTTTCATATTAGACAGGCGTTGGTGTAACAATTACATACAAAGAAGCTGAATTTATCTATATTTAATGCATCCTCTGATTAAAGGAGTGATGAATTCAAAGAATTCAAGTTTTTCATCCTCTACTCAGTGATTTAAGAAAGCTCGGTGAATTTCCAGTTCTCCTGCACAATATTCTTTTTCATTAAGTACAAAAGCAAAGATTGTGTAGAACAGCAAAAACATTGAGATTTCTTTATGATTTGGAGTAGTATTATTTGTTTATCTATCAGAGAAATATATGCATGGCTGCTGCTGCTTAGACTTCTGTCCAACAGTACCTTAAAATAAGATCATATTAGCTTTTAAAATAAACCAGGATATTGTGTGATCTAGGTTTTAATTGCCTCAAAGTATTTTAAAGAGTACCTATGTACCTCTTGAAGTTGTGTTTTGACAACTTATGATACTGCTTTAAATAGTGGAAGTATATTAACCTTAAATTGTAATAATCACAAAAAGATTGTGTGCCTTCTTGCACACAGAGAGATGGATACTCCTGAAAGAAATTTGGAGCAAGGAGGGGAGGGAACGTGTCTGGAAAACTCATCCAGTTGATCAAAGAGACAGGAATTTCAGGGTAGTATGGTGTGTTGGGTTCTGCGCAGTTCATGTCCCTAGGGAACAGCTGATCCTTTATTGCTTCATGAGTGTTGTCTCAAAATAGATGTTCACGGAGGATCTCAGAGCCCAGCTCTTCTTCTGTATATTCAGAGCATGGAGTAGTCTGTAGTTGCAGAGGTCTTCTTTACTACATCAGGTGGAGAGTGAAGAACTGGAATCCTGATTCCACTGAAACATGAGATGCTTTCAGTTAGCTGTTTTGTTTGTGTGGAAATAAGGTGAGTTTTGATTTTGGGATTTGTTTTTTATTCTGATCAAAACTCCCACCAAATGTTTGGAGGAGTGTTTCGGTGTGCTTTACTAAGCATAACTGTGTGCAGAGAGCTTTCCTTTGGTTGTAATCACTCTGACATTGAAGAAATATATTCTCTTAACTGGAGTTCTTGTGTAACAATACTTTTACCACAGTGCCACTGACTTTTATGGAGAATTGATTGTGTTCAAAACTAAGAATGTGCCTAATTCAGCTACTGTTCTAGGGCCTAATAGTGATTTTTATTTAAGCCTTTCTTTTGTATACAGTTTCTTCACTAACAATTAGCTGGTAGCACATTAGTAAAGCCACTTTTACTATTTTTCATGCATGAAAAACAAAAGTTCTGGACTTCAGGAAGACTTGTGTTAGAGGCCATAATGCTTTGATGTGCTTTAGAGGCCTCATACGTTTGACCTGTAAACCATTACAAAAGAAGAACAAAGAGTAGGTTTTTAGAAAGTGGGGCTGTGAATACAACATGTATAAACTGTCAGTTGCTTTCAAAACCTGTGATTTTATCATTGGTGGGGATATTAACGAGGCTTTAGTGTCTCTTTTGGAACAAAGGGGTAATCATAAGTATGAATCATTGAATGATTTACTTTAATCATTTAGGTTTAGTTTAGTCATTTAGATTTTGCAAGGGACCTTCTGAAAAGTGTCTGGTATCTGAGCCGCCCCCCCCCCTCCCCCCGTAGTGATGGTTGCTATGATGATAATTCAAAGCTGATATATGATACCAGGATAGGGTTTTGTAGCAATCTGGATTTCAGTATGTCTTATGCTACCAAGCGGACACACTGCCACTTCTTTATAAATACCCTTTATTGTATTATGAGATTGAGAAAAATGTAGATCGATGTATTTTTGTTCCATTAAGATGATACAGAACTTACTGTGTCGGGGATCATTGGCCGTAGCCTCTAGCCATTGTTGCTTTCTGTGAACTGGACTCCCAGTTGTGGAGCACTGAACATGCAATGTGTGCTTGTGACCTGCAGATGATTTGGTATGGTTGGAGTTGTCAAGTGGATATTAAGTAACAGTAGTAATTCAGAAGGCATATCGAGTTGCCTCTGTAGAGAGTGTTCAAGACAAAAGGATATGATTCTATTAATTTATTGCTAAAAGCTAACAAGAAAACAAAAAGATTAGGTAAGCATCAGTTTGTATATAGTCTGTCAAGTTCTATACCTAACTGTTAGATGTTTCAGAAAACCCTCAAAAAATTTTTTTTTTCAGAACAACTGGTACCAGCAGAGAGATGTTTTGTATTCTCAGCGATGATGAACGAAGTATTTATCAGACATGAAATTAATGGGCAGGTGTTGTGAAGAGGATAGTCAGCAGTTCTGAATATGGGAGTTGAGTAGCTCAAGAAATCTGAGACACAGCTTCCTGTGTGTCTCTTAAGATTCAGGACCTTTTCATTAGACCCCTGTGGTTAAATGTATTATGTGATTTTAATTCCAAAACATGCCTTTGGTAAGATTGGAAGCAGGAAACTAAAACAGCCATATTCTATAATTAAAGCCAGAAGCTTCTTTTCTGTCCCATTTTTTGTTCAGCTGGTGGCTAAGGATTGAACTGCTTCAACCTTGTGGAAAGTTTTCCTTCTCAGTAGTATCCAAAGAGGGAAGTTTACAACTACTTCCTCTTTCCTTCCCTCCACTTCCCCTGCATTTTCTCTTAGGAAACCTAACTGGTACCAGATTTAAACTTGAAAATATATGTTAATGTGAACCGACATGATATATATTTGTTGGATATCAAAATCCACACTAACTTTGATTTGGTTAGCCTTAAGTTCTCCTCTTATTTCCTTATAGCTCCTCATAGCTAATGGACAACACCTGTCCATTAATTTCATGTCTGATAAATAATTATGACAAAAATAAGTTACGAATTTTTACCAGTTGTATAGGTGGAGTGTTCAGTAAATTATCTACTCACTTTTTCCCCTTCTGTTATTTTCTTTTTGTTGATAACATAGAAGGCTCCATAGGAGCCTGGCTATTTACATTTAAATCTAACTGATAAATGGTGAAATGTAATTGATCCATGTAGTTCTTCAATCTAAAGTCCTGACAAACAAAATGCAATGGTACTTTGCTTAAAAATCAGGAAGAGACTTTCAGAGAACCTTTTAGAAGCACCCAAGACTAATAAACACTGACTTCCTTGAAATTACACTCCTTGCTCATGTTTCTTATGGCAACCTCAGATAAGAGAGGATCTTAAAATACATAATCACACATAGTTCTAATTTCCATTATACAGTGAATTGGCAGGGTTTTGTTCCAGTCTATGTGCAGAAGCTTGTCACAGCAGTATTTCTCTCACATTCATTTTTAAAACCCACATAAACAAGTAAACAGCAGAAGTAGACCTTGGAGTATAGCTTGAAGGGGTGAGTGAACTTTTAAGGCCTCTAAGTTGAGTTCCCTTTTGTAGTTTGGAGTGGAAAGCAAAATTTGTCCTCCTTTGCAGTACAGGAAAATCTATTCATTTTCAGGTTAAGAGAAAGAAGGGTTTTTGGGTTTTTTTGTCCCCCCAAAACCAGCATCTGTTTTGAAGACCTTTTGTCTGTCCAGTAGAAGTCATGATATATGCTTAACTATACAGATTCTTCTAAACCTCTACCAGTTATTTGTATCTTGAAATCAAACCTTTGCAGAGTGGCATATGTGCTTCATATGTGCATTGTGAGCAGATGTTAGGTACTGTCTGCCTTTTAAGAGTATTTATTAAAAGAGTATTTATTAAAGAGTATAAGAGTATTTGTTAAAATCATAAGAGTCATCATATCTGCTTGCTTGTAGGTGTTGACACTACAAAAAGCAACAGACCCTCTTTTGTTTTACCGGAGTCTGTGTGCCTTTTAAAAAATTTCTTTTAAAAATTTTTTTTAGTTGCACTCAGCATATAAAAGTATATATAAGTGTATATGTGTCCAGTTTTGGTCTATTAAAAATGCAATGCATATGTAATCTTGCTGTGTAGTGGGAATTAAGAACTTGCTCTTAGCTTACCTGTTGCTTCTGTTCTTTCTCTTAAAAGCAGGCAAATCCCATGGATGATTCAGATTCCCATGGCAATGCTTCATATTGCCTAATACTTCTTCATTTGTTTTTTTTTTCCTTTCTTTCATTGGATTATTTTTTTTTTTTAATTTAGTCTGAATTCAGGAATTTGAGAGAGAAAAATCATGACTTCTATCTTGTAGCGGCCTAACCTTTCTTTTTCCCCAGAAATATTGGTCTCCTGTAAAGGTTCATAAAGTAAGGTTTAACACATTTAAAATAAAATGTTTTCATGCAGGCATGAAAATTGTTCCTAAATGCAAAGACTTGTGCTTTTCTGTAAGTGGCTGTGTATTAACCCTTTACACTGGCTATACCAGTAAAATTCTGCTTAAATGTTCTCGTTGTAGGTAAACCCTGATAGGCAGCTAATCCCTATGTAGTCTCGTGCTTAATTCCGTGCAGCAGGGTGGGGAAAAGAAGCACAAGGGTAGAAAAAGGGAAGAGTCAGGAGATGAAGATATTTTGATAGGGAACGCAAAAGCTGCATACACACAAGCAAAAAGAAGCCCCAGCTCCAAAGTTGTAGGTGAAACCATGGTGAAATGAAGGCAAAGGGCTTTCCAGTAGGACTTGTGATTTCTGTGACATTCCAGTGGCTTGCTTTCTCTTTGTTAGCTGAGTAAAGGTTATAATTGTTTTCTTATTGCAGACAGATGCAGGCTTGAAATTACGTGAATGACATTGTGTACTGTCCTGCCTTAGCTAGAGCAAATAATTTTTCTGTGTAGAATTGAATTTTTTTTTTGCTCAGAAGGAACTTATAATGTATGGAATGATGAGGGAAACATAGTAGAGAAGAAGGAAATCTTTAGTAAGAATCTTAGCGTAACTAATGTGTTTGTAGGCATGGGCTTTGTTTGCTGAACAAGCTTGTTGGAAGAGATAAGATAAGCTTTTCTTCATTCCCTCCAAACACAGAATTTTTAATGGATGAGTTGGAGACAGCCCGGGGCATAACAGTGCAGGAAGTAATTCACATTGTAGAAGGAAGAGCTAATATGACAAGGAGTAATAATCATAAACAAACAAGTTCTTGAAGCATGCTGAAAAGATTATAAAATTAAAGGGCAGCCTTGTAAAAAATCGCTGCTTTCTTCAATTCAGTAATTTTTAATGTCTGATGTGATGTATCTGTTGATACTTACCCACAAGAAGAAATAGTGTAGTGCAATATTTAAGTGTTAATACGGTGATGTTAATCACTGCTTTTACAAGACACAATTCTGCATAAAGTTTTGAAAATATGAAGATTTTTACTTGTTTTACTCTTTACTTATGTTTTACTTACACACTGTTCCACTAACAAAGTACAAAATCTTTCAAAAATTAGATTGTGTAAGTAAATCTTCAGGGTTTTTTTTTTTTTTTTTGCCTGTAAACGTGTGAACTCAAATTTGAGCATGTCTTGAATTTAAGGAGTTGTGCTTGTCTCCTACAAGATTCATGCAGCCAATCTTCAGTGATTTTATGTTGAGTTCTGGGTCCAGAAATGCCATAAGTAATTTACTTCATGAAGACTTTGAATAAATGTAGCTTTTTGCTTGATGTCCCTCCTCACACTTCCTTTCTTCTGTGGGAGGGAGGATAGGACTAGAAATATCACTGCCTGCATGACCCATGAAAGCTTGAGGTTTTAGTTAGGATTTTGGATAGGTTTCATGATAATACTCAGACATTGGCATGTGATCATCAGCAGCCTGTGCAGTACCTTTTTACACTTTCTGTAAGTGAATTTCTTTGTCCCAAAGAGCAAGCAGCTGGCAACAGGGATTATTTACTATGTTGTAACACAATTGTCTGTGAGAAAAATTTAACAAAACTGATATAACTTCTGTGGGCTGATATTTTAGAAGAACAGAAAAGCAATTTTAAAAAATTAATATTTTTTAGTTAAGTATTTTTTCCACTTCAAAGTTTTTTTTTTTTTAATTGCTTCCTCCAAAATTTTGAGGCATTTCTTTTCAAGCTATGAGCAGACAAGAAATACGCAGTGACAGTGCAGGGAGAGCTGGCAATTAGAAGAGCTAAGTGAGTCTTGTATCTTTGCATGGAAACCAAGGTAAGGAATGAGGTAGTTAAGAGTTTGTGACTGTCACAAGGTTTCAGAATAAAGAACTACACTAATTAATGCTGTAATTAACTACAGTAGTGTTAACTGCTCCTGGAAATAGGTGTACAGTCCTACAGTGAATCAGTGAATGTAGTGCTCAGAGGACAAGTAGGAAGAGCTTGCTCACATTTTTAATTATTTAATCTTCTGCTTGGTAGCAGCAGCTGGTTGTCCAAAACTGTTATTATAAAAGGAGAAAAAGAGCAAAGAGGAGGATGGAAAACAAAGTGGTGTCTGGATTATCCTGAGAACTGGTGTCTGGGAAAGGATGGTGGGATGTGCTGAGGGGGTGATGTACCTTCTGTTAGAGGAAGTGGTGAGTTGGGTGGGGAAATAGGGCCAATGTTCAGAGGAATGTTCTGTCAGTTTTAACAGCTAGGAATACAGTATGGCATCAGCAAATAGAGATGGTCTACAGATTGTACAATTTACTTAATTAGATCAGATTTATAGAATTTATACCTAATATTAGAAGTTTCCATGCTAAGCAATTATTTATCGAATCACAGAATCATTTAGTTTGGAAAAGACCTTTAGGATCATGGATTACAACCATTAACCGAATGCTGGAAAGTCCACCACTAAACCATGTTCCTTAGTGACACATCGATGCGACCTTACATACATCAAAGGATGATGACTCCACCAGTTCCCTGGCCAGGCTGTTCCAAAGCTTGATAACCCTTTTGGTGAAGAAATTTTTCCTAATATCCAGGAGGCCATTTCCTCTTGTGCTGTAATTTACTACCTGAGAGAAGAGACCAACACCCACCTCACTAACCGCCTTTCAGTTTCCAGTTAGTGCAGAGAAACTAAATCACTTGCAAAATTCCTGTCCTGCTTAACTGTGGTTTGTGTTTTGATGTGGTTTTTGGTTTTCTCCAGAATGTGTAATTGAAATCTGGTGTAAAAATGGGAATTCTCTATATTTTGTGGGGACTGGCTTTAAGTTAATAACTTAAGTCACCATTTTGGCTCTAAATTTTTCCATGTTATTTCAAGTCACTTAGATTTAGAGTAGTTTACTCATTGAAAGAGTAAACAAAAAAGAAATATCCTAAACCAGATTTAACCAAATAAGAATTAAATTTCTGGATAGAAGACATTAAATCTCTGTACTGACCTCAGTTCCTTCATCCTGAGCATTCAGCAGTGGCTCTGTGAGTCGATGAGGTAATAACTTCAACCAAAGTTCTGCTTTGTTTTTATCCCTTTGAAGAGAAACTGCTTACTTATCATCTTTTTTTTTCCAGGAGTAATAGCAACTGAATGTGTTTAATTTAAGTTACACTTCTCTAGGTGTTTTGACCCCAAGCCCATACAGTAACTCAGACTCTCTAAGAACTGGTTATAGAAATGTAAATGGGAACGTTTCCTCCAAATTGTGGCTTTTGTATTTCAACAAGAAATTAATTTTAGACTTCCATTTGCTTGTTTCTTTTTTCTTTTAAATAACCTACTCTTCACCCATATTTGATGTATTTGAACTGCAGAAATCTTCATGAACACAGCCTGGGTATTTTCATGCAAGTTTTAAATTGAACAGCTACAAAAACGGAGTAGCTGAAAAGTGGAAATGTCAGTTACAAATAATTTTCTGAGTATTTTTCTTGGTCTTAGCTGGACTTTACATAAATGAAATTGGAAAAATGGCTCTATGGGCCAGAAAAAAGGATCCACAAACACAAGATGCTGCATGAGTGTTTTGGGAGAAATTTGAGGACCCCGAAATATCTGCTACATAGAGGAGAGTGCAGATGAGATGCTGTTTTCACTTGGACTGCTGAGATTCAAAGTAATTCCTCCCAGAAAAGATCATTGGTGAACTATCAAGTAACACCTTTATCCCTCTTTTAAACCTCTGTTTTATAAAAGAGCAGAGAGGCCTATGTCTTTAAGAGCTGGTATCATTAGACGGCTGTTGTTAAGCACAGCCTTTGATTTTATTTTTCTATTGTCTACATCAGTGATTTCAGAAATCAGACTGTCTACACCTGTGGGAAGATAAGTTTGTGGTACTTATTCTACAACTTCAAGACCTGTTGAGCCACTAGAACCCTTTTGTGTTCAGTTAACTTTTGCTCAAACCTCTAAGTGCTGCTTCTGACTTAACAGCTGTCACTGAAGGTATCTGCTCTTACTGCAGCCTGACCTACAGGCCTGCATACTAAACCTTTAGGCCAAGGGTTGCCCTGGAGCAACTTACTCTAAATGCAGCTTAAATAAGAGCAGATATCTTTAGAGGAATTACCGCAATCCTGAAATAGATTAGAGAATTTATAAACTAGGGAAAGCAATTTTAAATGTGTTAGATGTTCTTTTTTATAGAATGCTGCTTGCTCAGACTGTCCACGAGAGCTTATCAGCAATCAATGAATGAAAAATTAAAAATTAAGTTCTTTCCTAAGTAAATACCTCTCAGACAAAATCATACAGCAATTCTCCTGACTGTTTATAAGCATAGGTCTGATCAACTGTTACTACCATTTTCTACTAAATGTATAAAATGTCTGCCTTTTTTTTTTTTTCTTGCTTGATTTCAACACTTTTGTTCCTTTTTTTTTAATCAATCTACAGCAACCACTGTGTGCTGATTTTGTCTATGGTAATGTACACAATTCATCAAGGAAAAATAAGACACTAGACCACAGCAATTAACAGTTCATACAAAATGCAAATGCAAATTTAATCCTTAAAGAATGGTTTAGGTAGTAGCAGGGAGCCTGCAGTGTTGGGAATAATTGCATGCTGAGCATGAAATATTTCTAGCAAATAAACTACAAAAACTTTCCAAGACTGTCTGTAGCATTACTGATACTACTGAGTGTTTATTTTTCAGTGCACCTTTTTTTTTTTTTTTTTTTTTGTATGCAAGGGTTGTGAAATATGGCTTCAGATTCATAGTTTTTTGCTTTTGGGGGGAATGGAATTGCATGTAAAATCTGTCCGATTGATCCTCACTTGTTTTGCATGTCTGTGACAACAACTGTATTGCATAGCTCCAGTCTGGGTCCTGTCAGTACTGTACTCCTGCTGTTAAATTTTCTGACTGAGCAGAGATGGGAGGCAGTTATGCCTCGGAAGTAACTTTAAGGATGGTCTGCTTTCAGATGTCAAAAGGTAATGCAGCTTCTATGTACTCATACTCAGTGTCCAGGTGGATTGAGAGGCTTCAACCCATAGTTCTGAGCTGGCCATGAACATTAAGATGACAGTCACTTCTGCATATGAGTACATCTGTTTGTTTATTCTGTTTGCTTAATTGTCTTTTAAAATTAAGGTTTTATGTTAATATTCAATGGTGAGAAAGCCTGGATTTCCTTTTCCTAGCTGCTGATGCTTCAACAGTGAATTACAGTTTAAAGGTTAAATACCAGTATGGTTGCTTTTAGCCAGTTGATTTAAATGTCTCTTGTATAATTGTTCAGATTTTAAAGTGCTCGCCTGAGCAAGCAACCTGTCATAAACCTTATTGCAGAGCTGAGGTTATTTCTGATTTGACCAGCAGGTTTTGAAATTGCAGTAACACAGAAAGCAGCTCTGAATCTGCATTCCAAATGTAACAAGGCTTTTGATAGCAGGAGGTTTTTTCATCATAAGTGCTTATTTGTAGACTGAGCATTTACTAGCATATACTGCCAGAGACCAATCAATGCCAATTATTTGTATTTTTTGAGAATTTTATGGTAAAAAATTAGATGTCACCTAGTGATGAGATAATGTCACCTATGTGTTCAAATCCTGTGGCAAATATAATACAGCATATAGGACATAATATATATATATGGATTTGAATGGTGCCTAAATAAATAGGGAAGCGGGACTCTGAAAAACAAAAAACCATATTGCTTCAATAATCTCTTGGGGGTTTTATTCTTGAAATATTTATCTTCCACAAAACTATTGATATAAAATACTGTTAATTTTCTAAGTTGTCACTTCTGTTTCTTGATCTGTGGTTCTTTTCTCATTTCATTTGCTGAAGTAGTTAAGTAGGGTAGAATGTTGCTTCCTTCTCTGCTGGATTTTTGAAACTCATTTCTGTCATATGCAATCCATAAACAGCATTAGTTAAAGTTTCCAGCCTTATTTCATCTTTAGGTTTAGAAAGATGAAGTTTATATCTAAGAAAATGTTAACAATTGATGTTTCAAGTGTGCATTTTCAAAACCTACCAATTCAGATGTTTAGCTGTCAATTAAACTTCTTTCCTGGCCATTTTATTTCTCATCTGTTAAAAAAAAATCTGATAGTTGTGTTTTATCTATACCCCTGGCTGTTCTTATTTCTATTTACTTAAACTCTAATGCTGATCTGCAGTAATAAAACCCCTTAACTAGTGGTGTTTGGAACTGGTGATTTTTGGTCTCCATTGAAGAAGTGATTGCACTTTCTGAAATATTTATCACCTTTAGGATTTCCAGTGTAGTATTTGGAACCAAATTTTCTTCAAAATGCCATTGTATGCCAGTTTGAGTATCTGTGACAGTTAATCTATTTTGACACTCCCGTTTGGGCTGCCCATTGCTCTTCTCTCCTCTCAGACAACTTAGAAACAATAAATAGGACAATAGTTATGGGTGAGAACAGGTTGTAAGATTTGGAGCAAGTCTCAAGCAATGAGTCCAGCATAAGTTGCCCAAATAACAGTGCATATTCCCTTCTGTCGTCTATTGAAAACATTAATTTTTGGCAGTTTGGAACTGGGGTGATTGATCTGCTGCTTCCTGTAAAGTAGAATTGGTGAACTGCCATTAGTCAGAGCAGAACCCAAGTATATAGTTTTAATTTTTACAATTCTGTTAAAATTATATTTTTAGTAAGTAACCCAGCATAAATAAATAGATTTAAGTTATATGTGGAAGTTGGGCCTATGCTGAATTTAATTTAAAAATCCCCCAAACTTAAAAGAGGTGACTGAATACCATATGCTATGTTGCTTTTCCATAGTAGCACTTCTGAAATTTTAGATAGGACAGTTTGAAGATTTGGTGTATTTAAACATTTCTGTCTCTACCCTCCTCCTATTTGAGGTTGAAGATACAGATTTGCATCAGACAGTTCAGGAAGAAAAGTGTAAACCTTTAATAGTGTTTCCAAATTCTTAGTTACTCAGGTATCCTTAAACACATTTTAGATGACTCTCTAATGTGAAAAATGACAGTTTTGTTTCTACAGTCGAGTCCAGTCTTTCTAGGAAAGAAAGGAGTGTTAAGATTTTTTTTTTATTTTTTAATAGTGACAACCTTTGTGGTTTGTGCATTTAAAATATTGAGATATTTTAAATTTATATAGAAACTAATAATACAAGCATGTCATGTTTCTGAAAGCTTGTTGAATATTCGTTGTACTTTTCTCCTGTGGCTTGTTTTGTTCCTTCTTGCATGCACACTGTCCAATGCAAGTGCATCTGGTTTTAAATGAGTCTCATATTTCATCTTGTTCTGGTCACTAGCTTGACATGACTACAGACATAAGATATGTGTGAGAAATTTCACTAAGTAGGTATATTTTTGGTTTCCTCTCTCATAAATATAGATAAGTACTGTACTGTGAATGTCTTAATATTTTCCCTAAAATAACAGATTCTGTAGCAGGTACACCTATTATTTGCAAACTTTATAGAGCCATGTCTGCACAAATCATATTACCTCTTAAAGGCAGTGCAATTGTAGCAGAAAATTTCAATACACTTGTCATGGCTAATAAGTTCTTTTTAATTTGTGCTGTTTCTAGTTGGGTTTTTTTCAGATACAATGAGAAATTATTATTTCACTAAGCAAAATACAAAAGTTACAGTGAAAGCATTTTTTTGATATCTAATTTTCAACCTTTGTTTTTTCTTCTTTTTCGGGGAAATAGTTACACTAAATTCACTGCTTTTGATACAAGAGAGGGCAGTGATTCTATATGTGTCATTATTTCTGCAGAATTCCTTCATTGGCTCTTCCAAGTGACATACTGTTAGTACTGACAAGAGCTAAACAACTTAAAGAGCGGTAGCATTTGTTCAGTTTTGTGTCCATGGCTGTGTATGAGTGACCTGCTTCAGTCGTGGCTACCACATTCTTTTCTGCTAGTCCCAAAGACCAAGTAAGGGAGAGAAGGTCAGGTTCCGTGTACTCTAACCAGTCTTACTATTTTTACTGATGAATTAAACATACATACTAGCATGCATTTCTCTGCTTGGAGCATGCTTACATGCAATACACAGAATATTTGCAAGTGCTCATAAGTGCTTCCGGTAGTTCCTCAGAGTCCTGGAAACAAGGAATTTTATGCTGTTTGCTAAACATTAACAGCATAGAACTAATTCTCCAGTTCTTAAGTGTTAGTGGAGCCTTTGTTCTTCTAGTTTTAGACTGTGTCAGACAGTATATGTGCCCAAAAGCATCTTCTCTTCCAGCTCACTTTACCATCCTCATGGCAAGCTCATTCATGTATTAGGGCTAACATACTCTGATCTTAGTACCCGTGCTGAAACCTTGCAAGTGTTTCACCGCTACTTCTAGCTGAGGTGGCTTTTTGACAGGTACATGAAGGTAAAAAATATCTTTAAAGGGAAAAAATCCATCTTGGAGTTGCTTTTTGCCCTGCTGGATGGCTTTAGCCAAAGCAGCAGGGCTTTTAATAGGAGCAAATTTATGTAGTTTGTTTATGGAATTTGCTGTTTTGTCAGCAGCTGCTTCTTCCAAAAAAAGGGCCAATGCTTTTAAATTTGGACATAAAAGTTCTGTATGCAAAACAGTATTATAGCTCTTAATAGCTAATGGCATTGTTAAACATCTATTCCTGAAATCATTGGGCAAAATTATTCTTTGATATACTATCAGTGATTTGCTTGATAGCAAAACAAGTAGTTGGCTCACGGTTTTTCTGTTTTTTCCTGACCCACAAGGCATGAATGTCTTGTTTTGCGCAGGCTTAGCTACTCTGCACCTCCTCTCCTATTATTTACATGCAGCTGAAGTAGTTTACATTCAGTGAGAATCAGTTTTTATTCCAGTTGGTTGCCACACCTTATACCCCTTTACGAATTTGGTCTGGCCTTGGGTTTTGCTTCTTTTGCTGGTACATGCAACCCAATAGTTGTTTTGCTCCTAGATTATTCCAGAATTACAGAAAGGTTCTCACTTATTTTTAGTGGGAATTTAATTGCTGCAATGTGTCAGGTGTTACTGCAATTCCTCTAATATTTTTTTTTTTCAGTTAAAATATTTTATGATATCACTATTTTAAGATTGTATTGTGGTGAATTTCAGTCTCAGGAAGCAGTAACTGTCTGTCTGAATTGAATAGGATTGAAGAGGATTTTTAGGGTTTTTTTTTTAGTTTTGGCCTCTTAATCAGAATTGAGAAATTGAAAAATAAAATGCCTTTGAGCATTTTCTATATATCTTTTAAAAAGAAATGAACTCAATTAATAGGTCACTTAGATCCATATAAGACTTTTGAGTATTGAGATTTCTGCTCTGAGGTAGAATATCCTGACATGATAGACATAGACAAGAGACTACTGATTTTGTTTTGCAAGGGAAAGCAGTACATACTTCTAGAACTAAAAAGAGATATCAATAGCATTACAGGAAGATACTGTCTCTGAAATATAAAGGAATCATTTCTTTCTGTATTCTGCAGAATATTTATAATGGATTCCAAAAATCAAACATCATGAGATATTTTGTTGTTGCACACACTAAAATTCAGAACATTGTGTTGTCTATTAAACTTCAGGAAAAAGCTTATGTTCTCCTCCTTACTGAGATTGGACCTCTTCAGACAAAATAAATACTGGGAGCAAATGCTAGACTACTGTTTAACTTCAACGCCTAATTGTTCCTGTAGGATCATGTTTCATACTGAACATGAGTATTGTGGTGAAGTTGCTTCATAAGTTTAAGGATTAATTTGTGAGAGGTAAAGAAGTGAAGAGTATGTTTTGTAGGAACAAGCTGTGTGCTTGCCTTTGTGTCCTTAAGTCGCGCCACTCCATACCGCCTGCCTAGGTCACATTATCAAAGCCTATGGGTATTACATTGTCATAACTGCAGTACATACAGTAAGCTCATTGTACTGTTGTCTTGGCGCAAGCTGCGTTTGAAGTACACATCCTAAGCATTCTGTCCTCTTCACAGAAAATAATAGACCCAGCTTGTTACCATACCTGAATATTGTAATGAGGAGATGTCTTGCAGTAGATTTTTGGGAATCTGTGCTATAGGAGGCAGCTCTAAAGAAGCTTTCAGAACCATCAGTTTTGAGAAAATACCTGCCTTCCTTCCTTTTCTCAGTATAAGGAAGATTAGTTTTCTGGATTTGTCAATCATGTAGTAGTTAACCTCACATCTTTTCTCAGAATTGTTTCTAACTGTGAGTATTCATATTATTCACCATTAAATGTGATAATAGATCACATATTGGGGAAGCTGTTTAAAATCTCTTGCTTTCAGAACAAAAATTTGTGGAAGAATTGTGTAAAAGCACTTTTGTTTGGGTATGTTTAAGCTTTTAGCTCATGTGGGTGAAAGTTTAAGCTTTCACCTTTAGGCTCTTAGCATTTCATTAGGGCTATTTAGAGAGCTGCAAGACTCACTTCTTTTACCTCCTTGTTTACTCTCACGATAGACTTGGGTTTAGCAAATATTTAGATTCAAGTTGCCGTGCTTGATGGCAAATGGCTTTTGTAACACATTTTAGCAACTCAGATCAGTACTTCGTTACTGTGGACTGGTGTGACCACAAATGCCTCTAGTGCGCCTGCAACCTCTGGCATGACAGTGGTCGTTCACTGGAACCATGCAAGTTCTTTCCAGGTTAATTTTCCTACTCCTGAATTTATAATAATTTATCCTGTGTTATATTTGGAATATGAATTAATCTGCTTTGTATGTGTTTTAAAATGGGAATGGTTGCTGCTTGGCCATACAGGACATGAGAGATGACGGTGAAATGTGATGCTTGCAATCATGCTCCTCAAGCTGCTCCTTATTCCTTGTGGCATGTTTCAGTTTAAGAATACTGGGTTTTTCCCCTTCATGTAGCTGTTTAGCTCGTATTGTAACAGCTCATGGGTTAAAATTGAAATGTCATAAAAATTCAGTTCTCTCATACTATCATGTTTTCAATGCCAGTGAACCAGCAGGAAGCAAAGAGTTCAGAATTTATCTGAGTGATAAGTTTTAAACAAATTTTCTATAGTTCATCTCCTAAAAATGTGTTCTGTGAATAAAGAAAATGATAAAAGAATTTTATATCAGCATGAATAGCTCTAGTCTATTGGTATATACTTGGTCTATGTTCTTTCCAGTGGAGAGTAGTAGTCTGGTGATGCTTTAGATACGTAGTAAAGTTTTGATCTTACAGATTTTGATTACTTCCAATTTGTGCAAATATTTCTGTAGAAATTGCCTATAACTGTTGTTTTCATATAAATTAATGCCTCTAGGTATTAAAACTGTAAATTGTCTTGAAGCTAACTTCTAGTTTAACTTTTCTATCTTAGTTTCAGTTTGAGATTTTTTAGTATAATTCTTTTTGACTGAAAAAGTTGTTAGTACATGCATGTGACTTTGAAAATATTGTCTTTAGAAGTAACTTATTCTCCAATAAGTTCCTCAAATCCAAACTGTTCTCTAAACCTCACAGCTGATGAAACCCACTTTCTGCTAGATTTATGCACTTTATCTTTCTCCTCCTTCCCTCTGCAGTGTCTCCCCTGTCTTCTACCTCTTTTGCTGGCCATGCAGCTGCACATGCCATGGCTGGGGTTGGAGCTGTGTACTGATTGACTGCTACATTTTGGAGTGGTTAAGATGTGAGTCTTAATACCTGCCTTTTCTACATAGCAGATGTGGATTTGGGTGTCTTCTACCAGCAGCTGGTTGTTTTGGGGTGGGATTTCATTGGAACTTGAAGAAATTTGGTCTTGAGTCTGTATTCAAATTTGATTGTAGCTAATCAGCAGATTTCGAAAGCAACCAGCAGAGGGGAGTAATCAAGAAATTCTGTTAAAAGTTATAGTGAATTCTTGATTAACTGTTCTTGGGGAGAGGAATTGTAAAAGAGTTTCTACTGCACAATACTTACTTTCTGCATTTTTTTCCTCCACTAGTTTGCCTGTGTGTTTTCACTTCTAATTTAACTTAGCTTTCTGTCCTCTCAATTGTGTGGCCCCCAGTGTGACACGCAAGTACACGTGCTCCAGTGTAGAGGTCATGGTGCTAGACCACTGAATGCAACCACAGCCTGAGGGCTGGCATGTGAGCACTGTACAGGGAAATGCCATAAGAATAGAAAATTCTGGAAGTTGCTTTTGTCTAGAGCAGATGGCTTCCTGAAGTCTCTTCCAGCCTCAGGTATCTTGTGACCCTCTTATCCTATTCCTTCTTAGAGCAGGTAGATCCAAGTTTCACCAAACTCCCTTCTTTCATACATTACTATATCTCCTGTTCAGGTTGACTAAATTTTCTGGGGAAGGATTTTTTATTTTCTTTTTATCTTATTTTAAGGCCTTTTCATTGCTAGAGATACTGACACTGCAGTTTTTCTGATTTTGTGGCCTTGAAACAGGAAGTCCTGATACATTTAGAGTGAATGTTCAGGAACTTAGTATATCTAGTTTGAAAATATTCTTGCCATCTTTTCTTTAAAATGTTTTATTTTCACTTTTGAGATTTTCAGACATAGAGAAACTTGACTTTAACAAAATGAAAAATAAATAATACATTGGAGGAACAGTTATATTCTAGGTTGTTTATAGATTGGCAAAATGTACATTCTTGCTAGAAATTAATACAAGTTAGCCTACTTTATAGTAAGTTTACATCCAGAGCAAAAATCAGCTTGCTTCTTCTGGAAACAAATAATGTGGAAGATAGAGGTATGATATGAATATTTTTCAGTTGACTGTAGACAGGCATGTCTAAAAGAGATTAGGTTAGTTTCTGAACCCTTGCAGTTGGGCAAAAGCATTGTCTAGTTCCTTGGATAGAACCTCTGAGTAGAGACCAATTAGCTAAAAGATAACTTTTTACATAAATAGTGGAAGATATGATCAGAAGTTGATCAAAATGTAACTGCATGTTATAAAACTGTGATTTTAAAATTTGGTATGAATTTCAATTCCTCATTTATATTGACTGATCTATTATCTATTAAGGACAAATTTTATCGAGGCAAACAGTCTGGTGCTGGTTTGACTTCTTAGATGCATGGATTGTTTCAAGGATTGTATGAGCTAGATCTTAAATGAAGATGTCAATTGGAACTATGATTTTCATACTGCTATTTTTGTGTGAGAAATATTTTTATCTTTTTTGCAATGTTTGTGAAAAATTAAGTTTAAAAATGTCTAATGAGAGTTTTTATTTGTGTGGCTGCCATTGCATTGGCAGATTTTCTCCTCTGCTAAATAACTCAAAAAGTAGCATATTTGAAACACTTCTAGAACTGTATTGGCTGTTGTGCTTTACTGTGCAACATAAGAAATAATCCAACTTGAAGAATTTAATTGAGTACAAGTATAGTTTACTGGAGTAGAGGAAATGCAGCCAAGCCAGTAACATCAGTGGACTGGGAGAGCAGTGCTGGTGGTCTAGCTGACCTCCTGTTATGTGTAGGATGCTTTTGATTATGCCCAAGGAAAGCGTCCCTTTGGAGATACTGAAAACAAAATTAGTGTAGGCAGAAAAGTGTAGAAATATTTACAGGAAACAAACTTAGGAGAGAAAATGGAAGAGATCTTGATGGTATATACTGTAAAGACGTTTCCCATTCTGTAACTGGGTGATAAATCTTTAGGTGTTTAAATCAAGCCTGTTGTTTATGATTTAATATATGGTCATTTCTTTTTCAGATCGAATCCAGTTACCCAGGAATATGATTGAAAATAGTATGTTTGAAGAGGAGCCCGATGTGGTTGACCTGGCAAAAGAGCCTTGTTTACATCCACTGGAGCCTGATGAAGTGGAATATGAACCAAGAAGCTCTCGTCTCTTGGTGCGTGGCCTTGGAGAGCATGAAATGGATGATGATGAAGAGGATTATGAGTCATCAGCAAAGTTGTTGGGGATGTCTTTCATGAACAGAAGCTCAGGTCTGCAGAGTAACATGTCTGCATATAGACAAAATCCAAATGGATCATGCTCAGTTCCCTCTACAAGGACCATGGTGGTTTGCACAGTTGTTTTTGTGATTGCATTTTCATTAATAATAGTGCTTTATCTTCTTCCCAAGTGTACATTTACCAAAGAAGGCTGCCATAAAAAAAATCATACAATGGAACTAATATATCCTTTGGCAACCAATGGAAAACTGTTTCCATGGGCCAAAATTCGACTTCCTCCTGATGTTGTACCGCTGCACTATGATCTTGTCTTGCAGCCAAATTTAACTACTCTGAAATTTACAGGTTCCGTAAAAATAGTGGTCAGCATCCTCCATGTAACTCAGAAGATTGTACTTCACAGCTCAGGACTTAATATCACCAAGGCAACAATTACTTCAGCACAAGGGCAGCAAGCAAAGCCAGTTGAATTCCTGGAATATCCATTGCATGACCAGATTGCACTCATGGCTCCAGAGGCTCTCCTTGCACGACAGAATTACACTGTCGACATGGAGTTTTCATCTAATTTATCAGACACCTATTACGGCTTCTACAAAATTTCTTACAAGGATGAGAGCTCTAAGCAAAGGTACTCCCACTAATACAGCTTCTCTGTTCTGTCACTTCGAGATTGTGCTTTGATAACAGAAGTAAAAAGGCTGCTTTTTTATTGGACATTTTATACAACTTATTCCTGTTGAGAAAAATCAGTCTTTTATCTCTTGATTAATCTGCCTGAAAAATATCTTTAATGGATGAGTTCCTTAAGTCAGGGTAGCCTCTCCTACAGTGAAATGTGCTTCAGTGTGGAGGTTGTAGGTGGTTATAGAGTGGCTTTTTTGGTTTGTTAAATTTTTAATTTCTCTCTTTGGAAATTCTTTCTTTCTTGAGCCCTTGATCTTAAGGCAGGGACTGAGGAAGCAAAGTCTTGTCCTCATAGAAAGAGGCCAGGTTCAAGACCACCAGAGGAACCCAGTGGGGCCCAAAGGGATGCATCACACAGTCATAAGGCAACTGAGAGATGTCATTGCAAAGATGCTCTCAATCATATACGAAAAAGTCATGGCAGTCAGGCAAAGTCTCACATGGCTAGAGAAAAGGGAAACATCACACTTACAAAGACTAAATTAGTGCTTTTTATCAAGAAGATTATTGAAAATTGGCCTTCCTTCCCTCTTCAGATGGGCCTTGTGTTGGTCATGTACTTAAGAGTGTTCATGCCTTTGTGGGCAAGTAATTATTCATTCAGGTCTTCTAGAAACAGTGTGGTGCAATAAAAAAGAGACAGGAAGAGCAGTGTGGGTCAGCTAAGCAACCTATTGCAAGCATTAAAAACATGCATTCCCATGAAGTAAGCAGATGTAAGAGTGCAGTGGCAAGTGTAAAAGGCAAAAATTACCTAGATTACCTACATCTACTAGCCAGTGTTTTTTTTTTTCCTCTTCTGATGTAGCTGCAGCTTTCTTTTCTGTTTGTATTTACTGTAGTAGAAAGAGAATGCTTAGTTGTTCACAGAGGGAAAACATGACCTGTGAGTAATTTTTTGAGGTTTTTTTCTCTCTTCAGTCCAGTGCTATGTGCTTTTGTTCAGGAACAGGGTGTTTTAACCTGTATGTTGAGCATGTTTTAACCTGTATGTTTTTCACTTAATCCTTTCCAGATAACTCTTTAGTGATTACATCATTTCCGTTGCCTTGCCTGCCTCTTCTTTTTGCAGAGGCATTGTCTCAGTTTGTCTGTAGTTTTACAAACGCAGACTCGTCTGGTAACCTTTGTTGTTACTGTACTTTCTATATAAAATTCAAACTCTCAATTGATTTTGGAAGAAAATATATTTTCTTTAGTTTAGTTCTACTTTCTTTTGAATATTTTTTATATCGTCACAAGATTACAAAATGGCAAAATAACTCACTTAACTTGTTGTCAAAAGCAAAATAAAAAATAAATAAATTTGGCCTTATTTGTATTTTTATGCAGAATGGTTCTTTATTCTTTGCTTTTCTTCTGCACAATCTTGTGGTGAAACTGCATTAATTTGTCAGAGGAAAGAAAAGAGTAAGAAGTTGAAAGCAGACATGCAGTTTAATCTTGTGAGTTGTCAGCACTGTGCCTTCTCAGAAAAGCTGTATATCCAAAAATGTTCGAATCCTGGTGCAGAACAAATAAACTGCCCAAACACTTGTGGGTAACTTGGCAGTAGGAAAAGCAAGGAAGAAAAAAACCCACAATGTGTACCAACTTCTCCGTGTAGCACCTGTAAATATTTTAATTAGTAGACTTGCTGGACTGTGTTGACTTGCAGGTTTGGAAGTCAGAGATGCTGTCTATCAAAAGCTGTAATTTCCATGGCTTGTCAGTATAAAAAGAGTGGAGAAGGAAGGTAGACTCCTGAGAAGTCTTCGCGTGATATTAATATCTGTTGGATTAGAGACAAGACAGTACAGGAACTTGGATAGAATCCATCTACTAGCCAGCACAGGGAGCAGGCATACAGTTAGATGAACTGTGGGAGCATCTGCAGGAAATGGCCTGGCAATTTGATGAAAAAGCTTCCTTGCAGTCCTGTCTACTGCAGAGGTTTCCAAACTCTTATTTAGTAGGCATGCTTGCTAATTTAAGTTTTCAATCTTCTTTTTATTCCCTCTCTCTGGAAACTGGCTGGCTTATATTTTGGCAATTGTTTTGTAAGTGAGTTATTCCAGGTGTATTATTCTTTGTTCAGAAAGCAAAAAAAATAGCCAAGAAGATTACTCCTCAAATAAGTATGTTACTTGGTTTTAAAGAAAAAGTAAAAGAAGCATTTCTTCTGACTGGCCCAGCCAGTCTTCAAAAAGTTATTCCTGTAACAAGCTCTTAGAATGTTTGGGAGGGAAATGAGTGCTCTATCTTAACTAAACTGACATGTATGCTTTTAGTAATTCTTATTTTGCTCTTCTCCACTCTTCCCATTAGGTGGTTTGCAGCAACTCAGTTTGAACCTCTGGCAGCAAGGTCTGCTTTTCCATGCTTTGATGAACCAGCACTTAAAGCTACTTTTTTAATCAAGATCAAAAGGGATGAGAAACTTTCCACTCTGTCAAATATGCCAAAGGTACCTGCTTTTGTAGGGGAATTTTAGTAGAGCTGCTGCCTAGGTAATCCATTTCAGTGTTTGTGATTGTGTTTTTATTGCATTAATGTCCAGGGGATTTACCTGAGTGGGTAAGCTATAAACTATATGACTTTAAGCTGTATGATTTATCAACTGTTTTGTTCTCAAAGACTTGAACTTTGTAGAGAAAACACCTGTTCAATGCATTGCACAGTGTAGGATGTTACTGACAGTTGAATGATTGAAGGATTCTTGTTGAAATCAAATGAACTGTTATTTTAAAGGCTGTGTTGTTGGTGACATTGGTCTCAACAGCCCTTAAGGTTTGCTTTTGAGTTTTCTGTGTTTGCTGCTGCTGCACACGTGCAGAGTATTGGAGTACCTTCAGCAGTAGTTTGTGCAATTAGCACCAGTCTATGTGAAAGGTATGCCTGATCTTGAAGTATGTGCTTCTGTTCCTAAATGAGGGGAGCTGTGGTATGAACACAGACAGAGTCAGCTCCAGAATGTGAATGAGGAATCTGACATTCCTTCAGCTAGAATTTTTCAGATGAAATCTTTTAAGAGCTTATCTGAATTTTATGGTGATGTTTTATGCTCTTATGCCTTTTACAAACCTTTATGGAAGCCTAATTATTTACACAGATGAGAAAGACTAGCATTACCTTATCTGTGTCTGAACTAGGTGTTCTCTCATCAAAATATTACCACCATTTATCACCCAGCAGAAGCTCAATACTGACACTGGTCTAATCTGTAATGAGGAAATTATGCCTTTGGTGTTTCTGGTACATTTATGTACACTGTGCAGCTTGGGTTCCAGGAAGCTGTCTAAAGCTCAGGTGCTGATGCAGATGCCTTGTTTTTGAAAACCAAGCTAATAACTGCAACCTTATGAAATAGTATGTTTTCACGGTGTATGAACATTTATCTGGATTTGTAGTGATTCTTAGCAGTACAAGAAGAAATGAACTCGGGTGGACCGCTCTTCTGTTTTATGTAAAAAAGAAAGGGCACTCACTCACTCTCCTCTGCTCAGAGCTGGGCAAGTGGCTAAGGCATCTTTCAACAGCCTCCCAAGATCTTCATGTATAGAAAGTCAGTGGCGGTTCAGCCCTACTGCATACACCCACAGTTAGTTCCATCGGTCAGAGAAAGGTGCTAATTATGCCAAGGTTGTGGGTTAGAGCTCTGTTTTGGCCATTCACTTGGACTTGGATTCCGTGGGCTAGAATAAACTGCGTGTTTTGGGCCTGTAGAGCTACCTTTTGCGTTTTCGTGTGTCCTGGTTTTGGTTTGGGTGTGTTGTTTTTTTTTAATGAGGGTAACTAATTTTTAAACCAGTTTATCTGCAGCTGCAGCAGATTTTCTTAAATAGACTGTCACCTCCTTATGAAACAAAAGCTGTAATAAAGGCAGAAATTTATGAATTCACTAGAGAAATTAAAATATGGTGTTCTGCTCATACATAATGGTCAGATTAAATTATTATAGTGGTTATATCTTAAGGTTTAAAAACACATTTCTCTTTAAGGTTGACAGTTAAATTTTCAGTGACACTTAGATGTCAAAACATTGTTTGGTTTCAAATGGTCTTGTTTAAGGTTATTTTTGCTGTTTTTTAAATGTTTGTGGGTTCTGAAAACAAAATCATATATGAAGTTTCAGAATTTATAAACTGCCATCTCTCTTTCCAGACCTTTAGTATTCTGCACTACAGTGGTTTTAAAAATTTTTCTTTGTTCTTTTGGTATTTCATGTTTGTGAAGGAATACATAGAAAAGTACTTAAAGGCATATAGCCTGCTTTTCTAGGACTAGTATTAAAGAAAACTACACAGAAAGTAAGTTGAGGTACGGTACAGTATCTTACTTCTATATGGTTTCTTACTGTGTACTCAGAAAACTGGGAAGACAGTCACTTTTGTCAGTGTATTTTTAAGCTAGGCATCTTTTTGCTTTGAAGTAACTGAAATCTTAGGTTTTCCTCAGTTTTTGAAATGCAGTCTCTTTTGATCTATAAAAGTGCATCTGAGAAATATTTTGTTCAATTTTAAATTAGTAAGTATGTCTATTTACCTAGGTTTGCTGAGTCTTCCGTAAAAAGACAGACACTTAACTGAGGTAACACCAGTATTTTTAGTAGTCTATGCTGAACCTTGCCCCTGGTCTAGCCTGACGCTCTCTTGAATCAATGCTGATCTATATGTTGACTTTATATTATTCTGGAACTTTAAATGCAATCCAGGTTAAGTCAGTTTCTCCAACAGAGTAGTTGTTTGGTAATACTACATAATAAAACTTGACAAATAATTTTTGTATGTATAAGTGTAAATGTTTCATGTCTTCTTAAACTTGTTACATTTTTATAAGTATCATCAATCCCTCTGAAATATAACAAAAATATAAAGATGTTATGTAAGTGTGCCTATAAACTATTTGTAGCATAAAATAATTATTTAACATTGATTTATTGTTTGTCATAGTGTTCTTTTGTCTGCAGTAATAATACTTCATTTCCCCTGCAGAAAGCCACTACACCTGTGACAAATGGAATTGTTCAGGATGAGTTTTTTGTGAGTTTGAAGATGAGCACCTATCTAGTAGCTTTTGTTGTTGCAGACTTGAAAAACATCAGCAGGGAAACTAATGGGACTCTGGTAAGTGTTTGTTTCACTTTAAGTTCTTCTTCACTCTTCCCAAGCTGACCAGGCTACTAAACAAAACAAAAAGATCCCCAAACCAAAAAGCAAACTCTGACTCTTTTAAATTTATTTGTCTTCTTGGTTTCATTATGTTCATCATAGGTAGGGGACAAAAGCCATATGCTATAAAGTGGACTGAAGTGATACTATACTGAATACACTTTTACAACAAGGGACTCTGCATCATGTCTTATTAAAACCCGGAATTTACAAAATGTAAAATTCATAAGAGCTTCCAGAGCTGGCAGCTTTAAACTCTTCTTTTCAGTGCATCATCTGTGAACAGTAATGTCACACAAATCAGGAGTTCTTCTGAGGATGTAAAGAAATGTGACAAGTTTCTGGGAACACCTACACATGGTTTCAAGCAGTGCCACAAGAATTTTCTGTACCTGCCAAGATAACATATCTGAAAGTCTCATGCACTACAGTAAAGCAAACTTAGGTTGACTTTAAATCTGCATTTAGTCACTTAAATACAATTATTTAATTTTGCTTTTTCAGAGGTTCCAAATATCAAAGAGTGCGTCTTGCTTGAGCTTTGTCCTTTGCAAGGGTATGGCCTATTACTATAATGTGTGCAGTTAGAGAAACTAAAGAATTAATGTGGTAATATTAGTAGATGCTCCTTAATCTTATTTTAGAAAGTGGAGAAGTTTTGAGTAGGCAACGACTTTCATGACTCATTAGCAGAAACTGCCCCTCTGTGGTGAAATGTCAGAAGTGCCTATGTACCAAGAAAAAGCCAGAGAGAATAGTGCTAGTAGCTTTGTAGAAGGAGAAGCTCTCTCTTTAATCCAATAAATAAACACAAGTAAAGATGCAAGACAGGCTTTGATTCTGATCTAGACAAGTATTTCTAATGAAAGATGAATAGAACAGATTGTTACGCTCTTTCTTTTTTGTCTTGTGGCTTTTATTCAGGTCTGTATTTGAACTGTACACTGGTAAAACTGTACAGTTCTCTGAGGCAGGTAACTGTACAGTTCTCTGAGGCAGATAACTTTTTTAACTTAATTAGAATACTTCTTACTTATCTTTAATTTATTATTTTTAATTTCTTCATTTAAAAAAAAATAGTATTTTAATCTTATTAAGAGTATTTGCTGCCTTGAAGGGAGAAAGCATAAGAATACCAAGTAAGGCCAGAGTTGTAGTAGGTCTAAAGTAGTCTCATCAGTGTCCCGCAGGCCAAGGAAGTGAGTAAAAAGGAAGCATATATTATCATTTCCCAGGAAATACAGACTCAGAATGCTTCCAGCTATATGTGGTTGGGAGATCCAAAGAATTTGAGCTTCACACCGAAGAAGTTTATTGTCATGAGAGTTTTAAGATAGTACAGAGTTGAAGTAAAGTTGCTTCATGCTTATAGTTTTGCACTCCAGGAACACTAGACTGGATTCTTATTTATATGTGCTTCATTTAAACTCAGAAGTTAAAAGGTAACCTTTTCCATCTGTTTGAAATGTCATTTGTTGAACTAATTTATAGCACAGGAAAAGCAGCTCCTTTTTTGTGGAACTGGAATATGGTTGTCCACATATTTCTTTGTGTAGGAAGGGGTGTCCTAAACATGAATGTACTTGTAACCTAATCAAAAATACTTTCGTGGTACAGACAATTGAACATAAATAGGGGGAGATTGTAACCTCTCAATTTTTATATACATGCTTCTTACATCATGTCTAATGTGGCCATACCTTAGATAGGGATGAGGTTTATGCCAGTTTTTTTTTGAGAGAGAGAATTTCTTGCAGATTATACTACTGCTGTCATACTATAAATGCTGTCATAAACTAAAGATTGGTTGGAGGTGTACAGGGAGGGTCACTTAATAACGCATGAGGGATTTTAAAATTGTGTCATGTAGACCCTTCTTGGACACATTCCTTAAAGTCGTCATCCTTGAATTGTTCTTGCATACACACAGGACAGTGTCCCTGTATTTTCACCTGTTAATAGGCTCTAGTAAGAAAAATCAGCTTTTTATGAGCAGCTTCATAACTATATGTAATTTGTGTATGTACTTGCAAAAACGTGTCTCATCTGTTTCAGGACCTCCTGCCAGCTCCTCCTTCAATTCTAAATCTTTTGTAGCTATAAGTTTCAAAATATTCTCTTCTTTGTTTGGACTAGGTATCTGTCTATGCCATACCGCAGCATCTAAACCAAGTTGGTTACGCCCTAGACACAGCAGTGAAGCTTCTGGAATTTTACCAAAAATACTTTTTTATGAAATACCCTCTTGAAAAATTAGGTAAGTTGTTTAGGACTTTTTTTTTTTTTGTTAAAAAAAACAAAAACCAGAAGAAGCTCTGATCTTAACATGCAAGGGAATTTTAATTTTTAAAAAAAGTATTACAATTATTAAATAAATCAAAAAACTAAATATATGTTTGTCTGACTGCAAGTATTGAGTCCCAAGTTGGAAAGCTTTTGTGAGAATTTGGAGACAGATTGCTTATATTTTTACATAAATTTACACAGAATAATTTCTTTGGTGTTACTCAGCTTAGTAGTGAGGAAATTCTCAATCTGTGAATCATGTTCACAACTGCAAGATCTGCAGCCTGACTCTTCTACATGCATTAGTTTGACTGGAAAGACAGTGAAATGCAGTCTTCTAAGACACTACTTTTCAGTAGTGTACTTTTCAGGTCATCTCATTTCCATGCTACTTTTGCTCATGCAGCATCCATAGGCATAGTCTTGTTGTTTGTGTCAGAGTACTGCTAGAGAAACATCATTATAAATCTGTGGGGCTTCTGTACTTGAGATTTAAGTGAATGTCCACACTGCAGGGTTTAAATAATTAATTTTTTAATGATTGTATCGTATAATATGTATGCTTGAAAGATAGGATTGGTTTAACTAGTAATTTTCAAAATCTTCTTTCAAATATTTTGCAGATCTGATAGCAATTCCTGATTTTCAGTCTGGTGCAATGGAAAACTGGGGCTTGATCACCTTCCGAGAAACAGCACTCTTATTTGACAATAGTACTTCTTCAGCGAGGGATAAAAAGCTAATAACTGCAGTGATAGCACATGAGCTTGCCCATCAGGTACTAGTCTGGGAAGATTATTTTTTTCATTTTTAATTTCTTTGTTTTTTAAGTGAAATTCTATTCTGTCCTTAAATTCACCCCTCCCTCACTGTGACTGGGTAGTGTATTGTATCTGTTTAGAAAACCTGCAGGTGTATTTTCTACAGCACAACGGGCAGAGTTCAACTCTTATGCCATGCTTAAGAGTTGTTGCTGCAAAGGTTTTACTGTGGTTTTGACTGACCATCATTTTACCTTACCTTCATTTTAGATAAGGCAGTGGATGGATGGAGTACTTCTCATTTGATTTTAATTCCAAGAAAATAATGATGGTTTTGGTCTTTCTTAGTGGTTTGGCAATCTAGTAACTATGGAATGGTGGAATGATCTCTGGCTGAATGAGGGATTTGCCACGTTCATGGAATACTTTGCCATGGAGCAGATTTTTCCAGAATTACGTTCAGTAAGTAATTTCTATAGTTACATTTACAGTGCCTTCACTAAAAGATGTTTTTAGTGCTGCCTATAAATGATTGATACTTATAACTGATATTAAAATTAATTTTGGGCACCATTGAGATCATGTGTCTCTGCTTTGGCATTTTGTTATATTGGAAGTGGCTTTGAGGATGGTACATTGTTCCTGTGGGTTTTAAAATTTTTTCTTTTTTTTTGGTAGTAATCTACCAAAAAAGGCGGTCTACTGTGTTTTGTGAAGGTTAAAGTATTCTGTGCAAAATAGCAGGTGTTAAACATGTAGATGTCTATATACCAAATTATAACTTAAAATCTTTCTAGAAGAAGTGCAGACATGTTGTTGAACAAGTTTGTCTACTTCTGCTTTTCCTAATAGACCTGAGAAGCTTTAGGTTATTAAATACGCCTGAGATTGCAAGTGCACGAAAGAAACACAGTCCCCAGTTATGGTATAACCACATTTATTAAGTGTGCGTAGCTTTTATAATATTTCATCATTTGATTAGAACAGCGTGAGCCTGGAACGCCAATAGTATAATTGTTAATAAACTTGCTAACCAATAATTCAATTCCCTAATAGCAACATCAGACTTTTCTCGTAAAGATAAATGCTTATATAATAGTTCTTTCTGCAAACTACTGTGCACCTGCTACTTGTTGCATTTTTAAAAACTTTGTTATATCTCTTCTGCCTTGGCTGAATAGTCTTTTCTTTCTAACTAAATGCTCTTTGTTATAAGTTCCCTTTGTTTTCTTTCCCTACATGAAGTAACTCCTGCCTTCCCATCATCGTGGTACTTGCTTGTGTCTTTCTGAATCAGATTGAATTTCACAAGTGAGCAGATCTGGCATAAAAATATCAAATGGTCCACCACAAAGGATTCTGATAGCATTGAGTTACACTTAATACAAAGCACTACTCCCACAGGCACTTCTGTTTACATATATGGCTGAAGGATAGAATCTTTCTGACATAATAATGTAGCGATTATTTACTAACTCACTCAAGTACTAAGTGACTTAGCATTTCAGACACTG
Organism: Haemorhous mexicanus; assembly: GCF_027477595.1. Classification (NCBI taxonomy): domain Eukaryota; kingdom Metazoa; phylum Chordata; class Aves; order Passeriformes; family Fringillidae; genus Haemorhous; species Haemorhous mexicanus. The sequence goes on along the minus strand of NC_082381.1, from coordinate 42,716,636 downwards.
GAAAACATGATGGATTCAAATATCCAATGAAAGGATATCAGTTGCTGCTATAAAACTTTCTTGTCACTGGGAATGACAGGCAGATAAACAAAGGTTAGTGGAAAAGTACAGGGTAGTGGAGAGACTAATTTTTCATTCTGGATAGAGATAGCTCCAAGGAGAGGACATACCTGAGCCCTGAAATCAACTTTTAGGAGTGTTTACCTGATTTGCCTTAGTCATGGGATTAAACACCTTATTTGTACTGACTGTTTCCTGCCTGATAGTGTTCTTCTCAGTATTTTGGAGAAGTGTGAGTTTGAGTTCTTAAATCTCTCTTATTAGTATGAAAAACTTGAGTTGTTACCCTGGTCCAGCTGAATTCTTTTGCAGCACTGGTTGTTTCAAAACTTCTTCATTTGGCTTAGCTTGGTTGTTCAGTTGAATTGTCACCAAAAGTATGTAGCCATTCTGCTTGTTGGGTGCATATATGCTGAGGGTGGGACACAAAAGTGGTGTCCTTTTTTAACAAGGACACATCTAACATCTGTGTACTTCATTCCAAAAGCTGTTTGACAAGCTGCCTTGATGAATATCTCATTTCATTGTTTGATGGTCCCAGAATGTGTTTTGGTGAAAATAAAATACTTTCCCTAGAACTTCTCCATTCAAGAATAGCCATAGCATTTTAAACTTTAACAGTTATTTTTATTGAATTTTACAAAAGGTTTTTGTGGGTTTGTTTTGTTGTTGTTATTGTTGGGGGTTTTGGGGTTTTTTAAACTCTCTACTGTATAGAGAATTGTTTGCTTGCCTTGATGAAATGAAATGGAAACATACTGGTATGATCAGCTTCTTTTCAGTGTATGGGGTTTTGTTCTCCTACCAATGTATTAAGTTCTAATATCCTCATTCTAGAAGAAAAGAAGTAAAGAGATTTTGGTAATCAGTAGATAAAATGCTGTTTACATTTTTACCAAACATTGCTATAATGAATAATTTCTCTAGCCTTCATGACATAAAAGTCATATTTTTATATTCCCTACCTCCTGTAAATGAACTGAAAACAGTGGCGAAATTGAATATGAAATTTGACACACACTTATTTAGAAGGTGCATTTTTGTCTAGTGCCATTGACACACTTGCTTGAGACAGGGGCTTAAAGGTTTGCGTAATGATTCAAACTCGAAAATGAGATTCCATTGCTAAAATGTGGGAGGGAAATAGCTTTTATAAATTATATCCTGACGATTATTTTGCTGCCTAGAGCAATGGAGGAGCAAAGCAGAGACAACATTTACTTTTCTGCTTAACATGTGCATTTCAGCTTCCTAAACAGCTAAAAATGTTTCTCTTCCAGGATGAAGATTTCCTTACTTTAATTTTCAAGGCTATGATGAAGGATGCCTTGAATTCTTCACATCCAGTCTCTTCTTCTGTTCAGTCTTCAGAGCAAATTGAAGAAATGTTTGATGCTCTTTCTTACATCAAGGTAACTGTAAAAATATACCAAAATATTTGGAAAGTGATACATTAGTAATTGAAAATATGAATGTGGAATCACAAGTAAATAGGCATGTATTGACAGACCTTTGGAGGTTATTTACACCTAACTCAAACAATGCAGGATTTCTCAATAATGTTTTTGAGCATCTATGTAGCATTTAATTAGGAAAATATTATGTATATGTATTTGTTGCCTTACTTGCCATCTTGTTCAGTGCTTGACCACAAAATATAATACTCATGAAGATGTAAGAGGGAACCAATAGATGAAGCAACATAACCAGTTAGGCATATATTCTTCTGGTAGCAGACTGTTACAAGTGATTAAAAAAAGAGTGAAAACAAAACACCACAGTAATAACTCAATCTTATACGCTCTCTGGTTTAAAAAAACTCAAGTATTTTAGAGATATCCTGAACTGGAAGCTTGCTTCTGAATGCAAATTACTTTACTGCATGTTTTTTGTGTCTGAAACTTGATTATTTCTAATGTCTAGTGAGAGTTGTGTGTGAGGCTTATGTTATTAAAGTATCTCAGTGCCTTGCTTAAAAATGCATGAGAGAAGAAATACCTGTATTTACAAAATTTTTATTCACGCTGTCTCAGGTTTTAGATACCAGGTTTTAGTAGATAACAGAGTTTATAAAAGGAGGAAAGCCTTTTCTTTGTTTATTATGGATTAGCTGGCATTTTTTTCCGTCACTGTCTTGTACTTTCATCTAATTAGAAATCATGGGGACAGCTATTTTCTGCTAGAAAACAATCAAGTACTGCATCTTCCTCTGCTCAGTGGAATGCAGTTCCCATGACAGTCTTGGTTTGTTTCCTCTGACTTCCTTTTGCAAGTCTCAACGGGTCGACATGTCTTGTCTGGCATCCTTGAATAGTCTGGGATGCCAAACAGACTTACGGGAGTGATGTGCTTCCATTTATTTTGGACTCTACTCTCTCAGCTGCAAGAACAGATATCTATGATTTTCAGGTTAACTTGGTTGCCAGATGAATTTGGATTCTCTCCTTTTATCAAAAGGCATGGCTGTTGTTTCATGCTTCAGAGGTGCTGTCTCAAGTAATTCCCTTTTTGGTGAGCTTCTGGAAGCTATGCATTTGGCACAATCATGTTTGTAACCAACTAACTTTAGAGATACAAATTCTGACAATCTTTGATTGAAACTTCTCTATATAATTTTAATGGAAAAGTTTCCTAAGGGATTGGATTGACGTTTCAGTCAATTAGTATAACATTGTATTTGGAGAATTATTTTATTACTTCATTGCTGCTAATAAGTATGTGCACATTTTGAATAGAATTGTACTAACATACACCTTTAAGAGCTGAACAAAAGAGGTTTTGCACGTTGTCAGAAATAGTGTTTTTGTTGATGGTTTCTATGTTTCAGAGGATTTCATTGCATAGCTTTTCATTCATGCATGAAGTTCTTATATTACACTATTGTTGTCCTTATAGCTTAGATTGAGTTCTTTGCGATTCACGTGAGAAGACACCTGCAGTGTAGTCCCCAATAGGCACAGGGTTGTCTGTTTCTGAACTGTACAGCGTAATTTGTTTTACTGGTCTACCAACTGACACAGATTAGGAGGTGACCTCTGCATTGTACTGTCTGGAACAGAAATAATTGTACAATATTATTTTTAGTGTGACTGTTTTGCAGACTGTCAGTAAACCTAACACCCATGTGTGGGACAAGATCTACCTGGAAGGATATGACAGTAGGAAAAAAAAAAAGAAGAGCTGTAGGTCAAGTAGAGATGCATACAGGAGAGGAAATTGTGGCCATATTATTAAAAACTGTAGTAAGGGCTATTCCTGACATTTGATGAGTAGTGAATAACCAGGCAGCCTTCAGTTTCAGATAAGATGTTACTCACATTCCATAACTTGAGACCGGAATGTGTGAGAACAATGCATTATCTCTCTAAAATCTTCTCCTTTTCTTCTTGTTTCTTTCCTAGAAATAGTACCAAAAATGTAAAGTGTACCTTACCTATTCTTGACCTATGGCTGCTCCTCTGTGTTCAGTTCTACAGTATGAAAGTGGTCAGGCAATTTCCTTATTGGTGGCTTTCACATGGAAACATTCACAGCCCTTTTGATACTAAAACTATACTTTCATTTTTTTCTGTACAAGACATGGCTGTATTTAAACACATCAAAACGTACTTGTTCTTCTCTAGTCAATTCCAGCCTACCAAGTGTATCTTACATTTTTCCTGTATTTTTAGGTTTTCGATATAAGTGCCCATCATATGACTGTTAAACACTGACTCACAAGTGCAGTTCTGTACCATACAGATGAGTATTGATAATGTAAAATGGCAGCCAGCAGAAACATATCAGTAAGAAGGCAATATTTTTCAGATGATATTGATTGGATAAAATGTCAAATTCTACTAGTCCATTTTATAATTGTAGTTTGAGCCTTTAAAATATTTTTTTTTCCAAAGCAGCTGGAAAAAATTTTCAAACTACATTAGCCTTTTCTGTAACTGTATTTGGAGTTTATGAAATAGTAAAAGAATATTTTCCCAAGGAAACTGCGTGTAAAGGTAATTATTTGAAGGATATTATTTGCAATAAAATCTGCTAGCTTCCGACTTACTCCTGTACTGTGAAAGAGCTATAATATGCATATGCTTAAAAAAGTTCTGTAACTTAAATTTAGTGATTAATTTTCTATTTTTTTTCTACCTAAAGGGGGCTTCACTTCTTTTGATGCTGAAACATTATCTCACTAAGGATGTTTTCCAAGCTGGCATTGAGGTATACTTGCATAATCACAGCTATGGAACTGCCCAGAGTGATGACCTGTGGGACAGCATGAATGAGGTATCTGTCTTGGACACACTGTTCTTCCTTTCTTTTTTTTTTTTTTTTTTTTTTTTTTTTTTTTTTTTTTTCCTCCACTTCTCTAAGAGTATCATAGGTTTTATTTATTTCCTTGTTGATTAAAAAGGTAGGATAATGGACTGCAGGTAAGTACTCTGAATTTTTTGCTCATCTTACTCCAAAGTTCTTTCATATAGATAGGAAGATTACTGAAGCTTCTAGGGCTACATTGCATACCATCCCAGAAAAGCGCTATGAGTGAGTATGTACTGCCCTGCATGTACATCCAGAATAGACATATCCTCTCTACAATTACATGGGTAGTGTGTTAAGACCAGAATGCAAGTAATAAAATTCAGGATAAAATTTACTTTCAAGGAATAGCTATATCCAACCTCACAGAGGTCTTGGGTTACTCTCTACTAATGTAACTTTGTGATAGTTTCTGTTTTAACAAGTGTGATGAAATTTTAGGAAAGCAGACTGTACAGGCAGGTCTCAAATTATAAGGCTGTGTCTAATTTTAAAACGAGTGTGGAGGGGTCAATAAAGCAAGGGCTTGGGTAGAAGAGAGTGAGGACTAGAGTCAGCAATGCTGTGGGAATCAGAGAGGCCAGGGAAAGGAAGGTGGAGAGAAGGCAGGAAGGACAGGGGAAGGACTGAGGGTCGAGGGGAACTTCAGGCCTATCGGCCTGAACTGAGTGCCAAGGAAAGTCATGGACCAGATCATCTTTAGTACCATTACAGGGCACATACAGGACAACAAGGGAATCGGGCACAGCCAGCATGGATTTAGGAGGGACAGGTCCTGCTTGATCAACCTGGTCTCCTTTTATGACCAGGTGACCCACTTGGAGAACGAGGGAAAGGCTGTGGATATTGTCTGCCTAACCTTCAGCAAAGCCTTTGATACTGTCTCCCGCAGCATTTTCCTGGAAAAGCTGGCTGCTCATGGCCTGGGCAGGTGCACTCTTTTGTTGGGTTAAGAACTGTCTGGATGGCTGGGACCCAGAGAGTGGAGGGAAGTTTATAAGTTCACTGTCAAAGGGATTGTTTCCAGATGCAAAATCATGCAACCACTTATTTGGTAACTTAAAAAGAAAGTGTAGTGTTCTCCATTTGCTTTTTATGCTATGATTGTTTTTACAGATTACCAATGGAACACTAGATGTAAAAAAAATGATGAAGACTTGGATTGTGCATAAAGGATTTCCTTTAGTCACTGTTGTCCGAAAGGGAAAGATAATTTCAGTACGGCAAGAGAAATTTTTGTATCGTATGGAACCAGAAAATTGGACATCAGATGCAAGGTTATTACCTTCTTAATACCTTTTATCTGTTAAAAGCAAGCTGGTGTCTTAAGTTTATACATCTTTCTGACTTGTATTCAGGCCTTTTAGTGTTTCCTTTGAAGTCAGGTAGTAACAGAGAATTCAGCACAAAACTTCATTCATCTAGTATCTGTCTGGAGGTCCATGTCTATTTCCACTGAAGCAACTGGTAAAAATTGGTGATACCCTTTGTAATCTGAATTTCTTACATGCATCCTTTTCTTGAAGCTTTTAAGCTTGACATCATGAGTTGGTTTTCAATACCAAAAGGCAGATCTCATAAGTAAAGATTTCTTTACATTTGAGAAAGTTTTGTGTGTTTAACAAGACTCTAAAGAAAGGCAGGCTGCAGAAGTTTCACAGAAGTTACAGGTGCATGTATCCTACTTTAGACCCCCTGCTTCTAACTTCCAAAATTCAGCTGTATACCTTGGGCTTTACCACAAGAAGGTAGAGAAGCTAGAATCAGTAGTTTCTTGGCTTCAAAATTTTAAGATGACACTACTACATGACAACAAGTGACAGAATGTACAACAGAGGCAATATCTATTTCCAAAACCTAAAAGGAAATACATACACAAATACTGAAGAAGCAAAGATGTGGCAGTTGGTAGATTTAAAATTTTGTTTACTGAAAATGTAACTTACCTTAGGACCCTCAACAGTGTCTTCTAACAAAAATATGTAAGTCTGAATTCTTTTGATATTTTGCTGGTTTTATTCAGTTTTTTTAAGTTTTAACAGGAGCTAAGTCCATTGCATCTCCTTGCAGAAAAATAGGTCTGTGAAAAAAATTTGTCTCTTGAAATGTAGGAATTTAGAAGGCTCTGGTTTATTTTGTTATGTGGAGAAAGAAAAGCAATGTGGGGTTGAAAGGTCAGGGAAGAAGGGAAGGATTTTTAAGCTAAGTAATTTCTGCTTCTAGTTAATGTAAATTTGGGGCAGGTATGAAAAGGTTTAGAAAAAGAGCAGTCTATGTGAGTCATACATAGAGGGGATCCCTGTCAAAATCAGATTAATATGTGAAGCTTCTTTCATCCCACTCAGATTTATGTTTTTCTCTAAATAGCCAGGTCCTTAACATCATTATGAGCCTCCTTAGCATTTCAGCTTGCAGTTCACTTAAGAAAGTCTTTGTGCTATACAATGAATTTTGAATTCTATACCATGATTTGGAATTTGAGTCTTGTACTTGGATAATTTTTTAATTTTAGTTAAAAACTTGTATAAGATCAGAAAAACAATGTTGGACTCATGTAAAAATCATACTGGACAAATTTCTGACGCAGCTAGAGATTTACTATCTGTATGATATTGGACTAGCTACCTAGCATGCTGGAACTGGGAAAGAAGTACTAGGAAAAGTAGAGTCCATCAGGGACTAGTGTGGTTTAAGATCTTAATCAGTGATCAACACAGTGGGATCAAGTGCTCCTGCAGAGAATTTGTAGATGACACCAAGCTGAGTGGTGCAGTTGGTGTGCCGGGGGGAAGGGATACCATCCAGAGGAATCTGGACAAGCTTGAGCAGTGGGTCCTTAGTAAGGCCAGCGTCTGGTATCAACACAGGCTGGGGGATGAACAAATCAAGAGCAGCCTTGCAAAGGAGGACTTGAGGGAGTTGTGGTTCTGGACACAGGCCAGCAGTGTGCATTCACAGCCCAGAATTCCAATTGTATCTTGGGCTGCATCCAAAGCAGTGTGGCAGCAGGGGAGGGAGGGGATTCTGCCCCTCCATTCTGTTCTGGTGAGAGCCCACCTGGAACCCTGCATCCAGCTCTGGGGTCCCAGCACAGGGAGGACACGGACCTGTTGGAGTGAGTCCAGAGTAGGTTCACAAAAACAATCAGATGGACGTAACACCTCTCTTATACAAGGACAGACAGACAATTTGGGCTGTTCACCGTGGAGAACAAAAGACTCTGGGGAGACCTCACTGCATTCTTTCAAGTACTTAAAAGAAAGATGAGGACAGACTTTTTAGCAGATCCTGTCATGATAGGACAAAGAATAATCGTTTTAAAATAAAAAAGGGTAGATTTAGACTAGATATAAGGAATAGTATTTTCACGATAAGGGTGGTAAAAGTGGCACTGGTGGCCCAGAGAGGTGGTCAATGCCCCATCCCTGAAAACATTCAGGGCCAGGTTGAATGGGACTCTGAGCAACATGATCTCGTCAAAGATGTTCCTGCTTATTGCAGGGAACCTGGACTAGATGACCTTAAAAGGTCTCTTTGAATCCAGTCTGTTCTGTAAAATTTACCCATTTTTCAGCATGGTGGGATTTAAAAAATAACTTCTGTACATGCTGTGCATTTATTCTTTCATCATATTCTGATTACGTAAGTGAGATTTATAGTTTATTATTCCACATACTAGAACTCAGTGATTCTAGTACTATTAGTATACAAAATGATATAAATTAAATTATAATAAAACAAATTAAATTAAAACAAACCATTCAAGGGAAATAGTATGTATGTAACATGTCAATAAACATTTGTTTTTCTTTGCAGTTACCTGTGGCATATTCCGCTCACTTACATAACAAATAGGTGCAACTTCACCCATTGCACTAATGCCTATTTGCTGGATCAGAAGTCAGGTATGTGACTAAAAGCTTTGGTAGCAAGTTACTTTAGTGTTACAGATAAATGATTTTTCTGAGAGCACCCTTGAGTAAGATGTGAAGCTGAAGACATACAGGGTATAAAATAATTTCAGAGATCTGGAGCAGAGCACTGCTGGTGTTGTCATCATCAGAGAGCTGGTACCCTGTAGCACTGTGTGTATAAATACATGGCAGCAACTGGAACAGAATCATAGGTTTCAAATTTTTAAAAGCCTATGCTTTTCATGACAGTGCATACACACAGTCTCTCAAACTGCATGTTCTTTAGAGAGCAAGTTATGTGAAAGTTGATCTGCCAGTTTGCTGAAACGTTAGCAAGTAACTTTCCACTGAAATGTTTATTTTATTTAACTGTATAGGAAAATACTGTATTTGGAACTGTAGGTGAGGCTTTTTGAAAGAACAACTGGACAAAAGGAGAAAAATTCACTGATGCAGCTTGGGGCGGCCTGTGATAATGTTCATTCAATCAGGTGTAGGAAGAGGGATGTGGAAGTACAACCTGGAATTTTTGAGCCATCTTTCAAAACCTTCTTACTGGCTTTTCCTTTGTCATTATAGGGGGAAATAGTGGGAGAGAATTTACTGTCTCTCGGGTATGAGTCTACTTCATAGATTTTGATTTGGACAAAAAGTTGTTAAATATTTGTTTCAGCTGATAACATATTGTCTGTCCACTAGCTGTCATTGAACTTCCAGAAGAGGTGGAATGGATAAAATTCAATGTGGACATGAATGGCTATTACATAGTACACTATGCTGAAGACTGGAAAACACTGATTGATCTCTTGAAAAAAAACCACACTGCTCTGAGTCCTAAAGACAGAGCAAATTTGATCAACAATATCTTCAACCTTGCACGGTAAGACTTCTGTATTGTAAAAGGTATTTAATATGTGTTTCAAGTTTTCTCCAAGTCAGAGAAGATCAGATTTAGTTGCTAGAGACAACTGCTTTAAAGGAAATTTAACTCAGTCTTCAGTAGCCTTGTTGGAACTGTTCACTGATGCTCTAGATGTTATCTCCTCTTCTTTATTGCATAATCTATTTGTTTGGATTACAGAGAGCCACATGATAGTTTCCATTTCTGAAAGTTCTGTTTTCTTTAGTGTCCAATAATCTGCCTGCTAACTGTTTTCCTGTACTCTAGTGCTCCACTTTGGAAAGTAAGCTATTTTCCTCTTAAATTTTTGCTGGTGCCCTCTCATGTATTTCACCACCACTGTCAGAAGCAGGTGAGGCAGAACATATTGGATTGTCTCTTCAGAAACTGCTGTTCTATCTGAGTACCCCTATTTATGATAAATATTTTCAGACATCCTTGCCACACTTCCTTACCCATTTTCAATTTTTGTTAACTGGAGGCATGTTAGTGGCCATCATTGCATTGTTGTAATCTTGCTGAAGTTAAAATATGAAAATTTCTACCTGTAAATTGTTTCTTATGTCACCCCCTCTATTACCTTACCTCTCTGTTAGTATAATGGAAAGCATCACTTCTGATTTGTTTCAGTGTTTCAATGCTTTTGTTTTGTAATCCATTTTAATGTTTGTGTTCATTGACCCATAGTCTAGGAAGAGAGTCTCTGGAAAAGGCCTTTGAGTTGATTGATTACCTCAACAAAGAGAACAGCACTGCACCACTTACTCAAGCTTTGTTTCAGCTGAGTCTTATATACAGTCTTTTAGACAAAAAAGGTGAACAACAACTGGCAGCAAGAGTCATGGTATGTCTTAGTTTTTCATAAATGATAATTCTAAATAATTAGCTATAATGTTCTTTATACTTACATTCTCTTTTTATGTGTTGACTGCTGAACATACTCATTAATTTCACTAAGTTGGATGGGAATTCTAGAGAGTTGCCAGTCTTTCCAGCTTTTTCTAGTGGTCTCTTACCAAAATGCTACATTTTTTGGACCAGCTTCTTCTCCTCTTCTTCCCCTCTTTCCATGCCATACCCATATGCCCCAAAATATTTTGTAGGGGATGTGGTGCAGTGGTGTCTGGGGCTATCTTAAAGTGCCCATACTGGTCAGTTTAGTACAAATATGTAATTAAACAGATTCCTTATACTTTTCTTGTACAGAAAAGTTATTTTCAAAAGTTATAGTGGCTAGAGATCGTAGATCTAATTGCTTTGTAGAGAGACAAGAAAAAAAACTGGAACTGTTTTCTGTAGAAATAGAAACACAAGGATGGTTGTCATTGTCCTGTTCCAGTTGTGTAATACAGTGTAGTTCTACAGACTTGACAGTGAAATCAATATTGTAGGTTCAGTTCTTGATGAGTATATGTCTTTCATTTCTCTGTTTACCTTCTTATTATGGAGCTTCTTCTCCATATTCATCTACTGGTTTAAAATGACCTTTGCTGCTTAGCAGTGTAAAACATCAGTAAAGAGATTTAGTCTATAAGAAAACTATTAAATTATTAGATAGAATAGCAGACATTTTTTCTTTATGCAACAAGGGATAATTAGTGAGTGCTTAAGGAAACATAAGAAAAAAAAAGAAGTATTGTAATTTACCCAAAGTTGTTATGAATCTGCTATAAACAGCCCAAGCTCTGGTTGGCAGTGCAGTATCTATGCAGTTTTATTTAAGTTTAGAATTTTCAGCTGAGATGTGGTAGCTGATCAGACATCCAGCTGTGGTTTTGGCAAGCTACAGAACTACAAAACTAAAGGGTGTTCAGCCTATAGACATACAAAAGTTGTTTCTTTTTGGTAAATGAACGTGTATTTACTGTGAGTTGGTGAAGTTAAAAGCAGTTAAACATACAGAAGTTGTAGTGCTTTGTGATTGTAAGCTGATTACAAGCAAGTCTGAGCCAAGGCTCAGAGAGGAGTCTTCAGTTTCCATGTGCAGTTAAGATGTAACCTGGCCCATCTTTCAGATTTATGTCTTATCTGATACTTATTCCTACAGTTAAGAAATAGCATTTGTAAGTTGGAATAAATAGATGAAAAACTACTGTGTTTAGCTTCCACAGTTCAAAAGCTCAACCTTTTATTTTTTTCCTACATTAAACTAATTTTATATATAGGAAATCCTCTTGGAAGGGATTAGCTATTGCTAGTAACTTTTTCCTCCTTTAGCATAGGATAGAGGACTTGCTTGGAGATAAAATGGATCAACAGCAATGGACAGATGATGGGACCCTGTCTGAACGAGATCTCCGGTCAACACTGCTGGCTTTTGCCTGCACCCATGATATAAGAAACTGCAGAACAACTGCTGCTAAGATGTTTGAGACGTGGATGAAGTCTAACGGAACAATTAGGTACCACAAAAACTGAGCTTCTACTTCCTTTACCCATCTGCTTTCCTGTTGCATGGCCACCATTGTACTTGGGAAAAACACCCCAACAGCAAACAGAACAATCAAAAAACAACCCCACCACACCACCACCACTGACTTAGTATTGATAAAGAATGTGATTCTAACTTGTAACTGTTCCATGTGTAGAAGTAATTTCTGTTTCACAATGAGAGGGTGACTGTGTTAGACTTTGTCTCTGGGCTCATTTAGTTTTAACTGCAAAACCAGCTATAAATTTTTTTCATCTGCATTTCCTGAGAAGCATGCTGAAAGAGGATTAGTGGCAAAGCCAAAGCACATGTTATTGTCATGCAGAATTCCTTCTACTATGGATTCAATGTGCATTTTGAGCTGTAGAAAATACTCAATTTTGTGTACAATTGACTTTGTTTTCATGTGACTAAATGATTTGCGTTTTCCTAGTGACTGAAAGAATTAGATTGGCATGAATTCAATAATGCCAAATCTTTACAATTGCTACAGAATCAAATTGCTCCAAAGAGAGGCATCTCCTTCAAGTCAATATTTTAATTTTGTGACTTCTCTCTTCTTTCCTCAGGTGAGCATTTTTGTACCCCCAATGTTTATTTGTTTTGTTGTTTTTGTTTTTCCTTGTAGTCTTCCTAGTGATGTTATGAAAGCCATATTTGCAGTTGGAGCCAAGTCTAATGATGGCTGGGAATTCCTCCTGAAAATGTACTTCTCTTCAGTTTCTGAAGCAGAGAAAAGTAAAATGATTGAAGCCTTGGCCAGCACAGAAGATGCCAGAAAGCTGATCTGGTATGAAGGAGCCAAAAATTGTATGCAGTGTAAATTACAAGTGATAAAATCTTCTTGGAAAAGTGCATTTCCTTTTTTCTATTGTTGAAAAAATTTCTGATTGCTAAAGAAAATCCATCCAAATGTTTTGCCCAGGCTTCCATACACACAAAGAACCTGATATTTTTTTACTTAAAAATAACTTATGTAACAGAACAACACAAAAACCCAAATTCTGAATATGCATAAAGAGAAAAGAACTGAACTTACAGGCTTTGCACTACTGGTAACGCAAAATTTCAGATTTTGCAGTGCAAGTAGCAAAATTGCAGGCTGCTCTATAGAGCCTTAAAAGATTGATATATCTTTATAATCAAAATAATAACTAGTTGAGGTATATTTTTGTTTGGGGTTTTTTTCTCTTCTTATTTCCATTTCTTTCTTTGGGTGAAAATTTGACTTTACATTATGTTCCTCTCTGTAGACTAAATCTTAATACTGCATGGACAATGCAAACTTGTCCTCTAATTTGTCTTCAGTTTCCCTCTCTTATGTCTTCATTGTATTGTTTTTCTTTTACAAATTAATAGAATTTACTTCATCTTTTCCAACACCAGTGAAAGTTCAGGTACTTGGATTAGAGCTAAGGTCATTCTGACTTCTGGAAATTAAAGTTAAGTAAATACAGTTGTTGTAATAAAATGTAACCTTGATTTCTTCCAGGTGCCAGAATTTGCTTGCTTGATATAATACATCATCTTTTCCATCTAATTGAGGACTTTCAGGAAACCTGTGTGAACATATGAATGATGTTTTTTTTCCTGTCTCTTTGCATATGCTTTGTCTCCTAGGCTAATGCAGAACAGTCTTGAAGGAGAAATCATCAGGTCACAGGAGCTTTCACATATCATAGCAACCGTTAGCCAGAGTTTGCCTGGATATTTGCTGGCCTGGGACTTCGTCAAAGAGAACTGGGAAAAGCTTACACGAAAGTAAGGCTTTTCATGCAGCTGAAACTTTCAAACTGAGAGTGGCAAAAGCACCTGTTTCTTTTTTCAAACAAGACAATAAATAGGAGTGTTCATATAAGAATATTCATATTAAAATTCTAAAACATGTTTTAAAATCAGAGTTTATAAATACAACTTGCTACATCAACAATCATCCTAGACATTCCCAATAATTCTCAACAGTCTTGATCTTAATTTCTCTTGAAAGGTTGCTGTCTCTAAGATGATTGGTTCAGTTGAAAGATATTTATGTGAATCAAAATGATTCAAAAGGACATCCTGGGAAATAATTCAGCATTTATATTTTCTGAATTGCCACAGCACTCCTAAAACCAAGTAACCGAAATATCCCACTTGCTTCAGAAATGTGTTGTCTTTCACTGTCCTTGAAGGTAACCAGCAGGAAAGCTGGCCCCCCAAGTCTTCAGAAAGCCAACAGTACTAGAAACCTCTGTTTGTAAATCCCAGCTTTGATTTTAAATAGTTTCATGCTGCTTGAAAAGTTTCTCCTCTAGGAAGACTTCCTCTAGCAAGCTCTTTATAACCAATATTACAGAGTTACTTCGTTTGAAAGAAAACCTGGTTGCAGGTTCAGTTCTGGTAGAGCTTTAGAACACATACATACCACAAATACAGATCTTGATATTCACTGTGTGGTGTCCTCAGTTCTTTACTATTTGATCTGTGATAGAAGTTTGAAAATTTTCCATGGCTTTTGCTCTGATGTTACATTTTAGAGGGAATAGGGAGCTAGAGGCTTGGATTTCTAAGATCATATATTTCTTTTGAAAAATAAGGTATGTAACTTTAATATAAGGTATTGCATTTAAGGGCTTTTAATATTTTTGAACTGCTAAACAAAAAAGTAGAAATAATAGAAAAGAATGCATACATATACCAAAACTGCATCTTAAAGTGTCTCCTAGCTGAAAATGTTTGTTTGTCTTACAGGTTTCACCTAGGCTCATATACTATCCAAAATATTATTACCTGGTCAACTTCTCAGTTTGCAACAAAGGCACATCTGCTTGAGGTTGGTGGCACAATCTACCAGAAAGGGTTATTTTCTAGTGCCAGTGCTGTTTTCATTTAGTTGAAGGATGAGGAAAACACATGTTCATATGTTATTTATATCCTTGACACCCTGTTGAGAGTATGTATATCAATTGCTTTCCCTGTTTCATACATGGTAAATATATACATGGACACCAGGAGATTATATACTGAGTCTGTGACAAAGTTGAACCCAGTTATTGGTTTATACTGTTGTGTTTTCCTGTACACTGGAACACACTGTCTCACAAAATAACGACTTGATCTATATGTAATTTTGGTCTAGATTTTTGTATACAAGATTTGCTTTCTGTATTTCTGAAATGTGATACTACGCCATAAAAATTGCTTTTTGCTGGTTTTTTCCATCATCAATCCCAAAGAGTTATTGTAGAAGTTGAGTATCAGTCAAGAGTTGTTTAATGGCTTTCAAAAAGCTCTGTTGTTTTCCCTAGCAAGGCCTTGAAGTTAATGTATCAAGAGTTGTTTACAGTTTAGTCTAATGTTTTCATTCAGATAATTTGATAAGGATTGGTGTTAATGGTTTGATCCATGATATTTTAAGTGTTAGCATTGACAGTTATAATGATGATGGGGTGTGGGGGCTGTTCCAGAATGCTGAAGAGGGTTGCTTGCAACAACCAATTATTTGTCACAGAATAGCACTCCTTTTCCAGAACTCTGCATACTCTCTGTTGGCTTTGTAATATGGTAAATGAATGTCTGTTTACTGGTGAAATGACATACTGAAACCAAATGAGTTAATGGTGCTGTATCCGTGAAAAATGCTTTACTTGCATTTTGGGAACTCCTTTGCAAGGTTTGCTTACTGCATAGATACAAACAATTCTCAAAAATAGATTTCCTGCAACATGTGTATAGCCTTTGCTGCTGAACCTGTAAACACCCTGTATTTTTCTGGCTAATGTTGATTTTAATTAAGATTTTCTTTTTCTTTCTTTTTTTCTTGCTATGCAGGTCAAGTCATTTTTTGAGTCAAAATCAGAAGAGAGTTCTCAACTGCATTGTGTAAAAGAGGCAATTGACACGATTCAGCTCAATATCCAGTGGATGGAGAGAAACTTGGCAAAGCTACAAGAACTGCTGTAGTGCATATGATACTGTGCTGTGTCAGCCATTTAGGAGCTCTGTGAGCAGTTATTGTGTTTTATTTGCGAAAGCCAGGGAGAAACCAGGCATCACTGCAACATTGCACTATTAAGGAATATAGATAGCTCAGGGCATGTCTCAGATAAAATTTTATTTTCCTTGAAGCATTTTGAGCAATATGTAAGTATTTACCCTGAAACTGTTTTCATCTATAGACCAAACATCTGCACAAATGATTAAATATAATTTTATATGTGAAACTTATGCTCTTTCCTTTGGAGTTGTGTTATAGTTTCTTGGCAGAGGGTTAATACTGACAGTCAGGTAAGAAAGAGTTACCGTGACTTCTTTGCAGACTGCTCATTGAGCAGTAGATTTTTTCTTAATGCAAAACTTTATGTGGTTTCCACATTTGTAGATATAGAAGCTGTTGTGAAACAGAATTACATTTCAGATATGTAAGTAGTAGTGAATGTTATAAAGTTCAAGAGACTAAATAAATACAGTTCCAATTCAGTTTAAGTTTGGATTTTTCATTTTCATTGTGTTCTTTAGGAATTACACATTAAAAAAATCTTATGCTAATAATATACAATTTGATATGTAAAAGTGGCTGGATGGTAACATGGAAAAGAAGAAACATAGCAAAGCTAAGCATTTTAGAGATGGGATTTTCAGAAATAGTGGTATGGCTTTGGAATTTGCACTCTGAATTTGTCAGTTTAGACAATCTCATCATTAATTGTCAAACTTCACCTGATTTTGTGGTATTGGTCTCTCACAAGCTGCACAGAATTGTATTTTTTTAGGTTTGTTCATCTGTTAGACTGATACTGATTTGTGCCCTTTTGACTACTGGCTTTCAGTTTCACCACTTGTTGCAGAGCATTTGCGGTTGATAGATTAGTCAGTCACTTCATTTTTTTAAGCTTCTGGTCTTTCATTGCCTGATAACTTGCAAATCACAGTGTAATTTGTCATCATTGTTCTGTCTTCATGGCATTAGTTTTAGGAAAGATTCTAATTTAGATTTTAATGATTTGTTTTTCTGCTATTGTAAAAAATCTTGTGAGACAAATCCTCAAAATCTTTTAAAGAATAGGAGCTAAAACACTATATGTGCAACACTATAAATATGCAATACCTGCAGTGCAATCTATGTCTTTCAGAAGTGGTGAAAAAAGCCATTTTGGACTTATAGAGTGTGTGTGTGTGTGTGTGTGTGTGTGTGTGTATATATGCAAAAGTAAACATACTTTATCTTTTCATTTCACTGCCAATGTATCTTTTGTGGATTCATGCAAGCCCAAGTCTGTTAAATTTAGAACTTTTAAATTATGGAATGAGAATTGCAATTAAGTATATCCTTGGAGTTTTTATACTGTCATGTGTAATTACTTCGATTCCATCTGTATTTTAAATCTTTCAAATTCTACAGAAATACCATTTCCATCTTTATATATTTGTATATATGTGTGTGTATGTGTATGTATGTATGTATGTATATGTACATATAAATACGTGTATGTATATATATATATATATATATATATATATATATATATATATATATATATATATATATACATGCCATCTTTTTCTTCCAGTCACTTCTTAAATTAGAAGTCAGTTGTAAACTTCCACTTTTCTATCTCTGCTGCCCCCTCACATGTGTTTTATTTCATTCTTGACCACAGTTTTGAGTCTTTAAAATTTAAAATCAAAACTGTGGAAGAGGATCCCATCTTCCTCCTGATTTCTGCTCTGGAATTTTAAAAGGTGTCACTATTCTATTGAAATGCTTTAGTGACAACTGTGAAGCAATAACATGGAACTGAGTTTTAGACAGGAAACTGTACCGAGAAAATCTGGAAAGTTGGGGAGATTTTTTTCATTTACCATTTGCCACATATGCATACTTTTGCTATGTCAGTTTTAGAGGTTTTAAAATTGTTTTTCTCTTAGGAAGTCTCCAGCTCTATTAATAAGTTGTATTGGAGTCAATTCCTCCTTCCATGAGAAATGCTTAAATATAATTCTCCTTTTTTGGATGTATTGGGAATTGATGGAAGACTGAAATGTGTAAGACCAATGCAAGGCAGACTGCCTTTGCTGGCAAAATTCATGTTGGACATGGGCTTAGGGCAGGGTGAGGGTCAGGAAAAGGGTGAGGTGTCAGTGCAAGACATAGAGCAGGAACCCAGTGTTAGGAGGACTGTGAAAAAGCCTCCAGGGGAAGGTGAGGACTGCCACTCCATCCTGAGAGCCAGAGAGAGTTGGATGTCCTGTTAGCTGGATTCTGTTTAGAGCTAGTATGAGTAAGGCCAATAAAGCTTAGTGCAGGACAAAAACTTGAACTGTTCAAGGTAACCCAGGCAGTGCAGGATTACGGAATTCTTAATGTAACTAAGTAGTACTTAGTAAGTGAGATTACCACATGTAGGACACCAACTGTTAGGGGCTGTACAAAATGCAAACTAATAGGCTGAAGTGTAATAAACAAATGTTTCCTTAGATGCCTTAGGAATTGACTTCATGAGCCAGCCTTAGCAATGCTAGAGGGATGACTATGGAATTTAAAGATACAGCAGGACTTCTGAAAGAGGATGCATCATTGGGTCAGGGTTGGTTTGGGAGTGATGGGCCGTGTGGCAAACCAAGCTTGGCCACTCCCAGAGGGATGTGGCTCCCACATAACCTTCAGTGTCTTTGATGCTATTGGCACAATTGTCCAGCAGCATCCTTTCCTTGGTAGTGCAGCTCCTCAGCTCAGAGGCTGTACAAGGACAGAGTGGCCACACAGGGCTTGATTCTGCACTTGATACTGTCTTTTACCTCCTCTTCATCTCCAGATCTCCAACTCCTTTGCTAAATTTCTGTGGTGGCAAGAGAAGAAGGCTGCTCACATCAGCACCTGCAGCTGCAGAAAGTGTTCCAGAGAGCAGAAGGCATAGCCCGAGGGTACTGCCAGTGTGTGCACTTCTCTCCCATCGCAGCCTGCAGCAGGGATTTACCTTGCCATTTCTTTCCACTCAGCATCTTCAGCCTCTCATACAGCTTTCTTCCAGCTCAGAGAACAAGTCATGAGGGATGTGATGCTCATGCTACTTGGTCCGGAGGACAAACTATACCCACTGGAATGGGAGTGTCTGGGGATAGAAGACAAAGCTCCATCCTGTTACTGTGGCTATTGTGCTCACATTCAAAGTGGGCATTAGATGCGCACGGATTCAGCCATTATTATTGGGCTAGGTCCTTACTCCTAGGTCTCTGCAGACTTGCCCAGAGCCATGGAGGAGGAACATCTGTTTCACCTCTGCATAAGAATAGACTGCTTTCTTCCCCCGCACTTCCATTTTTAAAGGCAGGATATCGCTAGGGAAACTGCGTTTAACTAAATTATGCACTTAAACTGTCCTAAATTAAAAAAAAAGTCTGGGAAAAGGTCATCTTGCTAAACAATGCCTCTTGTCCCTCACAAGAACGACTAGCCACATGGACCTCCCTGCAGAAGACCTCACATAGTCCCCACATAGCCCCCAGGAGATTAGTGAGTGATGTGGATTGTTGCAGTAGTAGTCTTGCTCTGTTGGAGCAAAGGCCTCCTCTTTCTGATGCTTCCAGCTGTGGGGTTCATGGTGCCCATGGTCGTGCCTGACTAGTGGTATCTGCACACCCTTGCACAGGATTCAGAGGTCTGCAAAAAAGTGGCATTTGCTCTTGATAGTGGGGAGCCAGCTGATGCAGAAACCACAATCAGTGGTTAAATCAGTGCATTCATCCAAGGAGGAAATACCAGCTTCTCTTGATTTCATTTTCACTGTATCCCTTAATGGTGCAGTCCTGTCCTTTCTTCAAAGTGCATTTTGCTCCAGCTTTGCAACAAGCCCAGGCAGCAAGTTGTGGAGGGATGGAATGTAAGAAAATAGTGCAGAAGGTAGTCTCATACCTGAGGAGTTGCAGCTGTACTAAGCACCAAAGATTAGGCACAGGCCTGCCCTTAATAGGCCACAGCTGTATCCAATAAGAAGAGTGCTACAAAAGAATGGGTTAGCTGGTTGAGAAGAGAGTTGGAGTTGTTGGCTGTGAAGAAGAAGTCAGTGCTGTGAGGAGCTGCCCGTGACAAATCACTGAGAAGGTATGAGAGCTTTGCAATATAATGACAACAATTGGTGAGGCTGATGTGATCCCATGGTGATTTGGGCAGAGAACTGTAGAGAGAGCAGTAAGGAGGTGATCCTGTGGTGGTTTGGGAAAAAGGAGTTAAATATTAAGCAATGTTGTCCCAGGGTGATTAGGAAGATGACTACAGACCTAAGAGAAATAAGGCTGTGGAGCTTAGGAGCTGAGCAGGTGGACCAAGAGCCTGGGAGCCTAAAAATCCAGATGAGTTGTAGCCAGGCAGACCTCAGAGCCTTGAAGTCTGGACAACGTATGAGACACCACCCCCAAGAAAAAGAGTGCTGGATATGAGGAGCGGATGCTACACACTTTACTTATTTGGTGTGTTGGAGCTGGCCCTGTACCCCTCTGCCAAGGTATGGCCCCAGTCCAGCAGAGACCCAGGATGGTGCCAGGTTCCCCTACAATGGCAGTGAGTGCAGCAGGACACAAGCTGTAACACGGAGCTCTGAGAGGCAGAGTCAAGCTGCACAGAAAGCATGTAAGAGAAGCCTTCTAAACTTGTATAGTGGCCATCTCCAGAGTAACCTGATGTGATTTGGGATTGGGCTGTGGGGTGAGGTGCAGCCAGAGATGGAGCCCAGCGTAGCACTGAGAGCAGCAGGGGATGCTGCCTGGTCTGGACCTGATAGACTTCAACACCTGGAGTACAGGTGAGCCGCTGGAGACACAGTGGGAAGCAACAT
This sequence comes from Haemorhous mexicanus, assembly GCF_027477595.1. Lineage (NCBI taxonomy): Eukaryota > Metazoa > Chordata > Aves > Passeriformes > Fringillidae > Haemorhous > Haemorhous mexicanus. The sequence continues at coordinate 42,696,212 of NC_082381.1, read as the reverse complement.
GGCAGTGTGTGCATCAGGACACAAGCTGTGTGATAGAAGTGGCAAATGGCATGGCCACAGCAGCAGCCAGTGCCTCAGCAATAGCATAGCCCCTGAGGAGTACAGGGGGAGGTTTGCTAAGTTGCTGCTACATGAGCACTGGAACAAAAGCAACATGGAGCTCTGAGAGGCAGAGTCAAGCTGCACAGAAAGCATGTAAGAGAAGCCTTCTAAACTTGTATAGTGGCCATCTCCAGAGTAACCTGATGTGATTTGGGATTGGGCTGTGGGGTGAGGTGCAGCCAGAGATGGAGCCCAGCGTAGCACTGAGAGCAGCAGGGGATGCTGCCTGGTCTGGACCTGATAGACTTCAACACCTGGAGTACAGGTGAGCCGCTGGAGACACAGTGGGAAGCAACATGGCAGTGTGTGCATCAGGACACAAGCTGTGTGATAGAAGTGGCAAATGGCATGGCCACAGCAGCAGCCAGTGCCTCAGCAATAGCATAGCCCCTGAGGAGTACAGGGGGAGGTTTGCTAAGTTGCTGCTACATGAGCACTGGAACAAAAGCAACATGGAGCTCTGAGAGGCAGAGCCAGAGCTGCCGAGAAAACATGTAAGAGAAGCCTTCAAAAATTGTATAGTGGCCGTCTCCAGAGTAACCTGATGTGATTCGGGATTGGGCTGTGGGGTGAGGTGCAGCCAGAGATGGAGCCCAGCGTAGCACTGAGAGCAGCAGGGGATGCTGCCTGGTTCGGACCTGACTGACTTTGACCCCTGGAGTACAGGTGAGCCGCTGGGGACACAATGAGAAATAACATATCAAGAACAGATTGTTTCATCTACTTGGAAAACAGAGCAGGGCAAGAGAGGCTTGCAATGGCCAACTAATACAACGAAGATCTGTAAAAAGAAGAAGAGAATTGTTAAAGCAGCAGTTGGAGCTAGAGACAGAGTAGTTCTGTCATTCACTATGGTGTATTTGCTGATGAAATGTGCATTTTGTTTGTGAATTGCAACTATTAATCTTTGATTAGGCATAATTTAAATTTTATATTCCATAGGCATAAGTACACTTGACAGATACTAGATCCATGTTGTTCAAGTCATAAAACTATTGATAAAATTATGTAACTGTTGATTTGTTACTACCCTAATATATAGCCATTAACTTACTCTTGTGAGTTGCCTTATAAAGTTGTACAGCTATTGATATCATCAATATTCTAGAAGTGTAAGTATAAGAGTTTCTGATAATATGTAATGTAAGTTTGAGTAATCAAAGTCAGCGCACAGACAAATTCTGAAGTTAAATAGAAATTACACAAAAAATGCTTTACTAGGTTTGCTGTCTTTTGCAAAGAGCCCTGCAAAAGATAGTAAACAGCACATTAGTTTATGAAAAGCCTTAGGTTGATTTCTAGACTTTGAAAAGCAAAACTAAATCAGAACTTTAGAAATACATGCTCTTACTGTGCCGTGTTGCCTGAACATTTGTATACTGTTAGTCATAAGTGAGATATGTGAATATGTTATAATATCAATTTACTTGAACATATCTTTCTAGAGATGCTGCAACTTTGTAATTAAAAGAAGAGGGGGAATTGGGGAGGGATGGAATGTAAGAAAATAGTGCAGAAGGTAGTCTCACACCTGAGGAGTTGCAGCTGTGCTAATCACCAAAGATTAGGAGCAGGCCTGCCCTTAATAAGAAGAGTGCTTCAAAAGAGTGCTGGTTGAGAAGAGAGTTGGAATTGTTGGCTGTGAAGGAGTCAGTGCTGTGAGGAGCTGCCCATGGCAAATCACCGAGAAGGTTTGAGAGCTTTGCAATATGATGACAACAGCAAGTGTTCCTGAAGTTACAAAACCTCTTCTCAAATTTCAGCTTTGGCTGAACAACTCAAATTTGTTCATGACTCATTTTAGAAAAACCTCAGTTTTTTTTTAAATCTTTGCATGGCATAAGGTGACAAGATCAAATTAGCCTAATGATAATGAACTCAAGAATAACAGAAAATCCAAGACCAATGTCTGCAGCCATCACATCATTCTTGTGACCTCTCCAAGTTAGGAGTAGCCTCTGTGAGAAATCCAACTATGAATTATCCTGCCCTGTGGTGAAGGTCACACCAGAGCTTCTGGGGAGGTTTTCCCCCTTGGTTTAAAAGCTGTAATATTTTTTAAAGCCTGTGGAAATAACTGTGTTGATTCATGTAGTATCACAGCACATTTTGCTGCATATGCTTTAACACTGTGCAGCAGGCATAGAGACTTTGTGCAGTGGACAAACCCACAACAGTGGTGGCCCTTCTACCAGGATGTCAGCAGACACCCCTTTCCCACTTCTCATACTGAATATTGACAGCATTGCTCATCATTCCCCGGTTAGTTGCTGCCTCTTCATTTGTATAGCAGGGGGAAGGTACAAGCTGGGGCTGGGTGTGTACAGCTCTCTTACGTCCTCCCAGGCATCATCCGTTCCTGCCTCCATGCAATCCATAACCATCATACCTTGGCAAAGCTTCTCCTCCAGGGACAGTTCTAAAAACACAGGCTTGTAGCTTTTCCCACACCCATATAAAACACCCTGTAGTATCACCTATATTCCATGCAGTGGGAATCTGAAAGTATTTATTACAGAGGGAGAGGCTGAGAGTTTCAGACCAAAAATAAATTTTCTGCCCTGTTCCTAAGGGGAAAAAAAACTGAGGAGCAGTGGGGAGGGGAAATTTCCAAACTGGAGGAGATATGAAAGCAAAACCAAAAACCTGCAGTTTTGACCACAGCAACTTTCAGTGTGTAAAGGTGACACCTGTAGGCCTCCTTAGATCACACTTGGCCATGGGATGTGGCCATCAACAACAAAGGCCCTTAAGAACCTGTAAGGGTGAAACTTGTGGAATGGTACCACATGATATTCAGGCTTCCCTTGGTACAAACACACTTTCCAGGGAAAACCCTTATCCTATTATTCTCTTTTTTTCTCCTTTTTTGTCTTTATCTTTTTTCTCTCTTTTTTCTCTTTTCTCTTTAATTTTCTCTTTTTTTCCTCTTTTTCTACTTTTGCTTTTGCAAAAGCCAAAGGCGTCAAACTCATGCCCACTTTGCCCAAAACACCACTGCTGGCATGGCATGAAGAGCATTACTGCCTTAAAAGCCAAAGAAATGCAGCAACAAACTGAAATAAATATTTTTGTTTCTCTTTCCCCTGTAACCAAGGTAGAGGAAGGGGATTACCAGATTTACTGAGTTCAAAGAAACAAAAACCCAGCCTCATCTTGGGCTTAAGTCTAACTGCAACTTGAAGGCGGGCTGCCTGGAGCCTGAGGCATGCTAGGGAGGGATTGATTGGCTGCAATTCAGGCTGTAGTAGACCACAACCCTTTCCTTCTGGGGCCTGCTGATCCAAAGGTAGCCTCAGTGCCAAAGGCCCACTGTGTCCTGCCCACGCTCCTCCTCCACGTGTGTGCAATGGCTGATGGTGACTTAGTTGCTGTAGAAATAAAGTGGCCTATTTTCACAGATAGCCATTTGTGCAGTCCCACTCATTTTTCTGTGTGAACCAAGGCCTCCCTGAGCTGGGATTTGCAAAATGCAGCTGTGGGCAGGCAAGTCAGGCCCAAAGGGAAAGGGTCCCTACAAAGGGCTGGAACTGCCCACTCAGAGAGAAGTGCAAGGGTGCAGTGTAATAAGGGAATGCAGATCCTAGGGGCTTCTGTGTCTTGGCAATAGCAGCTGGAAATACAGTGTCTTAGGCTTCTGATATCTGATCCTTCTGTGTGTGTGTGTGTGGTACAGCACACCAGGGAACTTGAAACTGGACTCTGGAACCTTCCATCTCCTTGATCTTTCCTGAACTTCATCAAAGGAAATTGGAGTTTGGTCAAAGAGAGGAACTTGTTGGCAGTAACTGAAATATCAGTCCAATGCACAGCCTGTGCTGTACCTCTTGAAATAGGGGTAAGCTGTTCAGCAGTCCAATGGAAACAACTAAATAAACAGGAAGGGGCTCTGGCTTTTTGAAGGAAAATGATTTTTAATTAGAATTTTTCACAGTTTGTTTCTAAACAACACCAAAAGAGTTTAGGCATTGAGACTTTTTTTTTCTTGAGGCCTCAAGTTGCATTTTTTTAATTGATTTTTTTGTCTCAAGCAAAGCAAATGAAAACAATTTCACAAATTGTTTTTAAAAATCAGGATATGTGTTGCTTTTAATTGTTGCTGCAAATTCTGTAGGATTTTTGGATGACAAGTAAAACTTGTATCATTGTCACAGTACTGGCACAGGTTGCCTGCCCAAAGAAGCTGTGGATGCCCCATTCCTGTTACCATTTGGGGCCAGCTTGGATGGGACTCTGAGCAACCTGGTGTAGTGGAAGGCATCCATGTGCACGGCCAGGGCTGGAAACTAGTGGATCCTTAAGGTACTTTCCAATCCAGACCTTTCTGTTGCTCTGTGTTGCCCTTCCCCCCCCCCCCCCCCGCCTCCAGGGCCAGCACCATGCCCAGAACATGGAACCAGTCCCTCTGTGACATCAGCTCCGGGGTCAAGAGCACTGCAGCTGTGCAAATTCTGTGGGCACTTCGTTGGCAGCTGCACTGGAGGTGACAAGCCCTCTCTCCTTGCAGCTGACTTGTGTCTCTGACCACAATGATTTTGCTGTGGATCCTCATCCTACTGGCCCTGTGCGGGCCTGCACATGGCATCTGTGGGTAAGTAGCCCCAGGCTTCCCCTGAGGGGACCCAGGCAAAGACTTTGGGGGTCTCTGAGGATGCCTGCTTGCCACCTGTGGCCATAGCAATTTCCAAAACCCTGGGCAGAAGCCTCAGTTTATCACCAGCACCCGGGCTGCTGGCACCACTTGTCTACGGGGCTCAAGCAGAAACGGGCTGATGTAGGCCCGGCCCAGGAAGTTCTCTGGCCCTGCTGGCTTTGCAACCAAAGCCTTGGGGAAGCCTTCTCACAGGACAGTAATGACTTTCTACTTACAGACGGACCTGTGGGCTCCGGCCCATGGGTAGTACCCTCGGCACAACACGCATTGTGGGTGGCTCGGATGTCATGCCAGGGACTGGGGCCTGGGCAGGAATTGCCAGCGTCCGTATGTTCTGGAACCCACCAGTGTCTGTGCATGTCTGTGGAGGGACCCTCGTCAGCTCACAGTGGCTTCTCACAGCTGCCCACTGCTTTATCAACGCAACCAAGTAAGGAGGACCAGGATACGGGGATATCCCCACGCCACCAGGGCATGCTATTCCCATCCCATTTCCTTGCAGTGTGCCTATTGCCAGGACATTGCAGGGCCCAGCTGAGAGACTGCTCAGGCAGAAGAGTGGGCTCATGCCACTGCTTCCTAGCAGCCTCCTGCTTAATATATCTTGAGTCTGCTTTCTGTAGTCCTGTTTTTCCTCTCTGCCTCAGGAAGCAGAAGGCAGGGAAGTGCTGGGCTGTCATAGCACATGATTCTACTCCCCCTCACCCCTCTCTCCCTCTGCCTTCCAGCCCCCTCAGTGAGTGGGCCATCGTGCTTGGGGCCACCTCATTGGGCCAGTCAGGCCCTGATGTCGAAGTGCGCCGGATTAAGCGGCTGATCATGCACGAGAGATACATTCCTGATGTTGAGCATAACGACATTGCCATGGTGGAATTGGACAGGCCAGTGCGGTGCAAGCCCACCATTCAGACCGCCTGCCTGCCCGGACCTTCGGTGAATCTGGCAGGGCTGAAAAACTGCTACATTGCTGGCTGGGGTGACAGAATTGTAAAATGTGAGTTCCCATAAAGGACCTGTGCCCTGAGGGCAAGGCTGGCACACCAGGGAGGGGTGGCTGGGGCTTCCTAACAGCAGAAGCCAAAATGAGAGTTGGGCTGTGGGACATATGCCTCTGGAGAGATGGGCTTGACCTGCTGCCCAACTTCAGACAGCAGTGATACAGCACTCAAACAGCTCTCTAGAGGCAGAACCAAGCCCTAGGGAAAGACTTCGACACACAGGCCAGGAGAAAGGGCAAGGAGCTGCTGGGAATTCATTCCTTTCTCTGCTCACAGCATCAGGTAGAGATATCCTGCAGCAGGCCAAGGTCCAATTCGTCGACAACCAACTCTGCAACAGTAGCGAGTGGCTGGGAGGGTACATCTACGACTTCCACGTGTGTGCTGGACAGGGTGGTGTTGGCACCTGCCAGGTAGGAACGTGCTATGAGTCCCCCAGCCCTCAGCAGTGTGGGCAGCCCCATCACATCACCCAAACACAGCTTTCCCTGGCCAGTTGCTCTCCCAGCCCCAGCTCTGCACCACGGCTGGAGCTTCCGCCCCCTTTCCCATCTGTGGGTCCTAGCTCAGTGAGGTCCACATACCAACCCTGAAACATCCAAGCAAAGGGGAGACAGAGAGCCCCACCTTACAGGCCCCCATCTTGCTCCCAAGGGTATCAAGGTTCTGCAGGTCCCACCGCTTGAGCAGAGCCTTGCTCTGCCAGGAATCCAGTTTTGGCAGGGGCTGGGAGAGTAAAGAAGCCAGCTCTAACCGCTTACAAGGGCATGCAAAAGCCCCTTAATCCTCTCTGCTCTGCTACAGGGTGACAGTGGGGGGCCTCTTGTCTGTGAAGATAAGCAGGCTGGCATCTTCTGGCAAATTGGTATCACCAGCTGGGGAGTAGGCTGTGCCAGACCCAAACGGCCTTCAGTCTTCAGTGCCACTCAGTACTACTACAACTGGATCTGGAAAACGATGGGAATGAAGCCAGCACCAATAGCTACTCCAGCGCCAACACCAGCGCCAACCTACACTGCAGCCCCCCTGGTGACAGTTTCAAAGCCAACGCAACCCTGTCCATTTCCACGTGAAAAGCTTCTGCAATTCTTTAATCTGCTGAAGGATATCTTGCAGTACCTGAAGGGAAAACTGTTCTGAACTGCAGAAAGGACCACCTGCAGTTCAGGCTATGGTGGACCCCAATCCTTTCCTTCGGAGTTATATTCATTTGAATTTCATTAAACTGAATTAAATGTTAAATTGTAAGCAAAAAAAAAAAAAAAAAAAAAAAAAGATACCTGTATTTTCTGCTCTGAGAATACTCTCCATCCAGATTTTATAAAATTGTACTGGCTTGATTATTGCCCAAGCAGCCCTTAACTCAGGGAACCCTTCACCCTCATCTAGGAAGAATATGATTTCACACTCCCATCTCTACAGATCAATACCTTCCCTACAGATATTAATATATATACAGTGGAAAATTAGCATCTGCCACCTTCAGTCTGCAACAGCAAGTGCAAGAAACAGAACACTAGAGAAAGGGAAAAAAAAAAAGGGTGCAGATGGTGCTCTTGTTATTAAGAACATGAAGCCCTCCTCTCCCCTAAGGATGATTTTTGTCTCTATCAGATGGTAACTGGGTTTTTTGACCAATGTAGAAACCTAAGCAGTAAAGAGTTAACACATTGCTATGCCCTAAACACCAACAGCCATGAAGTAAGCAAGTTATAACAAGATGTGCCTGGAAAGGGGAGCCATATGAAGGTAAGGCAACACCATCCTGGAGCTGAATTTCCTGTTTGAGTCCATGGTGACCACACAACATAAAGAATAGCCTAAGTGCAGGAGAGGGCTCAAGGAGCAAACAAGACCAATAGAGGGAGAATCAAGACCACCAAAAAACCCCCAAAGCCCCCAGCCCATTTCCAGAAAGGTCCAGAATACTGGGCTGCACATGCTAACTCACTTGTATGAAGAGTGAGTAGCCTAATACCAGAGTGGGGAAAACTTGTCTCTGTACCACCACAGAGGCTGGGCGGCATTCTCTCAGGACCCTGGACACCTGTTGGCTGGATCAATGCTGGACCCAGGACCGTGAACTTCTTTCCTCTCCTACCTGATTTCTTTTTCCCTTCTTCTTCCCTCTATTCTTTTATTATTTTGTTTTTCTTACTATTAGAAGATAGTGGCAAAACATTTAGCAATTGCCATGCTGAGTGTGTAGTTAATAAGAGTTTGTGAGTTTTTTTTGGATCCTTTTGTTTTTTGCCATTCTTTTTCATCTGTGAATATCTACAAATCTTGTTTGTTCCCTTCCACATAGAAGTGGGATGTAACACCAATGCACAAACACTCCAGAGGAGATCACAGCTGCACTTGACTTCTCCAGTGCCAATCCCTGGGCCAAGGATCAGCTGCACATCTCACTCTCTCACAGCAGCAGTCTGTTGTGTCAGCACATCTGTTATGATTCAATTACTGACAGACATCTCCACCTGAATTAAGTCGCAGACACCACCATGTGCCAAAGTCAATAGTATGGATTTTATTTAACAGTCAACATGCAGTAGCGAGATAGAAGGAAATAGCAGAGAGGAGGGCCAGAGGGAGAGAAAGAATGAGACAGTTTAAGTAAAAAGCTATCACCACACTTGGATCCAGAAAGCATCCTGTTGCATCTTTCTTCACCCTGGTCTCCTTGCTGATGTTTCCAAGGTGTTCAAAACTTTTTGCTATTTATACATTTTAGCAAACAAAGGAATAAATGTTCATTGACTACACTCAGAGTTGATTTTCATCACACTTGCTGGGTTGGATTTCTGTGTGTATTCTTTCTGTCCAGTATCAGTGCTCCTCCAGTATCTATTTTCCTCCTGCTAGTCTGAGATAACACACAGACAATCTTATCTCATGTTCTTCTCAGGTGGGTTAACTCACAGCCCAGATTTCACAGAGGCGTGTTCAGGGAGGGGGAGCTTCAGTCATCACAGATGAGCAGTTGCTTCTTTGGAGAGTTTGCCATGGTGGGAAAAGTCCTTCAGTGACCTTAACACATCTTGGAGGCGCAAGGAGAACCTCCATTCTTTATTAGAGAAGGCAGGGAATATAGTTACCAAAGATGAGGAAAAGGCTGAGGTACCTAACATCTTCTTTGCTTCAGTTTTCAACAATAAGACAGGTAGTCCTCAGGACAACAGACCTTCTGAGCTGGTAGATGGGGACAGGGAACAGAATAGCTTCCCCTGTCATCCAGGAGGAAGCAGTCAGTGACCTGCTGAGCCACTTAGATGCTCTCAAATCTATGAGACCACACAGGATCCATCCTAGGTTGATGAGGGAGATGGCAGAAGACTTTGCCAAGATGCTTTCCATCATTTACCATCAGTCCTGAGTAACCAGGGAGGTGCCAGATGACTGGTTTGGCCAATGTGATGCTCAGCCATAAGAAGGGCCATGTGGAGCACACAGGAAACTACAGGCCTGTCAGCCTGACCTTGGCCTGTCAGCCTGACCCTAGTAAGGCTATGGCACAAGTCATCTTGAGTGAGGTGACACAGCACCTACAGGACAGCTGAGGGATCAGACCCAGCCAGCATGGATTTAGGAAGGACAGGTTGCTCTTGACCAACCTGATCTCTTTCATGATCAGCTGACCCACCTGGTGGATGAGGGGAAGGCTGTGGATGTTGTCCACCTGACCTTCCGCAATGCCTTTGACACCATCTCCCCATAGCACACTCCTGGAAAAGCTGGCAGCCCATGACTTGGACAGGAGCATTCAGCTGGGCTCAGAACTGGCTGCACAGCCAAGCCCAGTGTGGAGGCGAATGGTGCTGCACCAAATTTGGTGTAAGCCTTGATCTGTTAAAGGGTAGGAGGGCTCTGCAGAGGGAACTGGACAGACTGGATAGATGGACTGAATCCAACAACATGAGGTTTAACAAGACCAGGTGCTGAGTCCTCCCCCTGAGTCACAACAACCCCCTGCAACACCACAGGCTGGGGCAGAATGGCTGGACAGTGCCCAGGCAGAAAGGGACCTGGGGGTACTGGCTGACAGCCAGCTGAACATAAGCCAGCAGTGTGCTCTAGTGGCCAAGAAGGCCAATGCCATCCTGGCCTGTATCAGGAATAGTGCAGCCAGCAGGAGCAGGGAGGTCACCCTTCACCTGTACTCAGCATTGGTGAGGCCACACCTTGAGTGCTGTGCCCAGCTCTGGGCCCCCCAGTACAGGAAGGACACTGAGATGCTCTGACATGTCCAGAGGAGGGCAACAAGGCTGGTGAATGGTCTGGGACAAAGGTTCTATGAAGAGCAGCTGAGAGAGCTGGGGTTGTTTAGCCCAGCTCCCTCAGCTAAACAAGGGAGCTAAGAGAAGGTTCAGGGGTGACCTTATCAATGTCTGTAACTCCCTGAAAGGAGGGTACAGCCACGTGGGACAAAATTTTAAACTGTACCAGGGGAGGTTGAGACTGGACATTGGGAAAAATTCTTCACAGAAAGGGTGATTTTGGGCATGGGAATGGGCTTTCCAGGGAGGTGGTGGAGTCACTGTCCCTGGAGGTGTTTAAGGAAAGACTGAACATGGCTCAGTGCTGTGGTCTGGTTGACCAGGTGGTGTTTGGTCACAGGTTGGACTCAATGGTCTCAAAGGTGGTTTCCAACCTAGCTGATTCTGTGATTAGTGTTTAATGCAACTGTGATATTTAAGTCTCCTACAATATTTTTTGCAGCTCTGCTCATCAAGGGTGCACATGTTCTCAGAGTCCCTGAGACCTGTCAGCAGGGAGCAAAGCCAGCATCTAGTCTTCACTAGAGATCACCTGCACAAGTGATGCTTGACCAGCACACCCAGCTGATGTGCACAGTGCCTGATAAGGCCATATTGGAATTTTGTCCACAGAGTTTACTTCGTAAGAAGAGAACCTCCCTCTTATAAAAACTGCATCCAATTAATGACATTTTCTGATTCAAGTGTGAACTTAAAAAAAAAAAAAAAAAAAAAAAATTGAAAGGAAAAATCAAGCCTCCAGCCCTGAGATTTAATTAAAAATCTGGGACCTCAAAGGAATTGAACCACATAATTCCCAGTATCTGTTTATCACAGACAGGCATCTCAATCCTATATATTTTCAGCTGCCAGAGACCATCTTCCCAGGCTCTCAGAAAAGTCACAGCTTGTCAAGAACGCCTGTAAGATCTGGAGAGCTGAGTCCCTCCAGGGTGGTAGTGAGAAGGACACTAGGGCTTGAGGAGTTAGGAGGGTATCCTCCTCCAGGGGCTTGGGCATTTCTTCATCTCCTTCTTGGGAAAGCAAGGGACCAAGGTTTCTCCATTTTGTTGTAGTTGTGTGAGATACTTTGGTAGTGCCAGTGATGGGGAGCAGCTTTTTGGGACTCCCTGAATTTTCCATGGAGAACAGACACAGCCATGGGGACAAAGTGAAGCTGTGCCATTTATGTGATACGCTGTGGCCATGAGTTCTGCATGGGCTGCATCCTGCATTGGGCAGAGAAGAAACCAGAGTGCCCACTCTGCAGAAGATTGATAGAGTCTGTCAGGTTTTCTCTGCAGGAACAAAAATGTCTAGAGTGTGTCATCACACCCCAGGGAGAATCACCAGAGACCAGCAGCCTGGCAGAAGGAGCTCTTGGCCTCCTGGATAGAAACAGCTGCCAGTGCCTTGCAGTTGTTCCTCAACCTTTGCAAGGGACACTCTCCCCAGCTAAGCAGGAGCCTGCAGCATCCTCATGGTGGCTGGCAGTGAGAGCAGTCTTGTATGCCCTGTGCCTCTGTGGTCCAGATGGGTGTAGCAGAGCATCTCTCCCCAGAAGAGCTTATCTGCTGCTTTCAGCTGGTGGAATAACAGAGCACCTTGCCCCAGAATGTACCTGTTTCATGCTAATTGGTGAAAAAATGCAAACATTACAAGCTGTCTTGTAGTGAGTTACTTTTGCACCACAGGAGTAACACTCCCAGCTGATAACAAACTTCTTGCTCTGGAAGTGACATCTGGAAAGATAAACTGGAATTTCTGACTGATAGACACCTCACCTTACAAACTATAAAAGCTACACCAAATTTTCACAAAGCGGGAAATCTTCTGCACATTCCCTGGAAATGTGTGGGATTTTCCCCCAGAGTGGGGGAAAGTTACTGATATGTAACTCCTCTGAGGCTGAGTGAAAGGATTTAGTGTACACTATCATCATTTCAGAGGTAAATTACATCTGACTCCTAATCTATACTATTTCTTTTGCTAGCTTTCATATAGGTACAATAATAATGTGTACTGGTTTATGTAATGTATTAGATGAGCTTTTTGGTTTATACCCTGTAGTAAGTAACTCAGATTAAGGCCTTGTTTTGGTTATCTGTTCAATAAATAACTCATTTTATAAATAGACATGATTTGCTATGCTTAGAAGTTGCAGGCCAGAGTGATTTTAGGTGTGGGCAACTTAAATTTAGGCTGTTGCCAAAAATCTGAGTTTAAGGCAGGGCTTGCCTGAAGCTACCACTTGATCTGTGACCATGGGGAGGTCATGGTCCAGATGCTGCAGCCTCTCCTGGAGGAATACACAGAACAGCTGGTTGATGCCACTGTCGATTTCATTGTGGGCCAATGCAGTGAGGAGGCCCAGAGGCTGCTGCGCTCCCATGCTGCTGGGAAGGAGGACAACAGCCCTGAGGCCAGTTCCTGCCCCACCAGCTCCCAGGGAGGGACTCCTGCTTGGCATCCAAGCCCTGCCAGCAGCCCTGCAAGCTGTGATATGGACGATCAACCCAGCACATCAGAAGCTGCCCTCTGTGCCCTCCGCATGCTCCAGCCGTCTGTGAAGTTTGGTACAGAGCAGGGGCAGCCCCAGAAACAGCAGGGGGAGGTGGCTGTGCCAAGTTCCTTTGCCCAGGGTGTTGCCTAATGTCAAGAAAGAAAACTCTTGCAACAGTCTTAAAATAGTCAAAAAGCCCCAAGTCTTCATTGGATGCTTCCAGGTGCCCCCACACCATGGGCACACCTGGCAAGTAGATTTCTACAATTTTTTTAAAGTTTAACAAATTAGCATATCTAAAAAACAAACATTGTCCAATTAGAAGAGCAGTTGGTTAGATAATTTCCCACTGGGTTCTGCCCCACTGAAGTTGTTCCAGGGGCTTTCTTGTTATGCCTTCCAAGTTCTAGTAAAAAATACAGTGTCCTTGCTAGCCTAAAAAAGCAAGACTAAACAGTGTTTCAGGAATGTGTTAGGAGGTTAGCTTACCGTTCTGAAAGATAGGTGGAAAGGGTAGGAAAGGTACAGCCATGTATTAGTAGTCTACAAATCTACAAATTCATGAAATACTTATAGAAAGCAAAAATCATCCAGGCATCAAGGGCAGCAGCCACCGTCCTACTGTTCCTTGTCAGGGGTAGGAACACTGTCACAGGGGGTCCTGGCATCCCCAAAAGAGGAGGGCTGCTGGCCCCAGGATTCCACCCAGTGAGCAACCCACTTTGCTGACAGAACTAGCAGGGCTTCGGCACATTTTTAGATTGGAAAAAGGAAATATATCATGTCTCTCACACAGTCTCTGGATGCTGCCTTCTCCCCTTTCTGCTACCTTTCCCCTTCCCTTCTTGCCCCACTGTGGTTGGCATTTGCCTGTTAGGGAGGCAGGCTATTGAGGAATTTGCAGTTGCAATGAGAGCTGCAGGCTGAGCTCTGGATGGGAGCCTGAGGCAAGAGGCCAGGAACTGCCAGCCCTTGGCTCAGGAAGGGGCACAGGGACCTGTGGAACCAGCCTGGGGACTGGACACTGAGACACAGCAGCAGCTGAGACCCCCAAACTTTGGTGCTGTGAGGGTATGAAAGCCCAGGGGTTCCTTTGTTCAGGGCCCCTTCTCAGAGGCACCAGCTGGAGCTGTTGTTATTTACTCACTGCACCACGATTAAGCTGTTTGAAGGACCTGGATGTCTGAGACTCTGCTATGGGAAGCCTGGGGTTGAGCTGGTGAGGAATCCTGGTCTGACTGTGAGTGTGAGGGGTGTAGCTGTGATGGGGTTTCAGTCCCAGCTTAGGTCATGTGAATGGGACTGCCAGAGTGGCTCCTGGATGGCCAGACAGGGAAGCTTCCTTAACAGCAGGGTTCAGGGCTAGATCCAAGGTGAGACCAGGCTGTGAAAGGCCCTGTGGCCTTTCAGAAGCAGCCAGCTGGATAGCAGCCTTATGGGGAGAGTAACAGGGAAGGTGGCATGGCCTGGCTGGAAGGTGCCTGGGCCTTACTATTGCTGGCCGGGGGTCTATGTACAAATCACAAATAGGACAGGATTGCTGAGGAACATGAGTCAAGCTGTTTATTTTCCAGCATCAGTCTCATTACATGGCTATGACAATGGGAAGATGCCAGCAGCTCACACCCTGGCAGCAGACCAAGAACTTAATGTTACAACTTACTTTATAAGTATTTTGACCAATCACACAAAGCAAAAGCATATTGACAGTGGTTCCATCCAACCGCTATAAAGCATAAGTACCTTTGGTTAAAACAATGCTTGCTTATTTCAAATACAATACCTGCTTGTAAGCCTTAAGATACAATGCACAGAGCTCCATTATTAAGCTTAGAACTTTCTAATATCTTGCTAGATAAACTTTTCTACAGCTTAGGGAGTTATTCTAGACAAGCGTTAATACACAGACCATTGTTCTATTTGTCCTTACTTTCCTACTTCTTATCTAATATTTCTGCTGACAAATCTTAGGACTGCTGCTTAGCTCTAATCACAGTTCTGCTGTCCCTGCGGCCTGCCTTTTGCAGCTTTCCCAAAACTCTCTGATTTTAAGGATTCCCACACCTTACCTCCCATTTGGAAATGTCAACCAGCCCATGACTTAGATTCCTGATCCTTCCTCAGACCCTTTTCTGCACAGCAGTGGTTTCAGAGTTGGTGCAGTCCAGCAGCACCTGAGAAAAGAGAAGCTGCAGATAAGCCCTAGGAGCAAACACCTGCTCCAGCAGGAGCAGTGTGACTCCACTCCTGAGCAAGACTTGCATGGTCCCTCAAGGTTTCCCCTGACCTTGAGCGAAATCTTGGTGGGCTTCTACTCCAAGAGTCCCTCGCAGGCCTAGGAAATAGGCTCCAGGCCAACCTTCCTGCAAGGCAGATGCCATCTTCTGCAGCCACTGTACTCTAAAAGAGCCTGGTGCCAGCCCCTGAAGCTTCCCCAGGGGAATCGAGCACCCTCCCCACAGCACGCTGCCCAGCACACTGGGCTGGGGACCACTTACCCTCCTACCCAGGGTGAGGAAGAGCCCTGTGATGCCCACTCTTTTCCCAGGCCAGAACTCAAAGATGTAATGCAGCACCTCATTGACTCTGGAGGCAGGAGAGGTGAGCACCATTGCTTGCAGCATGGTGTCCACAGCTCTCAGGGTCTGCAAGAATGACAGAGAGTGAGGGCAGTGATTCTGCTTCTCCTCCTCACCCTGGAAGACTCATCTGAACTCTCAGGGACAAGACAGGATGCAGCACATGCTGTCCGGGAGAGAGACATAGGCAGAGAGTCTGCTCACTACACATAAATATACAAATATCATTTTCAGTTAAAAATTTAATTTATTGCAGATTGCTATAACTGTATTGCCTATATGTAAGCATGCAAATATCAGTATATCTGTCTAAATATCCATATACCTCTAACTGTGTAAGTACAACAACATAAAACACATCTGTAAGTATAACTATATAGAGAGGGATCCCAAGTAGTCCATTTTCGCAGGCTTTCCCTCAGTAGCTTCCTCCCATGCAGGGCAGCCCTTCTGGAAAGGTACAGCAGACGGACATCTAGGAAGCAAAGGGAATATTGAGTCACCACTGGACCTAGTTTATGTCTCCCTTGGCAGCACACCTAGCAATTTTATCAAAGACTATAAAACATGGCCTGAAAGGCAGGTTCTCCCCTGGGAATTTGAGGCCTGCTGTTTAAAGAATAGGAATTCTTCCAAATTTTCAAAACTTTAAAGTTTTGAAGTACTCTGATAGAAGCTGCAACACTAGCACTGAAAATGGCACCCACAAGAACTTTAACAGAGACATTCACATCTCATGAAAAGAACTCCAGCCTTTTTTCTTCTCTGTACCGATAAAGAGACCTCACTCCTTACTTAAATGGTAGAAACTGATGGGCATTGTGAGATGAGTTCTTAATTAACATTGTTACCTGGGATCAAGAAACTACCCTTTGAAAGTAACAGCTCCTTCAACTCTACCATCAGCTCTTGGATCAACTACTCTGATCTCCCCTTTCTGTAGAAGTCAGGCTCAGAGTAACTGTCTCAGTCATCTCTAAAAACATGTAGACCCTCTTCTTACCAGGGTCCTTTGGCTCAAGGGAACCGTTCCCACAAGCTCGTATGTTGTCAAGTGAAGCTCTCTCTTCCACCACAATGTTCATAGGCTCGGTTCCTGAAGACTCACACTGACCCAAAATATTCTTCTTAAAAGAATAAAAAACAAAAAGAAAAAAGAAGCAAACACAAAGATCACTTGTTATTTTATTGTAATTATTTTTGGGACAAAATAATAACTGTTGTTCTCCACCCTGAAAGGACATGTAACACAAGGTTAACACTGTTAACATGGCAAGCCTTTTAAATTCAGATGTTTGACAAATGGAAACTCAAACTCTTTATGGCACCTCTGACAAGGTGTGAGCAAAGGACACTCACACCTTGTCAGGTGCCATAAAGTATGAACATGCTTTGTACCGACCAAATGTTTATAAATTATATTTTCCATAGAAGACATAAAATTAGTAACTCCATCTAACCATTCCCCTGAGTTTTCAACAAAAAATGTTTGTCTTCTGTGGCAATTCTCAAAATATTCTTTAGCATCAAAGACATAACCTAAAAAGCTTCCACATGAATGAATCTACAATGTGAATTTTTCCCTTGAAAACGAGCACCTGAATCTGGCCAACAGAAGCAGGGGTCTCATGCTCCAGAATGTGGGATAGTTTTGACTCACTTCTCTTTTTTAAATTTTGCTTTTAAACAACCCGTTAAGTAAAGATGCTTTTACTTCTCAGGCACGTGACGGCTCTGAAAGCTCTCAGTGGACACCCCAGCATCGCCATCGAAGAGTCACCTCCAAAGAGGCAGCCAGCTCAGGGTGGGACAAGGGAACAATCTCCCCGCGGGCCTGAAACACAGCCTCGAGGTCGGCCGGGCCGGGGCTGACGGCGGCGGGCAGCGGGGGTGGCTCCTCCATCGCGCGCAGCCGGCGACAGTCGCGACACACGGGGGCGCGCAAGGGCCGCGGCGCGAGGGCCACGGCGGCCCGCCCCCGGCACGCGCCCGGGTAACGGCTCGGGGCCGGCGGGGGGCGCTGTGCTCCGCCGTCCCTCAGACACTCGGCGCGACTGCGCAATGAACCTCCGGAACATCCGGGAGGTCACCAGTCACGGAAAATTTGGAACGGAATCGTTCAGGCTGCGCGTGTCATCTCACAAGATCTCCCCGTCAGCCTCCTGCTCAAAGTGCAGTCATTCATTGGGTCAGATCGGGCTGCCTGGGGCTTTACCAGGTAAAGAATGCAAAACTTCTCTGGGGCCTCACTCCACCACATCCTGCTAAGTTTTTCCTTATCTCCAGCCCAAGCCTCTGAAGCCTCAGCTGATGCCACTTTCTCTTTTCTCCTGCCAGGCACCTCTATGAAGAGCGTGGCCTCAGCCGCTTGATCCCATCCCATAGCCTCAAGGTGCTTTGGGATGCCTTAGAGCTGTCTCTGCTCCAGAGTGAACCAGTCCTGGACCCATGCCCTTACCTGTCAATCAGAGTCAACGTCTCAGCCCCACACTCATGGTGGCCTTCCCTGAATTTGTCCTATTTTGCCAATTTCCATCTTGATTTGTGGATCAGGACCTGCTGGATTGCACTTGTTTCTAGATATTTCCTTCATTGTTTTGCTGTCAGGAATCATTCTTGGCATATGCATTTCTGCTGCACCTGGGAAAGCAACACCTCACCCTGCAGGAAACTGTTAAGTTTAAATAATTGGATTTGTACTCATAAGAAGGTTTTTGGTTTACAACTGGACTTGATCTTAAGGGTCTTTTCCAATGCAAATAATTCAATACTACCATATCCTGGAGTGAGTAATGTCAAGTGTTTTATTCAGGCTGATGAGCAGCTCTTGCCTTTGTGCCATGTTATAAAGTATGTGTGCACAAGTCCTTGTCTGTCTACTGAATACAATCAGTTGTATTAGCATGTCTTTGACAGCAAACATTTGAATGCTCTCTCCATTGACTTTTCTACTGTAGGCTGCAGCTTGGTAGCTCTCTTTGTATCTAAATGTCCTAGCAGATGGGCATTGGATTTCACTGACTTTATTGTGCTTGTACCGCGATAAATATCCACACCTGGCAACACTGAGTAGGTATCTGTTGTTATGTTCATATGTAAGGAAAGGGGCACGCTGAGAGAGCTTGTATTACGTGTGAAATTGCATGTGACACAGAAAATTAGGAGTCATTTACTAACTAACAAGAAGCAAAGTAATATTTCACTAGGCATGCTTAGAATCGCACTGGAGAAGACACAAAACATATTTATTTGAATTTTTCATTCTGTAATACTCTGTACCACCTATATATATATATAAGAGAGAAGGATACTACCAGCAAGTAAAACTGGTAATACAGAAAAATGTCCGTTTTTAACTTTTTATTACAGGTGAACTAGTTGCAATCAGTTTTCTCAGGGAACATGCTACTGACATTCTGCAGAGCATGATGTTGGATTACAGTTTGCTTCTAGTGAATAAGGAAAGCTAATCTAGCAATCCTAAACAGAGCTGTGTCAGATTTTTTTTTTTTTTTATGGCTTACAGATGTTTTCTCCCCAATATTTTGTGACTTCCTTTTTTACACTAGTAAATAAATAGCAAAGTGTGATTTAAATCTGATCTTCCAGCAATTTCTGACAAAATTCAGATATATACACTGAGGATATGAAAGCCTGGAGGATAAATTATGTATCTCCTGCTAGTCTGGTGGGGCAATTGGTGAGTGATATCTCAATCTGTTTGTGTTACCACTTCCAACATGTTGATTGCCAACAGCATCAAGTCCAATTGTGTGAAGAAACAGATACTACAAGGCTCAAAGCCAAACTGCTGATGCTTTGTTAGCATGACTAGTGCCTCTGCCTTATTTTATCAGAGACTCTGATTGTTTACAGTCATCAAAGGCCAGATGAAAAATTTTTATACTTCTGTTTTGGTTATTGCAATTCAAAAGACCATGAAAGTGGCAAGATTGCTAAGAAAGTTCTGTCTTCACAGAATCATTTGTAGGTATTTTCAGCTTGGACAATATCCCTATGCATGTGGGGGTGCATGCACAAAGACTCCAAGAAAACAATCCCCTCTCACTTACTTGAAACAAGGAATTATTTTTTTCCCATTCCTCTTACATTCCTACAGAGCCATGAAATGCAAGGACTTTTGACCCCATTCTGAGCCTAATAATCCATTTTATACACCGAACTTGCTAAATCATTGCTTCAGTACACCTCTGTCACAATGCTATTGACTTTACTGCTATCATTGCTGTTCTTTCAAGTGATGAATCTTGAAAGAGATTCATCACTTGAAGCCTTTCACAAGGCTAGGAAGATGAAAATCCATTTCAGAGTCTCTGACCGGGAGTCAATTTATCATTACTTCAGTAAGCACTCTTAGCTGCATAGTGCATTAATTCTCTCTCTTGGTCCTCCATATCAAAGGTGTGGAGCCTTTCCTGAAATACTGCTTATTTGATTGAATACTGCTAATTTTCCTTCATGATGAAGGGCAACTGGGATGTTACTGTCCAATTTTTATGCTCTTTCCTTTTAGATCTAGCCATGGATCCTGTCAATTACATAAACAACTAACATATGTATTTATTTCTTTACATTTCTAATGGCCAAGCATCCTAGGGTTAATATAAAATTGTACTAAATTTTTATGTAACATTGTTTGAAACTTAACAAAAGGCACCTTTTATATCTGTCCACCTGTGTGTCCAACTATCTAGCTGCTTACCTACCCACCTACTCACCTACCTTTCTACCCAACTTGAAGTCCGAGAACATCTTTGTAGTAATCATCTCCCTTTACACTAATTTTCAGATATAAACCCCAGCATGCATTTACTGAAGAACACCTGTTGAGCACTAATTTATACTATCCACCTGGTCCAGTTGAATTATGAGCTAAAAAAAAAAAAAATCTACACCTAAAAAGGGAGAACATTGAAGCAGAGAAAGAGACCTATTTTGTTGTGGGGTTTCCTTTATCAGAAAAGGTGAATTTTGAATTTGTTATTGTTGTTCTACTTCTCTGCTTCAAATGAAAGTAGAGAACAAAGGAAGTGGAAGAGATACACCCAAAGACCCATCCTTCTAATATGGAAATGAGTTTAGAATGGTTTGGCAAAGACCTCTGTGAATGGAGCCAGGTTGTGGATCTGACTGTCCAGTTCAGTATCTGTTCTTTCTGGTCATTATTTTTGTGGAGTTTCACCTGTTCTCTCAAAAGGACTCTATTGCTTCCACCTTGCACAACTTTTAACTACTTCATTCCAGAAACTACTGTGGCCTAGTAAGAGTGCTGAAATGCTGGCTAGGAAAAGGGAAAAATTAAACTGAGTGTGTATCAGATTTGTAAGCATAAATCCTGCTCAAAATAAGGATTCAAACTTCACCTAAAAAATTTACAGGAATGTCCATAGAAATGCCGTGAAGAACTGATACTAAAACTGGAGACATGGCCAAGGCCTTGGTGACTGGCTTTTAACTGTGATGGTGAGCCAAAGACATGAGTGAGAAGAGAGAGGGTAACAGTAGCTGCAGTAGCCCTGGATGTATGTGTAGAGGCACAAGGAAATGCAGGGACAGATGTCCTGTTGTAACATCACTGGGTGGGAGGATGGCATCACCAGGTAATGGATTGTAACCTAATATCCCTCACTGCTTATATTCAGGGGCCAGACATCCTTTGACTGTGACATCACTGGGTGGTGGAGAACAACATCACCATGAGATGGACTGTGATGTCATATCCCTTGCTGGTTATATGTGTTTCTGCAGAGCCTGGTTGGGCCAGTTTAGCTCAAGCCTGGACTTCTACTGAGTGTGCCTGCAAGTGGGAGCTCCTTCTGGCCCTCAGTTCTCCCCAGCCTGCTGCAGCAAGAAGACATGGCCACGGACACAGACTGGAGCTGCCCCATCTGCCACAACACTCGGAGTGATGTGGCTTCTGCAATACCCTGTAATGACCAGTTCTGCCTGGGCTGCATCCTGCGGTGGGCAAAGACAAATCCAGCATGCCCACTCTGCAGCAGACCTATGGAGATTGTCAGATTTTCTGAGCGGAGTGAACGCGACTACCTACAGTTTGCCATCACAGCCTCAGAAGACTTGGCAGAGGACAGCAGCCAGGCAGGGAGCGCTCCGTTCCACCTGACCCAAAACAGCCCCCATCACCCTAGGGTATCCCCTCCACCTTCTCCACAAAGGATGCTGTCTCCAGATGAGCAGGGGGCTGCAGAGCCAGAGTTCATGGGTGGCCTCCTACCTGAGGTCTGGGCAGAACTTTTCCAAAGGCAGCAGCAACTGCTGGACCCTGTGCTTCCCTGGCTGCGCTGGAGGCTGGCAGCAGTCTATCAGGACCAGTGGTGGCGAGCAGAGGCTGCAGAGGGCTCTATCCTGCATGGTCTCTGTGTCTGTGGTCTGAATGCAGAGACCCTGGTCGAGCTGCTGGAGCCTCTCCTCAATGGGCACACAGCATCACTGGTCTATGGTATCATCAGTGTCATTGCAGGCCAGTGCAGGGACGAAGCCCAGAGGCTGCTGTGCTTCCATCATGCCAGCACCAACTCCAGTAGCTCCAGCTACACTAGCTCCCGGGAGGTGATGCTTGCCAGTGAACCCACAGGCTCTGAGGTAGAGCAGGAAACTGGTACACAAGAAACCGCTCTCCAACAGAGTACCAGCCACCCCCCATCTATGACCAGCTGCTCAGTGCAGGACCAGCCCCAGGAAGAGCAGGAGCAGACAGTGGCAGCAGCAGGTCCATCTGCTCAGGGCTGCAGCCCCTCTGCTCCTGACCAGAGCAGGGACCACTCTTCTGGAGAGCCCCGGCATGCCCGGAAGAAGAGAACCCCCAGCCTCCAGGATTCTCCCAGACCCAAGAAGAGGCCACCTCGCCAGCAGCACTAGCACATGTCCAAGAACTCTTCAGCCAAGAAAAAAGAAATAAATTGTAATTTCCCTGACGAAGTCTCTTGAGTGCTGCTTTCTCCCTGTTCTGGTGCCTTTCTCTGTACCCCATTCTCTACAATCAGCCAAGAGCTCCCAGGACTCCAGGGCCATTTCAACAGCGCCTCCTCACGCAGGAAATCCTGCTGCAGCCGTGATGATTGAAAAGCTTTTGAACAAGCACCGGGGTGTGCTACCGGAAGCATCAGGGGTGGAAGACTAACCAGGCATTCATCACATGAGAAGAGGAAAACTCTGATAATGCCTAACACAATTTCTGCCTAAGACATTAGTGCAAAATATACAGTTTGATGATGTACAGTCAGAGGACTGGTACAGCCTGAAGGTACAACCAATTATAGTTTATTCAATCAGTTGGAGGGAAAAGACCTATGCATTAATGTAGAATGCACTATAATCTGCATTAATGTAGAATGCATTCTAATCTATATTAGTGTAGAGTACTATAAAAAGAGGGCAGGAGGAAAAGGAAATGTGCATCAAACTGGGGAGTGGAAGAGGAGGGAATACCAGAAGCACTGTTCATAATTACATTAATTATACATTTTGCAGGTGTGTTTCAAAAAAATTAACAACAAAACCAACCAATCAACCAAAGAAACCCCAAAACTCAGCAAAAAAAATAGAAGTGTTGTTCTTTAAAATTTCGTAAACTGTATTTGGACACATTAAGTTTCTATTTTGTGTGATCTGTTTGTTGGAGAGCAGAACGAAGTTACTACAGACAGTTGAAGGAGGAAGAAGAAATAACACTTAGCACATTGTCTTGTTTCTCATGTTTGTACAGTGTCTAGGACAGTTCATTCTGACCACAGAAAAGGTTGGCTGATGGAACACAATGGGAAAGTTGCAGATTTGCCACTTCCTTGCAGCAAGCAGCAAGCTCAGTGACTGAACAGACAGTTGCTGTCCTGCTGCATGTTCCTGGCAGGAGCCTGTGCTGTCTCCCAGACCAAGTGTGTGGTATGAACCTCACAAACATCTTATTAGATGCCTTCTGAGCATCACATCAGCCCACAAGAACCTGGGTGGCAAAAAAATTCTCTCAGGAGGAGGGAGGGGTGCCCAGCTGGCCAACCAGCAGACATTCATCCAGGGGAAGTCCCGCCAAACAACCTGGTGATCTTCAATGATTGAGCAAGTACACTCGTGCATAAGGGAAAGGCTACAGATGTCATCTTCTGGAGTTCTGTAAGGACTGTAGCAGTATTCCCCACAACATCCTTTGATCTAAATGGGAGAGAGGTGGGTTTGATGGGACTGTTCAGTGGAAGTGGAATTGGCTGGACTGGCATATCTAGACGGTAGTGGTCAATGGCTTAGTGTCCCTATGGGCATCAATGAAAAGTGGTGTTTCTCAGGAACCGTACTGGAACCAGTGCCATCTCCACCAAGGACATAAGACAGAGGGATCCAGTGCACCCTCAGCAAATTTAGGGGTGACACCATGCTGAGCGGGTGACATGCCTGAAGTGTGAGATGCCATCCAGAGGGACCTGGACAATCTCAGCAAGTGGGCCCATGGGAACCTCATTGGCTTCAACAAAGCTGGGATTACCGCCCAGAAAGCTAGCTGTGTCCTGGGCTGGATCACCAGCAATGTGGGCAGCAGGTCGATAGGGGTGTGTCTTCACTCTGCTCTGGTGAGACACCACCCAGAACGCTACCTCCAGCTCTGTGTCCCCAGAATAGGAAGGACACGGACCTATTAGAGCAAGTGCCAAGGAGGCCACCAAGATGATCAGAGGGATGGAACACCTATGCTATGAGGGACAGGCAAGAGAACTGGGCTTATTCAGTCTGGAGAAGATGAGGCTCTTGGAGACTTTACAGCCCTTTCCAGTACCTAAAGGGGCTACAAGAAAGCTGGACAGGGACACTACAAAGACATGTAGTGATAGGAGAAGGGAAAATGGCTTCAATCTAAGAGAAGACAGGGTTAGATAAGATGTTAGGAAGAAATTCTTGATTGTGAAGGTGCTCAAGCACTGGCATGGCCTGGCTAAAGAAGCTGCATCTGTCCCTTCCCTAGCAGTATTCAAGGCCAGGTTGGACAGGGCTTGGACAACCAGGTCTAGTGTAAGGTGGCCCTCTCCATGGCACAGGGGTTGGAACTAGATGGTCTTTAGTATCCCTGAAATCCCAAAGCATTCTATGATTCCATGATTTCAGGTAAACCAAGTAGCTTTCCTCATATTGATGACTCATGCTATTTACTGCATGTTTCCTCCTCCAGGACAGCAGCTCTTCAAGAAACAAAAAAAATACATTTCTCTTTCAAAATCTCCCAAGATATAAAGCTCCATGCTTTCATGTATTTTTTTTACTGGAATAGTAAACCATTAGTATTGTGCATAACAAGATAACAACTTACATGGTCACCTGTTGCGGAGTACCAGGCATAAGAAGGTTTTATCTCAAACATTCTGACTGTTGCAACAGAAAAGCTGTGACTGGAAGAGAGAGTGTTGTGGAGATAGAAAAGTGCTGAGCTGAGCCAACTTATTTTTCTGCATTGAGACTTGTGCTTAATTCTGCTATGTGAACTCCCACTCCAGACTCCCTTCCTGGAAAGCACCAAAGGGCTGACTGCACATGCCCAAAACATTGGCAAAAATCTGTTTTACATAAGAGGTGTGCACCAGGAAAACTATAAAAGGAAGTGGATCAGTCCCCCATTCTCTCTCTTTCTCTTTGTCTCTTGCACTTTCTTTGTTCACCCCATTTCCAAGTAACAGTTCCCTGACACATGATCTGGTGTCTTTGTTCAGCCTGAAAAGAATTTATAATGAACATCAAACACCTTATTGGATCAGTTGTGACATAACAGACCAGGAAAAGAAGGTGGGAGTGCTAAAGCCTTGGATTAACTCTGCATGCATTATGATTGAGAGCAGCATTGGAAAATTGATCCAAACACTGAGAAGCTGCAGCGCTATATTGAAATCCTATTGAAAAATAATTGTCTTCATTATCCAGCGTAATTGCCTAGATCTGAAAGTCTGTCATTTTCTCCATTTACTTCAGAGCTAACATCAGCAAGCAAGTGATCTAGCTTAGGACTGAAAACACCACCTCAACCTTGCTGCATCCCCAGTCTCAGGAAACCCATTCATGAAGCTTCTCAAATGTTTACCTCAGAACCATGTGGGACACAGGTCTGCAAATGGTAGGATGAATGAAAGCATGGAAAGCCAAGCAACATACCGGCTGCATACACATCATCCAGCTGTTGTACTGCTGTGCTATTTCCAAGGAGTCTTGCGCATCTGAGATGCACCACCGGGAGTTTCCCTGTGCACATCCATGCATCAGAGGGAGCTGCCTGCTAGGGATGTAAAGAAAGAAAGAAAAGAAAGTTCCAACACACTGTGGGACAACACACTGGTAGCAGGAAAGCAGTGGGCCCAAATGGGTTGGTTCCAGCAAAAGTGGAAGTTATGAGGCAAAGACCGCATGTCAGCGACTTGGTGTGGTTCTTTGATTGTCTGATGTGTGGCCATTTCATGATGCATCCCCTCCAGGACAAGCTCCCACAACTCCCCCTTTTTTTGTTTTATTTAAAATGAAAGCTATAACAAGATAGTAAAAAATAATAATCTTGTCTTAACTGAAAACAACACAACACATAAAAGACTTTAACTAAAATTGAGAATTAAAATAAACAGGTGAGCTTATATTGAAGAGCAAAACTAAACAATAAGTAAATAACTAAATATGATTTTCGTTTCCCCTCACTTCGAGGAGCCTGAGTCCCGGCCTGCTCCCCGCCACTTCATTCCCCCTCACTTACCCACAAACAAAAGAGAACAGAAAATCAAAAGGACTTGTGGTGGCAACTTTCCCCAGGACCCTTCACCAAACACAGAAGTCAAAAGAAAAGGATTAACAGGGGACTTGAGCTGTACGGAGGATACTGACCTTCCCGTCTAAATAAATAAAATAACTTGGTCAACTGGCTTCTGTGGGTCACCTACATTGGTAATCTCTGAAACATGTATTACAACAAAAATGGGGGACAGCTAATACAAGAAGAAAGCGGGGGCAGGTTGAGGGCTGTCAGAAAGTGGGGTAGGGTAGAATCCAGGGCGGCATGGCCAGTGCACCCCGGGCAAGGGGACAGAAAAGGAAGGGAGATGACAGATTGCTGGTGGCTCGCCTGTGTGCTTGAGCAGGTTCTATCTCTCATCTTCTCCTTCTCAAGGATAGTAGGTTCAGAGAATACAGGGGTGGAACAGGAAAACTGGGAAAGGAAGTCAGTTAAATATTGCGCAACTAAAATTTAAATTTAAATGACCGTCAAATATACTGTCAGTCATCAGAAAAAATTGCATAGTAAATGGTTTTCAATAATCACTGTATGGAACGTATATTGAAACGATAAACATGCTCCATGGGAAAAGGTTAAAGTCAAGAGGACATTTTTCGAGGCCATAGCCCCAGGAAGTCCCTTAGCAGGCCCACACCCCTGCAAAGGCGCTCACGTAGATCCAAACTGCACAAGTTTTCACTCCCTCATGTTAGTCCTAGTTCCCGTGGCAGAAATTGCCTTCCTACTAGACACTCACCTGTGTCTGAGCCTGTGGAGAAGCCCGGCTCCCTCCATATCTGCCCACAGCCACAGCAGCATCCCCACCAGCGGGGACACCACTGCTCTGCTCCATTTTGCCCTACTCTGCTCCTCTAGTCACAGCTGCAAGCCTGTATCTCCACAAGAGGTTGTGACCTGGAGGCAATGAAGGAAGAAGAACTTTGCATGCTTCCAAACAGTGCCACAAACCCCATCCATGGGTCTTCCCACACAGAAGAAACACCTGACCATTCAGAAGAAAATTTAGAGCTTCTTCACAGGGTGAGAACAAAGGGAAGCTTCCAGCACGGTGAAGGTTTTGTTTATTCTAGTATTTATTTTGACTATCAGTCGAAACAAACTACAGACTATGAGCTATAAAATAGAAACAACAAACTATGAGCTATATACTAGAAACTTCAAACCAGGAGCTATAAACTAAAACTAGAAACTGCAAACTCCAAAAACAACAGTGGCCTCTTCCAGGGCTAGTATCTCCTGTCGGCCATAAACTGCTGCGTTGCCACGATCAGAGGCGTCAGGTCGGAGGTCGGCTTGGCTGATGTTACAAATGGATGCTGCCCAAAGAGAAAAAGAAAACATGAACTTCTGCTTTCCTCACAGGCTGAAACAGGCTTTCTCTGGCTACCAGAAAGATACAGAAAGCAGAAAGGCGGGCATTCTGGGCACCTCTGCCTCCACCTCCAGGATCTTACTACAAGAGGCAAACATGGCTCCCAATCCCACAAATCCATTATTCCAGATGTCTTCAGCTTAAGGAGATCTGGTCGAGGTGACCTTGAAAGGCTCCTCCCAAGGCATCCTAGGCCAGGATTCTCCCCTGTTTTCCTTTGAAAAGCCCCCAGACTGGAGATCTTAGCAGCGGGGCCCAGCAGACGCCTTGGAATTGAGCAGATGAGGAGCCCCTGGCAGCGGGCAGCTGGCGCAGCCTGCAGCCGCTTTGCCTTTTACCTGCAGGAGTTCCTGGGCAGACCAGCGCCTGTCCTCCTCCCTCTCCAGGCAGCAGTGCAGGAAGTCTCGCAACCACGCGGACTGTTGCCTGGGCTTCTGCAGCTTTGGCCTGCCCCCGCTGCTGATCAGCTGTTGAACCTAGAGAAGAAGGAAATGTCACTCTCTGCCTGTCTCCTTCACATCCCAGCTGCTCACACAGACCCCACTGGACAGGCTCCACTCTCCGGTGGCACTTTCCTCCCTGCCAGAGCCAGGGAGATACCTTTCCTACTCCTACTGAAAGAACCCAAACCCAGAGGCAGCCATAGCCAGTCCAATATGCAAAGGCTCTTGCCTTCACCCTGATTTCACTGGCTGATGGAATTAGGAGCAACTCCATCAGCAAAAGCACACTTGGCTTCTCTCAGCACTGACACCAGCTCTACAGGCCATTTGGAAGACGGACTTTCATCTAACTCTACTGTTTCCAAGGATTACTCCATAAAATGCAGCTCAGCACTGCTCACTGCTCTCTTGGGCAGAGCTCCTACCAAACAAAATGCATCACGATTTTTTCTGTTGTTCCTGCTCTGAAATGACAAGGGGATGATCTGGACAAGGAGCACGAGAGACTGTGCAGCCTGGAACCTATCATTTTCAGGTGTTCGCAAGCTTCCCAGGCAGAAGAATGGGAGCAGATTTTGTTTGAGTGACAGCAGTATCTGAGAGCAGTTGCAGCGCACCGTGCGGGAGGTTTTCATCCGGTAAGGAGGCGCTCCTTCCACCATCTCGATGCCCACAATGCCAAAGGACCAGATGTCCACTTTGGGGCCATAGAGCTTCCTGGTGAAGATTTCTGGCGCCATCCAGTAAGTGGTCCCAACAGCTGATCTCCGTTTGCTCTGCTCAGCGGTGAGCTGAGCAGCGAGGCCAAAATCAGCTGAGGAGCAAAAACAAGCCAGCGTGAATGGGGAAAGCAAACAAAAGAAATTCCCACTGTTCCAATGTCCAAGAAGGCAGTGTGGTACCCAGCTGCCATAAAGGGGCCATGCTGCCATTCCTCGGGCCTGCAGCTGAGGAAATATGGAATTGGCTACTTAGCAAAAGCCCCCAGTTCCAGTCAGTGCCTTTTAGTCCCCTGAAGCTATTAGACTGTAAGCGCCTTGCTTGGGAAGGGACACACACACAACCCAAAGGCACTCCTGAGCTCTTGGTCCCAGCAACACCTCCCTGCCCCTTGAGGCTGTGCTCTGTGCTTGCAGCAGGGCAGCCTGCACTGCCACAGGCAGCACTGCAGGGAACCAGCAGCCACCCAAAGGCAGCCCCACAGCGCAGCCTGCCATGGCTGAGACTGGCCAACAACACCCACCCAACTTGACAGATCCGTCCAGACCCAGGAGAATGTTGTGGCTTTTGATGTCTCGGTGGATCACTTGCTTGGAGTGAAGGAAATCCAGGCCTTGCAGGCACTGAGAGAGGAAAAAGAAACACCAGCCTAAAGGAATTCATCCCACAAGCAGGGAAGTGGCACATCTGCAGCGCTGCAACATTCCTGGGGGATGCAGAGCCATGGCAGGACAGGCTGCTGGCAAGGGCAAGAGCTTGCTGCTCCAAGACAAGGACAGCAGGGCCTTTCTAAGTGAGGCTGTGTTTGCTTCTGAAAGAGAAAGGGCAATTCTTCCTCCGGCCAGTGCCCTGCAAACACAGACTGAACGAGCCCTGGTGCAGTGGCTGTGCTCTCTCCAGTCAGACAACAGTGGATGCTTTTGCAAACACCACTTTGAGTGCAAGGCTCTCCTTTTTTGGCTGAACTCTCTGAGAGTCCTGTGAGGATCTCCTTGTCTTGGCCACTTGTTTGACATTGGGCCACCAGCACCTTTGCCCTTCCGGGGAAGGAACGCAGCATACACAGGCTCCAGGCAAGTGTTTAGAGAGGCAAACACAAACACTCTAGAAGAAGGGCAGGCACACTGGCAGGCACTTCAGATACTCTTGCTACTGCCAGTCATAGGAGAAAGGCAGAAAGGAGGCTTGGAAGATGAAATCTTTCCTCTCCTTATCACCCATATGGAAGGACCATCCTGGCCAAGGCATGGGAAGCACAAGCGCCATCCCTTACCTCCCGAGAGACAGCTGCTATCTCTCCTTCTGCCATACGAGTCTCCCTGATGACATCGTGTAAGGAGCCTCCATCCATGTATTCCATCACGAGCCAGAGTTCCTCGTCCACCAGGTAGCTGAAAGGAGGAAACAACAGCCTGGTGATGAATGTGTGCACTTACACGACTTGATGGATTCTTGTTTCTGTGTCTCTCTCCAAGGAAGACAGGAGGAAGTGAGGAGTCATTCACTACGCTCTACAGGCCTTGAACTCTGGGCAGTCTAAAAGACTGCTTGCTATCCACACCAACGCAACAGGCCGAGGGAAACACAACCTACAGTGCTTTGTCAGCACTTCAGAGCCCTGGGGAAACAATCAAACCCCCAAGCAAACATAACTATGGGGAGAGAGGACCGGAACTTTGAGGCTGATGGCTCAGTAAGATGGGGCCCAGTCTGGTCTTTGAAAGCGCCCTTCAAACTCGGTATGCCAGGAAAGATTAATGCAGCCCCAATGCAATCTCCTCCCAAGATGCCGTGGATCAGCCCAGAAACAGGAATTATCAGCTCCATCCTCTACCAGCGGCCAAAGCAGTGGTTGAACCTCTGGCTTGCTGGATGTGAATGACCTTTCCTGGCAGAACAGCAGAACCACTCACCTGTCTAGATAGTTCACAAGGTTGGCATGCTTATTGCCACGCATCACCTGGATTTCATTCAGGCACAGCTCGCTGCCGCTCTCTTGCGCGAGACTAATTTTCTTTATGGCCACCTAAAACGACACAGAAAACCATGAACCAAAGAAGTCTGTGGCACAGGACCACAAGGGCAACACAGAGACAGTGATTATGGGGTGATAGTGCTGGGCTGGGCCAAGCTGCCTTGGGACTGGACATCAGACCACGTGTTTGGGCACCTCCCAGGACACAGAGCCACACACCCTTTGCCTTGTAAACCTGGGAGAAACACAGTCTAAGCTCTCCACCTCAAAGCTCTAACAACACTCACTGAGCCCTGGGCCAGTCTTCCCCCAGGTCTTCCCCATGGTCTCATTCCCATTTTCATTCACACACCTCTTGCAAGCAGGAACCCATTTGGTGCCAGTAAAAATGGAGTAAAACTGCTGGGAAACCTTTGGCACTTCTAGGGGCTTGATCATTACTCCAGCAACCACTGGCATTCTCCAGTGCACAACTACAAAGCAAACTCTTACAGGCATGGCAGATAAAATGCTGTCCTAAAAACATCCTGAGGGCTCTTCCCCCTAAGAATTACAGCCCTTCATACTTCAAGGAAAAATTGCCGGGACAATGAAAACATCATTAGTGACACCTCCAAATAACGCAACCCAGGAATTTCTTCACTTTCAGGAATTCTCATTTCACTCCACAGAAATACTTTCCTTCACACCACTGACATTTGCAATTACTGCCTGACTTCAAAAAGAAATAACCCAGGCCTTGATCTTCTAGGGATATACACCAGGCTGTAAACAGGGCTTAGGCCCTTGAGAGACTCCTTGCAGACCTCGCTCTCATAGCACAGTTCCAAGGGCAGCACTGCAGGTGGCTACAGAATACCAGCACAATTCCCATGTATCTGCTACCAGCCAGAAATGAGAATTCAGGAAGCCTGCAGCCCCAAAGAGCAGTGCCATGCTCTGAGACACCACCTGGGCACTCAGACCCAGCCAGCGTGTCCTCCTGTGACAGACACCGCCTGGCCTCCCTGCATTCCCCGGGGCAGCTGAGAAGCACAAAATCTGTCCCCACTGTATTTGGCAGGCGGACACTGCTCTGCACTTCATTGGCCTGTGCAGCAAAGCTCTACTGGCGAGCCAAAGCTCAGCCACAGCTCACAGCAGAGGGGAGGCCACTCGACAGCTGCAGAAGCTGCGGCGCTGCTTGACGCTTACCTCTTCTCCTGTGGCAGTCTCCACTGCCATGCACACCGTGCCAAAACCCCTGGAAACAAAACAGCAGCCATGTAACAGCCATTGGAGGAAAGCCTCTGGACACGGATCCCTTCTCCAGATTGCAAGGAAATTAGTGTCTAATCACAGCTGCAGCCACAGCCAGAGCAGGGAAAGGCTTCCATTGCTCCACACACAAATGGAGAAGGCCTCAAAACACAGGATCCTTAGACAGCTGTGTTCTGAGTCCAGAGCCGTTGGCAGCTGCTTCTCTTCAGTGCACCAGACACGGGGAGGACTCTGCTTTTCTGGGGGCTTCTTGTACATTTGGCTTCTCTCAGAGAAAATGGTGCAAATCAGTGCATTTCCAGTCAGCAGAGCCGGCTTTCGAAGGGAACAGCTTGGTGGATTCTTTGCAGGAAAAGCCTAGACCCCACAGGATCCACGAGGGCTCTGCCATCAGGCAGATGATGCCTTTTCCTCTGGAGTGCATTGGCCCCGGGCATTGCCCTGAAGCTTTGCGATTTGCCATCTCAGCTACAAAAGAGAGCTGCTTCTTTCATTTCTGCTCTTGGCTTCTAGACTAGGTGCTGGTCATCCTGACCACTGCACCTTCTTTTCAGCAAAATACTGGAAAGAAATGTTAGCCAGAGCTGCTCCCTGACAGCTGTCAGCTGCTAACTTGACCTTTGAGGCAAGGAAGTTTCTCCTCCTTTCATTCCCAAGCATTCTGTATTCTTTTTTGACATGCAGAAATTATTTCTCCTAGGAAAAGCGGCAAACAGGTGCAACACACTCGAGGGCCAGGAGAGCAGCCAGGTGCTGCTCTTTGCCGCAGAAAAGACACTGCCAGCATCCAAGCTGTCTTTGCCAAGCTGCTTTTGAACCACAGCTAAAGATGCTGCCCAGTACTGAGAGATCACCAGGTATCATCTTAACGCAGTGTCTGAGCAGCTTTGGAGCTTGCCTGACGTCGTTCTGGGGAGATGTGACACCAGCAAAATGCACAGGCCCTCCCTTGGAAGAAGGAACTGTGGCTGCACTCACCCTTTGCCAATTGTTTCCAGTTCCGTGTATTCAGCCTCAGGATCTCCCTGGCTCACCAGCATCTCTGTGAAAATCCCAAGGAAAGATGCTCACTTCAAAAGAGATCCCACCCTGCAGCAGAATCAGAAAGGCAGCCCCACTCTCTGGGACACTGGGCCCTTTCAACTCAGGCAGTCAGGAAACAACACCACCACCCAACCAGCACCACCTCAAAAACAACAGCAGCAAGACAAGCAGCCCCGCAGCACAGATGGCCTGCACAAAACTAAAAGTCTAAACTAAAATCTAAGCATGTGCAGAAACAGTCAGAGGAGACAGGGATCTGAAAACAGAAACCAAGATTCTTGTCTAGCAATGTTAAGGGCAGCAGGAAAAGCAAAACTTTTCTGTTCTTGGCAATGAAAACTGTGACTTTCAAGAAATGACTTAATCTTTGCAAATATCAGAGGCGTCTTGGCTTCTGGAATCAATTGTTATCAACAGCTGCCCTTTCCAGAACAGGAAGAAAATTGCAAAGTGCTTCCAGCAGTAGCACAATCTCCAGCTCTCTGCAGGACTTTGCCTAAACAATGCCCTTCTGCCTTTCAGGAGCAGCAGCTCGTGTTCCAACCTACTGTGATGGGCCTTAGGAATGAGGTCCCTCAGCCTTTAGGACAGGCTGAGTTCTGAAGATGACCTTGGCCGTGCCCCACAGGAGCTCCTTGAGGCCTCCTCATTGCCTGGGTCACGGCCTCCTGCTCAGCCAGAAACAAGCTCTGCTTTGCCTTTTGCCTCCAGGGAAGCTCAGGCAAAGCCAAACCAGGCTGAGCTGCCCTCAGAGGAAGGAGCAACAGCCCGCTGAGCCCTCACCACCTCACAGCACAACACCAGGTCCTGTGTGGAGGCCTCAGGACCCGGCACTCAGCTGAGGAGGAACAGGAGGCGGGACAGCTCGTGCCCTCACACACACACACAGGCACTGCTCCAGCAGACAAGGATCACAGAGGACGTACTCAGCGTGGCCAGGCACTCGTCCTCTGTCCCCTCTCCCAGCCGCTCTCTGCTGCCAGAGGAGCTGGTCGTGCTCCAGATGCACGAGCTGCTCCTGCTTGACTTGCCAGCCTGGGGACTGGAGGCTCCTTCAGAGCCTTCCGCTGCAGCTCGTGCAGGTGCCAGGACACAGGAGGTGGAGCTCTGGGACAAGAAATGAAGGAGGGTCACAAATGTGCCTGGCAGAGATGCCCCTCCCATCCCATTTCAAATGCAAGCCCCTAGCAAGATGCTGCTGGCCACAGCCAGGGCTCTTCACCCCTCAGCTTTTGCAGCCCGCTTCTCCGGCTCAAGGCCCAAAATCCAAAGGCTGCTTTTACACCACGGACAAAATGACGCCACAGACACTGCTAACCAAAGTTGGCACTTACTGATGTTGTTTGCTCTGGCCCAGGGCTGACAGCAGGGGCAGCTTCATCAGCACCTTCCTCCTCTTCAGCCTCTTCCTCAGGTACAGCGGCAGCCAGAGCAGGTGCTGACGCTGCCCTTCTGCTCTGTGGACACACAGCAGCATGAGGGACACAAAAGAACCTGTCATTCAGAACCTCACCTATATTCAGCTACAGGCCCTGCTGCATCTCAGCTGTTCCTTTAGCTACTGACAGCTGCTCTCTGCCGAGGGCCAGCTCCCTCCTGTGGACAGTGTCTCCTCATATCCTGCAAGCTTCTGAACTGCACCTTTGCACCGCTCTCTTCACTGGGGATGGGGAGCCTGCACAGCCACTGGGCACCAAGGGCCTCCCTTGTAGCCCAGGAGCATCCAAGGACATCCTAATGCTCCCTCTTGTCTCTTGCTAAGACAAATTCACAGCCTTTTTCAGAACAGTAGGATGGTAATGCCTAAACATCCAACTTCCAAGCTCCACACTGCTTTTCAAGGCCTAAGTGCCTTGGGCAAGGGCTGGAAAGATTCCAGCCCTCAGCATCTTCAGCCAGGTACAGGAGGTGCTGTCTGATCTGAAACTTGCAGCTATGCTTTGCTCCAGCCACAGGACTTCCCAGAGCTGCCACTTACTGATGCTGGATGCTCAGGCCCTGCAGTGGCAGCAGGTGCAGTTTGGTGGGCATCTTCCTCCCCTTTGGCCTCTTCTCCAGGAAGACACGCAGCCACAGGAGGCTCCGAGGTTGGTTTTGGGCTCTGCAGACAGACGCAGCGTGAGGGACACGTAACCTTCTTTATATTCAGCTCTAGAGCCAGGTGCACTAAGGAGAAATCATCTGCAGAGAAATGGGATTCCAAGGTGCTCAAACTCAAGTAAAATGAGCCAGTGAGACGGGACTGCACTCTCTCGTACAGGAGAAATTCCATCGTGGCTTCAAGTACGCAGCAGCCCCACTTCCAGCTGCTTAAAAGCTCTGGAAAGGAACTGGAGAAAACAGCCCGGCATCCTCCTGCTGCTGCTGCTGTGGCTGCAAAGAGCCCGGACTGTACTTTCATTCATCCAGCCAGGCTGGCACTGGACTGCAACAGGCCACAGCTCACAGCTTGCTCCACAATGGTCTAATGCTACCAACGCCAGAGGCTCCTTTTCCACTCACCCAAAGACCAGATTCTCTCCAGGCACAGGTGATGTGACCTGCAACACACAAGGGAAGAACATCCAGATGCAGTAAGAAAACTGCCTGGGCTGGGCAAGCCCACCAAAAAATCAACCCAAAGACAGAGCATTCTGCTTTCACTACATCGGCGCTCCAGCAGCAACCCATGCTCTGCTGTGCCACACAGCAAGCAAGACAACAGCACAAAATACTGCCTGCTGTCTACCTTCTGTCCTCTCTGGCCACTCAACCCATAGAAACTTGAGACTGTGCAAGTCCCAGTGGTTCAGTCATTGCTTCTGCCCCAGCCCACCCAGCAGCAGCCACAGCTCCTCTCTTTCCTGTACTTCAGTTTTCTCAAGACATTGCTTGCAGCAATTGCCATGAACTTACTGAAAGCCTTTCCCCAGAGAGGTTTCCCCCAAGTTCCCCTTAGCCATGGTGGCAGTTCTATCGTGACACAGCACAGGAACAGCTCCTGTGTTCAGGAGCATACAAGAACTCCTCTGAAATGTCTCTCCCAGAGGCCTTTTCCAAGCGGGTTCTGTGATTTCAATCACAGAACGAATGGTTCTTGCAGCGCTCAGGAAGTGTCAAGTTCCACAGGCACATGCTGGGATGAGGGAATGCAGACAAGAAGAAGACTTGATCTGAGGCACTTTCCCTCAGTCCTGGAGAGCAGTGCACAGCTTTTACAAGGACTCCTGTCAAGCTCTCCCAGTCTTCCCATCCTGGAAGTTCTCTTGCTTGAGCCAGCAAACCGAGGAGACTCCAGACCCCATTGCCAAAGGCTATGGCACGGCAGGAGTGGAAACCCTGCGGGCTACATTACAAAGGCTGCCCACGCCCCCCTGGCTAGAGACACCCCCTTCTTAGCTGCAGCTGTGGGCAGTGGCTTCACCCAACTAAAGGCCTCTTTGTGGCACTTGGGTTTCCATATGCTGCACTGAACAAAGACATCTACTTACGTGCCAGGTGGGTGAAAAAGTACCCAGAATAAGCCACGGAGAACGCCGTGAAAGCTGCAGCACACACTCCCTCCATGGCTTGAGCAGCGCTGCTCAAGTCTGCACCAGACAACGCCTCTTGGGTGAAAACAGAAATACTCAGCGTCCTGCTGGCAGAGACCTCGTCGACGCGCAGGTTCCGCCAGCAGTGAGCGTGCCACAGAGCTGCTCTGCACACTGAGCCCTTCCGGGCCTCGGCACAGCAACTTTGCCTGACAACGCTGCCATGCGGCCGCTGACATCACAATAGCAGCGCCCTGGGCTGCTTTGTGAGCTCAGGCACAGAACCAGACCTTCTCTACAGCTAATGCCAACAAAAGCCTGCAGAGTTCTCCTCTACTGCAAAGCAACACAAGAAGCCCTCCTAGTCCATAACCTTGTGCTCAAGGCATCTAAGAGTAAAAGCACACTAAGCCCCTCTGGCCCAGACTGAGAAGCTGAGCGCTGAGAAGGGTCCAGGATGTGAGGAAGCACATGAGTGCTCTTTGGCCACTATTGCTTCTGAGCAAAAAGCAGAAGGCTTCTTCCAGCTGGACCCACTAGTTCTAGAAAGCAGCAAACAAGGAGAAGCACTACTTCAATTACATTTTGAGCTTTCTCCTACGTACAGAGTCGAGGTCACAAATCTTTCAGAACTATTTATTCAAAGCATTTTACATCATAGCCATGGGTGTGATTTCAGCAGGGAAATGCCATGATAGGAAATGAAAGGAGGATCCTTCTGTCTGACTCACTCTAACAGAGAGGCCTTGGGAACAAAGCACCACCACCATTTTTTCCCCCCATTTTTGTCGCTCCACAGTAATTTTTAAGACATAGGACTGAGATGGGATGCACGGAAGTTACAGCTCTGACACACAGCTGAAACCATCAGGGCAAGGGTGGCATGTGGAACTGTTTTTCCACACCAGCAGAACAACATAACCCAGAATGATGACACTGAAACCAAGTGAGTTCAGCCAAGCCAAAAGGGAGTCCAGCCAAGCCAAGTGCAGCCCAGCAGGGTGGTAGGAAGAGGCAGTGAAGCGGCAGATCCCATTCCCACACACATGCCCAGCGTGGCGGGCTGATGGCAGCGGCAGTGCCAAACAGAGCTCCCCAGGGAGACAGAGACACCCATCGCCATTGCCACTGCCACCATCACTGCCGCACAGAGGGAGGAGAAACTGCCACTGCAGGTCCACAGCTGCTCCAGGCAGCACCAGCAGCCCCCATCTACCATCAGAACCATTCCGTAAGCCCTCGCTATCCTTTCTTTGCTCCAGGGGCCCCATGTGACACTCCACCATTCTTGGCTACGCCATTACCTCTTTCGCACAATTTTCTTCTTATTCTTTCATACTGCTTTATTTTTTACCTTCACTACATTGTAACTCTAACATCTTTAGCTTCTCATCAATTGTTTTTTTCCATTGTCCCCCTCCATTGTGGTGGAGAAAGAGAGAGACGAGAGACTTTACAAGGTTTATATCAAGAAGAGGACACAAAAAGGAGGGAAGGCCTTAGAAAGGAAAAACACACCTCATGCTGCCTCATTTGGAACAAATAAATGTGTAATTTTCTTAAAATCCAGCCACAAAGACTCTTTGGAATCTTGAAAGCCAAGCAGCACAGGAACCTGGAAACCTTGTTGTGAGATGTCCAAGCTCCGGGCATCTAGGGCCCTGTGGATGGAAGAGGCTTTAAATGCCAAGTCACAGTGAAATAGCAAAATAAGCCCCTTCTTCTGCCTTTGGGACCCCAGCTTCTCTCTCTTTAACCCCACAGGTTACTTCTCCTTAACCCCTGCTATTGGACAATTTCTGATCCCCTCTCGCCCTCTTTAGTGGGCTGTTTTAGCCCATTCTGGTTAGCAGAGCCGTCGCTGGAACCCTTCACAGACCCCAATAAAGCCATCGCTGTGGAACTCCAGAGCTGCCTTCTCCTCTCTCCTGTCTGTCTTTCGGTGGGCCTGCGTGGTGCCAAACCAAGCCAAAGAGCTGGAAATCATAAAAGAGCTGATATTCACTAAAGACCTCATATCCCTTAAGCTTGCGAAGGTTGCCTGTGGCTAAGAGTGGCTTGGGCACTCGCACAGTCTGTCCCCAAAGGACTAAGCTATCAATCCTGTGCTGCCTGCTCAGGGGCAAACCTGCCCAGCAGGAAGCCGGAAGAGTGGGACAGTAGAGGACATTGCTGGCTCAGAACCTTTCAGGAGCATGTCTGTGGGGAAAGGGGCAGATCAAGCCTTGCCCTGCTGAGGCGATGCCCTACTCTGCATGCCCCACTCCCCCAGGCCTGCATCCCAGCCCAGCAGTGGCCACTGGTCCCTGGCACACCAGAGGCAATGCTCCACACCTGTGTCTGGGGCCCCTATCCTAGCACCTAAATGGCCAGGCGAGTGGGAGCCCCATGTGGGGGAAGGCCCCAGGAAAGCCAGAGGGTACTTCTCACCTCGGGATATGTGGCCACCACATGTCTTGACCCTGCCTCCTCTTGGAATTTCTATCAGCTGAACACCACTGGAAGCAGGAGTGGTAGCGATGTTGGTTCTTTTCTCTCATTCTCTCCTTTATTCTCCAAATTCCATTCTCTCCGATTTTGCAGTACCTTTAAATCTAACAGGCTTGAAGGTTGGGAAGTTGAATGGGCTAAGTTAATGCTTCAGGGAATGTTTTGTGTTGATTGAATCCTGCTCGGAATTTTTTTGCTTTTCAAGCTCTTTAATTTTCAAAAGTTTCCAGGGAAGGTTTTTTTGTTGTTCTGACCTCTTGAGAACATTGTGTCAGTATTTCTCCCACTTTTCTAACTCAGAGTTAAGACATGAACAACTGAACAAGTTCTTTTAAAGTGTCTCAAAGAGCAGCCTTCTTGGCGCCTTCCATTTTAATTGGTACAGCAAGCAGGGTACTCTTGAGGTGATGTGGGCCTCTTATACAACAGTAACTGCTCGTGACATAGGAATGGAGAAATAAATTGTCAGTCAAAGCTGCTACTTTCTGGCAGACAAGTAATGGAATCCCACACAGAAACAGATCTGAACTGCTCTCCACTGACAGACTTGCCAAAAGATTCTATAGAAAGCTTATCCAGCCCCATAGACAGTCGGGGACTAAGGGAAACTGGCCCCATCCACAGTTACTTGGGGAGATATTATGATTTTGGTAGAAGAAAATGAAACATTCCCAGTAAAGGACTATGCCTGGTATCCATATGCATGGAGGTTTGACTCAGAGAGCTGAATGTTGCCCAACAGCTGGAAAAGGAGCTGAATCGGTTGCAAATTGCCTTCCCGCTGAACACCCACCTGCGCCTCAGCCTGTGGAGAAGCCCAGCTCTCTCCCCCTCTGCCCACAGCAACACAGACACTCCCAAACTTTCCCCACAACCACAGCCACAGCAGCATTTCCAGCGGGGACACCACTGCTCTGCTCCTTTTTGCCCTACTCTGCTCATCTAGTCACAGCTGCAAGCCTGTATCTCCACAAGAGGTTGTGGCCTGGAGGCAATGAAGGAAGAAGAACTTTGCATGCTTCCAAACAGTGCCACAAACCCCATCCATGGGTCTTCCCACACAGAAGAAACACGTGACCATTCAGAAGTAAATTTAGAGCTTCTTCACAGGGTGAGAACAAAGGGAAGCTTCCAGCACAGTGAAGGTTTTATTTATTCTAGTATTTATTTTGACTATCAGGCTAAACAAACTACAGACTATGAGCTATAAAATAGAAACAACAAACTATGAGCTATATACTAGAAACTTCAAACTACGAGCTATAAACTAGAAACTGCAAACTCCAAAAACAACAGTGGCCTCTTCCAGGACTAGTATCTCCTGTCGGCCATAAACTGCTGCGTTGCCACGATCAGAGGCGTCAGGTCGGAGGTCGGCTTGGCTGATGTTACAAATGGATGCTGCCCAAAGAGAAAAAGAAAACATGAACTTCTACTTTCCTCACAGGCTGAAACAGGCTTTCTCTGGCTACCAGAAAGGTACAGAAAGCAGAAGGGGGGGCATTCTGGGCACCTCTGCCTCCACCTCCAGGATCTTACTACAAGAGGCAAACATGGCTCCCAATCCCACAAATCCATTATTCCAGATGTCTTCAGCTTAAGGAGATCTGGTCTAGGTGACCTTGAAAGGCTCCTCCCAAGGCATCCTAGGCCAGGATTCTCCCCTGTTTTCCTTTGAAAAGCCCCCAGACTGGAGATCTTAGCAGCGGGGCCCAGCAGACGCCTTGGAATTGAGCAGATGAGGAGCCCCTGGCAGCGGGCAGCTGGCGCAGCCTGCAGCCGCTTTGCCTTTTACCTGCAGGAGTTCCTGGGCAGACCAGCGCCTGTCCTCCTCCCTCTCCAGGCAGCAGTGCAGGAAGTCTCGCAACCACGCGGACTGTTGCCTGGGCTTCTGCAGCTTTGGCCTGCCCCCGCTGCTGATCAGCTGTTGAACCTAGAGAAGAAGGAAATGTCACTCTCTGCCTGTCTCCTTCACATCCCAGCTGCTCACACAGACCCCACTGGACAGGCTCCACTCTCCAGTGGCACTTTCCTCCCTGCCAGAGCCAGGGAGATACCTTTCCTACTCCTACTGAAAGAACCCAAAGCCAGAGGCAGCCATAGCCAGTCCAATATGCAAAGGCTCTTGCCTTCACCCTGATTTCACTGGCTGATGGAATTAGGAGCAACTCCATCAGCAAAAGCACACTTGGCTTCTCTCAGTACTGACACCAGCTCTACAGGCCATTTGGAAGACGGACTTTCGTCTAACTCTACTGTTTCCAAGGATTACTCCATAAAATGCAGCTCAGCACTGCTCACTGCTCTCTTGGGCAGAGCTCCTACCAAGCAAAATGCATCACGATTTTTTCTGCTGTTCCTGCTCTGAAATGACAAGGGGATGATCTGGACAAGGAGCACGAGAGACTGTGCAGCCTGGAACCTATCATTTTCAGGTGTTCGCAAGCTTCCCAGGCAGAAGAATGGGAGCAGATTTTGTTTGAGTGACAGCAGTATCTGAGAGCAGTTGCAGCGCACCGTGCGGGAGGTTTTCATCCGGTAAGGAGGCGCTCCTTCCACCATCTCGATGCCCACAATGCCAAAGGACCAGATGTCCACTTTGGGGCCATAGAGCTTCCTGGTGAAGATTTCTGGCGCCATCCAGTAAGTGGTCCCAACAGCTGATCTCCGTTTGCTCTGCTCAGCGGTGAGCTGAGCAGCGAGGCCAAAATCAGCTGAGGAGCAAAAACAAGCCGGCGTGAATGAGGAAAGCAAACAAAAGAAATCCCCACTGTTCCAATGTCCAAGAAGGCAGTGTGGTACCCAGCTGCCATAAAGGGGCCATGCTGCCATTCCACGGGCCTGCAGCCGAGGAAATATGGAATTGGCCACTTAGCAAAAGCCTTCAGTTCCAGTCAGTGCCTTTTAGTCCCCTGAAGCTATTAGACTGTAAGCGCCTTGCTTGGGAAGGGACACACACACAACCCAAAGGCACTCCTGAGCTCTTGTTCCCAGCAACACCTCCCTGCCCCTTGAAGCTGTGCTCTGTGCTTGCAGCAGGGCAGCCTGCACTGCCACAGGCAGCACTGCAGGGAACCAGCAGTCACCCAAAGGCAGCCCCACAGCGCAGCCTGCCACGGCTGAGACTGGCCAACAACACCCACCCAACTTGACAGATCCGTCCAGACTCAGGAGAATGTTGTGGCTTTTGATGTCTCGGTGGATCACTTGCTTGGAGTGAAGGAAATCCAGGCCTTGCAGGCACTGAGAGAGGAAAAGGAAACACCAGCCTAAGTGGATTTCATTCCACAAGCAGGGAAGTGGCACATCTGCAGCGCTGCAACATTCCTGGGGGATGCAGAGCCATGGCAGGACAGGCTGTTGGCAAGGGCAAGAGCATGCTGCTCCAAGACAAGGACAGCAGGGCCTTTCTAAGTGAGGCTGTGTTTGCTTCTGAAAGAGAAAGGGCAATTCTTCCTCCGGCCAGTGCCCTGCAAACACAGACTGAACGAGCCCTGGTGCAGTGGCTGTGCTCTCTCCAGTCAGACAACAGTGGATGCTTTTGCAAACACCACTTTGAGTGCAAGGCTCTCCTTTTTTGGCTGAACTCTCTGAGAGTCCTGTGAGGATCTCCTTGTCTTGGCCACTTGTTTGACATTGGGCCACCAGCACCTTTGCCCTTCCGGGGAAGGAACGCAGCATACACAGGCTCCAGGCAAGTGTTTAGAGAGGCAAACACAAACACTCTAGAAGAAGGGCAGGCACACTGGCAGGCACTTCAGATACTCTTGCTACTGCCAGTCATAGGAGAAAGGCAGAAAGGAGGCTTGGAAGATGAAATCTTTCCTCTCCTTATCACCCATATGGAAGGACCATCCTGGCCAAGGCATGGGAAGCACAAGCGCCATCCCTTACCTCCCGAGAGACAGCTGCTATCTCTCCTTCTGCCATACGAGTCTCCCTGATGACATCGTGTAAGGAGCCTCCATCCATGTATTCCATCACGAGCCAGAGTTCCTCGTCCACCAGGTAGCTGAAAGGAGGAAACAACAGCCTGGTGATGAATGTGTGCACTTACACGACCTGATGGATTCTTGTTTCTGTGTCTCTCTCCAAGGAAGACAGGAGGAAGTGAGGAGTCATTCACTACGCTCTACAGGCCTTGAACTCTGGGCAGTCTAAAAGACTGCTTGCTATCCACACCAACGCAACAGGCCGAGGGAAACACAACCTACAGTGCTTTGTCAGCACTTCAAAGCCCTGGGGAAACAATCAAACCCCAAACCCAACATAACTATGGGGAGAGAGGACAGGAACTTTGAGGCTGATGGCTCAGTAAGATGGGGCCCAGTCCGGTCTTTGAAAGCGCCCTTCAAACTCGGTATGCCAGGAAAGATTAATGCAGCCCCAATGCAATCTCCTCCCAAGATGCCGTGGATCAGCCCAGAAACAGGAATTATCAGCTCCATCCTCTACCAGCGGCCAAAGCAGTGGTTGAACCTCTGGCTTGCTGGATGTGAATGACCTTTCCTGGCAGAACAGCAGAACCACTCACCTGTCTAGATAGTTCACAAGGTTGGCATGCTTATTGCCACGCATCACCTGGATTTCATTCAGGCACAGCTCGCTGCCGCTCTCTTGCATGAGACTAATTTTCTTTATGGCCACCTAAAACGACACAGAAAACCATGAACCAAAGAAGTCTGTGGCACAGGACCACAAGGGCAACACAGAGACAGTGATTATGGGATGATAGTGCTGGGCTGGGCCAAGCTGCCTTGGGACTGGACATCAGACCACGTGCTTGGGCACCTCCCAGGACACAGAGCCACACACCCTTTGCCTTGTAAACCTGGGAGAAACACAGCCTAAGCTCTCCACCTCAAAGCTCTAACAACACTCACTGAGCCCTGGGCCAGTCTTCCCCCAGGTCTTCCCCATGGTCTCATTCCCATTTTCATTCACACACCTCTTGCAAGCAGGAACCCATTTGGTGCCAGTAAAATTGGAGCAAAACTGCTGGGAAACCTTTGGCACTTCTAGGGGCTTGATCATTACTCCAGCAACCACTGGCATTCTCCAGTGCACAACTACAAAGCAAACTCTTACAGGCATGGCAGATAAAATGCTGTCCTAAAAACATCCTGAGGGCTCTTCCCCCTAAGAATTACAGCCCTTCATACTTCAAGGAAAAATTGCCGGGACAATGAAAACATCATTAGTGACACCTCCAAATAACGCAACCCAGGAATTTCTTCACTTTCAGGAATTCTCATTTCACTCCACAGAAATACTTTCCTTCACACCACTGACATTTGCAATTACTGCCTGACTTCAAAAAGAAATAACCCAGGCCTTGATCTTCTAGGGATATACACCGGGCTGTACACACGGCTTAGGCCCTTGAGAGACTCCTTGCAGACCTCGCTCTCATAGCACAGTTCCAAGGGCAGCACTGCAGGTGGCTACAGAATACCAGCACAATTCCCATGTATCTGCTACCAGCCAGAAATGAGAATTCAGGAAGCCTGCAGCCCCAAAGAGCAGTGCCATGCTCTGAGACACCACCTGGGCACTCAGACCCAGCCAGCGTGTCCTCCTGTGACAGACACCGCCTGGCCTCCCTGCATTCCCCGGGGCAGCTGAGAAGCACAAAATCTGTCCCCACTGTATTTGGCAGGCGGACACTGCTCTGCACTTCATTGGCCTGTGCAGCAAAGCTCTACTGGCGAGCCAAAGCTCAGCCACAGCTCACAGCAGAGGGGAGGCCACTCGACAGCTGCAGAAGCTGCGGCGCTGCTTGACGCTTACCTCTTCTCCTGTGGCAGTCTCCACTGCCATGCACACCGTGCCAAAACCCCTGGAAACAAAACAGCAGCCATGTAACAGCCATTGGAGGAAAGCCTCTGGACACGGATCCCTTCTCCAGATTGCAAGGAAATTAGTGTCTAATCACAGCTGCAGCCACAGCCAGAGCAGGGAAAGGCTTCCATTGCTCCACACACAAATGGAGAAGGCCTCAAAACACAGGATCCTTAGACAGCTGTGTTCTGAGTCCAGAGCCGTTGGCAGCTGCTTCTCTTC
This sequence comes from Haemorhous mexicanus, assembly GCF_027477595.1. Taxonomy (NCBI): domain Eukaryota; kingdom Metazoa; phylum Chordata; class Aves; order Passeriformes; family Fringillidae; genus Haemorhous; species Haemorhous mexicanus. The sequence goes on along the minus strand of NC_082381.1, from coordinate 42,651,449 downwards.
AGTGCACCAGACACGGGGAGGACTCTGCTTTTCTGGGGGCTTCTTGTACATTTGGCTTCTCACAGAGAAAATGGTGCAAATCAGTCCCATTTCCAGTCAGCAGAGCCGGCTTTCGAAGGGAACAGCTTGGTGGATTCTTTGCAGGAAAGGCCTAGACCCCACAGGATCCACGAGGGCTCTGCCATCAGGCAGATGATGCCTTTTCCTCTGGAGTGCATTGGCCCCAGGCATTGCCCTGAAGCTTTGCGATTTGCCATCTCAGCTACAAAAGAGAGCTGCTTCTTTCATTTCTGCTCTTGGCTTCTAGACTAGGTGCTGGTCATCCTGACCACTGCACCTTCTTTTCAGCAAAATACTGGAAAGAAATGTTAGCCAGAGCTGCTCCCTGACAGCTGTCAGCTGCTAACTTGACCTTTGAGGCAAGGAAGTTTCACCTCCTTTCATTCCCAAGCATTCTGTATTCTTTTGAGACATGCAGAAACAATTTCTACTAGGAAAAGCAGCAAACAGGTGCAACACACTCGAGGGACAGGAGATCTGCCAGGTGCTGCTCTTTGCCGCAGAAAAGACATTGCCAGCATCCAAGCTGTCTTTGCCAAGCTGCTTTCGAACCACAGCTAAAGATGCTGCCCAGTACTGAGAGATCATCAGGTATCATCTTAACGCAGTGTCTGAGCAGCTTTGGAGCTTGCCTGACGTCGTTCTGGTGAGATGTGACACCAGCAAAATGCACAGGCCCTCCTTGGAAGAAGGAACTGTGGCTGCACTCACCCTTTGCCAATTGTTTCCAGTTCCGTGTATTCAGCCTCAGGATCTCCCTGGCTCACCAGCATCTCTGTGAAAATCCCAAGGAAAGATGCTCACTTCAAAAGAGATCCCACCCTGCAGCAGAATCAGAAAGGCAGCCCCACTCTCTGGGACACTGGGCCCTTTCAACTCAGGCACTCGGAAAACAACACCACCACCCAACCAGCACCAAACCTCAAAAACAACAGCAGCAAGACAAGCAGCCCCGCAGCACAGATGGCCTGCAAAAAACTAAAAGTCTAAACTAAAATCTAAGCACGTACAGAAACAGTCAGAGGTGACAGGGACCTGAAAACTGGAACCAAGATTGTTGTCTAGCAATGTTAAGGGCAGCAGGAAAAGCAAAACTTTTCTGTTCTTGGCAATGAAAACTGTGACTTTCAAGAAATGACTTAATCTTTGCAAATATCAGAGGCGTCTTGGCTTCTGGAATCAATTGTTATCAACAGCTGCCCTTTCCAGAACAGGAAGAAAATTGCAAAATGCTTCCAGCAGTAGCACAATCTCCAGCTCTCTGCAGGACTTTGCCTAAACAATGCCCTTCTGCCTTTCAGGAGCAGCAGCTCGTGTTCCAACCTACTGTGATGGGCCTTAGGAATGAGGTCCCTCAGCCTTCAGGACAGGCTGAGTTCTGAAGATGACCTTGGCCGTGCCCCACAGGAGCTCCTTGAGGCCTCCTCATTGGCTGGGTCACGGCCTCCTGCTCAGCCAGAAACAAGCTCACCTTTGCCTTTTGCCTCCAGGGAAGCTCAGGCAAAGCCAAACCAGGCTGAGCTGCTCTCAGAGGCAGGAGCAACAGTCCGCTGAGCCCTCACCACATCACAGCACAACACCAGGTCCTGTGTGGAGGCCTCAGGACCCGGCACTCAGCTGAGGAGGAACAGGAGGCGGGACAGCTCGTGCCCACACACGCACACACAGGCACTGCTCCAGCAGACAAGGATCACAGAGGACGTACTCAGCGTGGCCAGGCACTCGTCCTCTGTCCCCTCTCCCAGCCGCTCTCTGCTGCCAGAGGAGCTGGTCGTGCTCCAGATGCACGAGCTGCTCCTGCTTGACTTGCCAGCCTGGGGACTGGAGGCTCCTTCAGAGCCTTCCGCTGCAGCTCGTGCAGGTGCCAGGACACAGGAGGTGGAGCTCTGGGACAAGAAATGAAGGAGGGTCACAAATGTGCCTGGCAGAGATGCCCCTCCCATCCCATTTCAAATGCAAGCCCCTAGCAAGATGCTGCTGGCCACAGCCAGGGCTCTTCACCCCTCAGCTTTTGCAGCCCGCTTCTCTGGCTCAAGGCCCAAAATCCAAAGGCTGCTTTTACACCACGGACAAAATGACACCACAGACACTGCTAACCAAAGCTGGCACTTACTGATGTTGTTTGCTCTGGCCCAGGGCTGACAGCAGGGGCAGCTTTATCGGCACCTTCCTCCTCTTCACCCACTTCTTCAGGTACAGCGGCAGCCAGAGCAGGTGCTGACGCTGCCCTTCTGCTCTGTGGACACACAGCAGCATGAGGGACACAAAAGAACCTGTCATTCAGAACCTCACCTATATTCAGCTACAGGCCCTGCTGCATCTCAGCTGTTCCTTTAGCTGCTGACAGCTGCTCTCTGCCGAGGGCCAGCTCCCTCCTGGGGACAGTGTCTCCTCATATCCTGCAAGCTTCTGAACTGCACCTTTGCACCGCTCTCTTCACTGGGGATGGGGAGCCTGCACAGCCACTGGGCACCAAGGGCCTCCCTTGTAGCCCAGGAGCATCCAAGGACATCCTAATGCTCCCTCTTGTCTCTTGCTAAGACAAATTCACAGCCCCTTTCACAACAGTAGGAAGGTGATGCCTAAACATCCAACTTCCAAGTTCCACACCGCTTTTCAAGGCTTCTCCGCCTTGGGCAAGGGCTGGAAAGATTCTGCCCTAAGCATCTTCAGCCAGGCACAGGAGGTGCTGTCTGATCTGAAACTTGCAGCTATGCTTTGCTCCAGCCACAGGACTTCCCAGAGCTGCCACTTACTGATGCTGCATGCTCAGGCCCTGTAGTGGCAGCAGGTGCAGTTTGGTGGGCATCTTCCTCCCCTTTGGCCTCTTCTCCAGGAAGACACGCAGCCACAGGAGGCTCCGAGGTTGGTTTTGGGCTCTGCAGACAGACGCAGCGTGAGGGACACGTAACCTTCTTTATATTCAGCTCTAGAGCCAGGTGCACTAAGGAGAAATCATCTGCAGAGAAATGGGATTCCAAGGTGCTCAAACTCAAGTAAAATGAGCCAGTGAGACGGGACTGCACTCTCTCGTACAGGAGAGATTCCATCGTGGCTTCAAGTACCCAGCAGCCCCACTTCCAGCTGCTTAAAAGCTCTGGAAAGGAACTGGAGAAAACAGCCCGGGATCCTCCTGCTGCTGCTGCTGTGGCTGCAAAGAGCCCAGACTGTACTTTCATTCATCCAGCCAGGCTGGCACTGGACTGCAACAGGCCACAGCTCACAGCTTGCTCCACAATGGTCTAATGCTAGCAACGCCAGAGGCTCCTTTGCCACTCACCCAAAGACCAGATTCTCTCCAGGCACGGGTGATGTGACCTGCAACACACAGGGGAAGAACAACCAGATGCTGTAAGAAAACTGCCTGTGCTGGGCAAGCCCACGAAAATGTCAACCCAAAGACAGAGCATTCTGCTTTCACTACATCGGCACTCCAGCAGCATCCCATGCTCTGCTGTGCCACACAGCAAGCAAGACAACAGCACAAAATACTGCCTGCTGTCTACCTTCTGTCCTCTCTGTCCACTCAACCCATAGAAACTTGAGACTGCAAGTCCCAGTGGTTCAGTCATTGCTTCTGCCCCAGCCCACCCAGCAGCAGCCACAGCTCCTCTCTTTCCTGTACTTCAGTTTTCTCAAGGCATTGCTTGCAGCAATTGCCATGAGCTTGCTGAAAGCCTTTCCCCAGAGAGGTTTCCCCCAAGTTCCCCTTAGCCATGGCGCCAGTTCTATCGTGACACAGCACAGGAACAGCTCCTGTGTTCAGGAGCATACAAGAACTCCTCTGAAATGTCTCTCCCAGAGGCCTTTTCCAAGCGGGTTCTGTGATTTCATCACAGAACAAATGGTTCTTGCAGCGCTCAGGAAGTGTCAAGTTCCACAGGCACATGCTGGGATGAGGGAATGCAGACAAGAAGAAGACCTGATCTGAGGCACTTTCCCTCAGTCCTGGAGAGCAGTGCACAGCTTTTACAAGGACTCCTGCCAAGCTCTCCCAGTCTTCCCATCCTGGAAGTTCTCTTGCTTGAGCCAGCAAACCGAGGAGACTCCAGACCCCATTGCCAAAGGCTATGGCACGGCAGGAGTGGAAACCCTGCGGGCTACATTACAAAGGCTGCCCACGCCCCCCTGGCTAGAGACACCCCCTTCTTAGCTGCAGCTGTGGGCAGTGGCTTCACCCAACTAAAGGCCTCTTTGTGGCACTTGGGTTTCCATATGCTGCACTGAACAAAGACATCTACTTACGTGCCAGGTGGGTGAAAAAGTACCCAGAATAAGCCACAGAGAACGCCGTGAAAGCTGCAGCACACACTCCCTCCATGGCTTGAGCAGCGCTGCTCAAGTCTGCACCAGACAACGCCTCTTGGGTGAAAACAGAAATACTCAGAGTCCTGCTGGCAGAGACCTCGTCGACGCGCAGGTTCCGCCTGCAGTGAGCGTGCCACAGAGCTGCTCTGCACACTGAGCCCTTCCGGGCCTCGGCACAGCAACTTTGCCTGACAACGCTGCCATGCGGCCGCTGACATCACAATAGCAGTGCCCTAGGCTGCTTTGTGAGCTCAGGCACAGAACCAGACCTTCTCTACAGCTAATGCCAACAAAAGCCTGCAGAGTTCTCCTCTACTGCAAAGCAACACAAGAAGCCCTCCTAGTCCATAACCTTGTACTCACGGCATCTAAGAGTAAAAGCACACTAAGCCCCCCTGGCCCACACTGAGAAGCTGAGCGCTGAGAAGGATCCAGGATGTGAGGAAGCACATGAGTGCTCTTTGGCCACTATTGCTTCTGAGCAAAAAGCAGAAGGCTTCTTCCAGCTGGATCTTCCTTTGTTTTAGAAAGCAGCAAACAGGGAGAAGCACTACTTCAATTACATGTTGAGCTTTCTCCTAGGTACAGTGTTGAGGTCGGTTTGAATAATGAAGGACACTTCAATTTGAGGCCATGGGAAAACCATTTGTACTTAGGGTGAGCCAGACCTCCCACCCATGGTCCTCTTGTTCAGTTATTCAAATTATTACTAGAAAATTCTGGTTTCTCTGCATTACCACTGGGTAATTGTTGCTGCATTAATTGTAATATTCCAAATCACTCTTTCCTGTTGGATCCATTCTTCAAACCCCACCCGGATGCCTCCCCTTTTGGGAATGTATAAGTATCCTTGGAGACCCTGGACTCCAGGCTTTTTCTGGTTCATTCTTCCTACTGTGCACGCTGTTTAGTTTGTTATTTTGCTATTACATTAAAGTTGCTTTTCCAAACAACTGGATCAAGCAGTCTCTCTCATCAAAGTCAACAGGGCCAGTTCTCCAGGAAGCCACCGGCCAGGTGTCTGAGCTTGGACCAGAGCGCTTCCCCTCTTGTTATGAATATGAACGAGGCCAAACTTCCTCTGGAGAAAGAGGTTCTCCTTTATTAAAATAGCTGCAAGGAATGGCGTACCCAGGATAAGCCCGAGCACCCACACAGCGAGCCAAAAACACAACAGTGCGCTATCCCCAAGTGCACGGGCTTGCCCCCAGTAAACAAGTTTCTAAAAAGAAGTACCTCGAACCAACCAAACTACCCCCATTTATAGCTGCCTTCAAGTCCAGGATTGGTCCATTTTGGATCTGCATGGTCATTGGTCCATTTCCAGGCTTCCCATTGGTCTTTAACGCCATTCATTCTGGACCAATCGTTTCTGCAGGGCTTCGAATGATTGGTCAGATCTTCTATCCAATCCCTCTTTGACCTTGCCGTGCCCCGCCGGACTGCCCTTCCACCAAACCCTGGACCCTTCTCCTAGAACATTCTAATAACCCCACCCCCCTTAACATAATACAATTAATGTAACGTAATTAATACAATATAATTGAACTATACCCTAACTTAACATAACTTAACTTTTACTTATAACGTCTCTCACCCGAACAGGGACCCCTGACATTCAGGGGACCTGCTGAGAACCCACCCTGCCTCCAAGAGGGGGTTGTAAGCTTTTCCCTTCTGGACGGAGTAATGCCTGGCAGAATTTTGCTGGATAAGGAGCAAGGAGGACACTGCGTTACCATCAGCCCTCTGAAGATGGTAGGAGTAGGGCTACATCTGCCCCATTTTCTGATTTCCCCTTTGTTAGTGTTTCTAAAGCTGCTCTAAAATGGGAGCACGGATGTCTGTAGTGGAGAGAGACACTTACAAATCATTCAAGTTGAGACTAGAGAACCGAGGAAAAAAAATTGAAAAAAAGGAGCTTCAAGAATTTGTTTGATGGGTCTTCAAAGATGCCATAGAAATCACTGAATCTAAGTTAAATCCTACTCTCTACTAGGACTCAGTTGGAAAAGGCATTAACAGTTTGGCTGAAAATTGGAATTGCTCAGCACAAAATTAATTCCTATTTTTCAAAAAATGTATGATGTATTCCAGTTGGAGGAAGAGGAGAGAAAGATGAAAATATAATTGCTTGGAGAAGAGAAAAAATTACTAGCGCCTCTCCTGACTGCCAGCATCAATCCATCCCTTCAGTGGGAAGCAGAATCAACCCTAGAGGACTAAACAGCTTACAAACCTGGCAGTCAGATGTAACACAATATCCATCCTTTCCTGGATTCAAATATATACATTTTTCTGTTGATACTTTTTCAGGAGCTCTCTTTGCTACTTCACACACCCTGGGAAAAAGCCCTAGACATTATCAAACACTTTTCACAACTTTTCTCTTTAGAGAGAAAGGAAATCCTCAGAATTCCTATAGGAATTCCTAAAGAATTCTTAAAGGAATTCTGAGGAAAAGATACATCTTTAGGAATTCCTCAGAAAATATATACAAATAATGGCCATGGGTACAATTCACACAAAGTACAACAATTTTTTAACTTATGGGGAGTAAGTTACAGGTATTCTCCATTCCTCCACAGGACAATCAGTAATTGAAAGGACACACATTCTTTGAAAGACCTTTTAGAAAAACAAAAATGGAGGCCTTATCAACAGTAGAAAGGCTGTCTAAGCCATGTATGTTTTTAACCTTCTTAAAAATTAATTTATGGAATCAATACTGCCAGTTTTTTGACATCTTAGCAATTGCACCCAAGCCAAGCTGAAGGAGAGACCACCAGTTCTGATCAAGGACCCTGAGACTTCACCAATCTCTGGCCCCTTTCTGTTAATTCCATGGGGTAGGGGTTATGCTTGTGTATCCACAGGTACAGGACCCAGGGGGATCCCCGCCAAGAACATTAAGCCACATCTACAGCCACCACCAGAAACAGCAACAAACCCCAACAACTGACACCAAGAAAAAGAAGGAGACAAGAGAAAGGGGAGCTCCCACAGCAGGTTGAAAACTTGGATCTCCTTCTTCCTCTGTTGCACCTTCCTTCTTCTTGGTGCTACTTGGATAGTGCCGCAACCAAAACAAAATATTAGCACATGGACATGGCTGTCAGGACTTATAAGGTTTGTGCTGTATGAACTTATCTGACCACAGTGATTCTGTTTAGCCCAGCAGAAGCTTTTTTGCATAAAGGGGTGGATAAACTTCAAATCAAAGAGGGAACCAATTGGATTAACAACCTTTTGAAAGGAAGGCATCTATCATCCAAATTGATCTCTATTATAAAGACTGGGCAAGTAATTTTGCTAGTAGTGATGTTGATAATGCTTATTTCTTCTTGTATTTTCAAGTTAATGTTTAAAACCCTAGAAAAAACAGTTTTCCTTTCTACCTTAGAAAAACAAAAAAAGGGAGATGTTGGGGGTAGTGTGAATAATGAAGGAGACTTCAATTTGAGGCCATGGGAAAACCCTCTTTAATTACGGTGAGCAAGAGCTCCCACCCATGAGCCTCTCCTTCAGTTATTCAAATTATTCCTAGAAAGTCCTGATTTCTCTGCATTACCGTTGGATAATTATTACTACATTACTTCTAAAATTCCTGATACTTCTTTCCTGTTGGATCCATTCCTCAAACCCTGCCGGAACCCCTCCCTTTTTGGGAATCTATAAGTACCCCTGCAGACCCTGGAACCCAGCTTTTTCTGGTTTGTTCTTTCTACTGTGCACGCTGTTTAGTTTGTTGTTTCGCTATTACACTAAAGTTGCTTTTCCGAACAATTGGATCAAGCAGTCTCTCTCCTCAAAGTCGCCAGGGCCATTTCTTGGATAAGCCACTTGCCAACGACCCAGGATAGAATCAGAGGGCTTCAGTACAGAGCCAAGGTCATGGATACACTTTTTATTCAAAACATATTACATCATGGCCATGGGTGTGATTTCAGCAGGGAAATGCCATGGCAGGAAATGAACGGAGGATCCTTCTGTCTGACTCACTCTAACAGAGAGGCCTTGGGAACAAAGCACCACCACCATTTTTTTCCCCCATTTTTGTCCCTCCACAGTAATTTTTAGGACACGGGCCTGAGATGGGTGGCGGGGAAGTGACAGCTCTGACACACAGCTGAAACCATCAGGGCCAGGGTGGCATGTGGCACTGTTTTTCCACACCAGCAGAACAAGGCAACCCAGAATGATGACACTGAAACCCAGTGAGTTCAGCCAAGCCAAAAGGGAGTCCAGCCAAGCCAAGTGCAGCCCAGCAGGGTGGTAGGAAGAGGCAGTGAAGCGGCAGATCCCATTCCCACACACATGCCCAGCGTGGCGGGCTGATGGCAGCGGCAGTGCCAAACAGAGCTCCGCAGGGAGACAGAGACACCCATCGCCATTGCCACTGCCACCATCACTGCCGCACAGAGGGAGGAGAAACTGCCACTGCAGGTCCACAGCTGCTCCAGGCAGCACCAGCAGCCCCCATCTACCATCAGAACCATTCCGTAAGCCCTCGCCATCCTGTCTTTGCTCCGGCGCCCTATGTGACACTCTACCTTTCTTGGCTACGCCATTGCATTCTTCGCACAATTTTCTTCTTATTCTTTCATACTGCTTTATTTTTTACCTTCACTACATTGTAACTCTAACATCTTTAGCTTCTCATAAATTGTTTTTTCCATTGTCCCGCTCCATTGTGGTGGAGAAGGAGAGAGAGGAGAGACTTTACAAGGTTTATATCAAGAAGAGGTCACGGAAAGGAGGGAAGGCCTTAGAAAGGAAAAACACACCTCATGCTGCCTCATTTGGAACAAATAAATGTGTAATTTTCTTAAAATCCAGCCACAAAGACTCTTTGGAATCTTGAGAGCCAAGCAGTACAGGAACCTGGAAACCTTGTTGTGAGATGTCGCAAGTTCGGGCTTGCTAGGGCCCTGTGGATGGAAGAGGCTTTAAATGCCAAGTCACAGTGAAATAGCAAAATAAGCCCCTTCTTCTGCCTTTGGGACCCCAGCTTCTCTCTCTTTAACCCCACAGGTTACTTCTCCTTAACCCCTGCTATTGGACAATTTCTGATCCCCTCTCGCCCTCTTTAGTGGGCTGTTTTAGCCCATTCTAGTTAGCAGAGCCGTGGCTGGAACCCTTCACAGACCCCAATAAAGCCATCGCTGTGGAACTCCAGAGCTGCCTTCTCCTCTCTCCTGTCTGTCTTTCGGTGGGATTGCATGGTTCCTAGGCAAGCCAAAGAGCTGGAAATCATAAAAGAGCTGATATTCACTAAAGACCTCATATCCCTTAAGCTTGCGAAGGTTGCCTGTGGCTAAGAGTGGCTTGGGCACTCGCACAGTCTGTCCCCAAAGGACTAAGCTATCAATCCTGTGCTGCCTGCTCAGGGGCAAACCTGCCCAGCAGGAAGCCGGAAGAGTGGGACAGTAGAGGACATTGCTGGCTCAGAACCTTTCAGGAGCATGTCTGTGGGGAAAGGGGCAGATCAAGCCTTGCCCTGCTGAGGCGATGCCCTACTCTGCACGCCCCACTCCCCCAGGCCTGCATCCCAGCCCAGCAGTGGCCGCTGGTCCCTGGCACACCAGAGGCAATGCTCCACACCTGTGTCTGGAGCCCCTATCCTAGCACCTAAATGGCCAGGCAAGTGGGAGCCCCATGTGGGGGAAGGCCCCAGGAAAGCCAGAGGGTACTTCTCACCTCGGGATATGTGGCCACCACATGTCTTGACCCTGCCTCCTCTTAGAATTTCTACCAGCTGAACACCACTGGAAGCAGGAGTGGTAGAGTTTATTCACAGGGTGAGAACAAAGGGAAGCTTCCAGCACAGTGAAAGTTTTATTTATTCTAGTATTTATTTTGACTATCAGGCTAAACAAACTACAAACTATGAGCCATAAAATAGAAACAACAAACTATGAGCTATATACTAGAAACTTCAAACTACAAACTACAAACTAGAAACTGCAAACTACAAAAACATCAGTGGCCTCTTCCAGGGCTAGTATCTCCTGTCGGCCATAAACTGCTGCGTTGCCACGATCAGAGGCGTCAGGTCGGAGGTCGGCTTGGCTGATGTTACAAATGGATGCTGCCCAAAGAGAAAAAGAAAACATGAACTTCTACTTTCCTCACAGGCTGAAACAGGCTTTCTCTGGCTACCAGAAAGGTACAGAAAGCAGAAGGGGGGGCATTCTGGGCACCTCTGCCTCCACCTCCAGGATCTTACTACAAGAGGCAAACATGGCTCCCAATCCCACAAATCCATTATTCCAGATGTCTTCAGCTTAAGGAGATCTGGTCGAGGTGACCTTGAAAGGCTCCTCCCAAGGCATCCTAGGCCAGGATTCTCCCCTGTTTTCCTTTGAAAAGCCCCCAGACTGGAGATCTTAGCAGCGGGGCCCAGCAGACGCCTTGGAATTGAGCAGGTGAGGAGCCCCTGGCAGCGGGCAGCTGGCGCAGCCTGCAGCCGCTTTGCCTTTTACCTGCAGGAGTTCCTGGGCAGACCAGCGCCTGTCCTCCTCCCTCTCCAGGCAGCAGTGCAGGAAGTCTCGCAACCACGCGGACTGTTGCCTGGGCTTCTGCAGCTTTGGCCTGCCCCCGCTGCTGATCAGCTGTTGAACCTAGAGAAGAAGGAAATGTCACTCTCTGCCTGTCTCCTTCACATCCCAGCTGCTCACACAGACCCCACTGGACAGGCTCCACTCTCCAGTGGCACTTTCCTCCCTGCCAGAGCCAGGGACATACCTTTCCTACTCCTACTGAAAGAACCCAAAGCCAGAGGCAGCCATAGCCAGTCCAATATGCAAAGGCTCTTGCCTTCACCCTGATTTCACTGGCTGATGGAATTAGGAGCAACTCCATCAGCAAAAGCACACTTGGCTTCTCTCAGCACTGACACCAGCTCTACAGGCCATTTGGAAGACGGACTTTCGCCTAACTCTACTGTTTCCAAGGATCACTCCATAAAATGCAGCTCAGCACTGCTCACTGCTCTCTTGAGCAGAGCTCCTACCAAGCAAAATGCATCACGATTTTTTCTGCTGTTCCTGCACTGAAATGACAAGGGGATAATCTGGACAAGGAGCACGAGAGACTGTGCAGCCTGGAACCTATCATTTTCAGGTGTTCGCAAGCTTCCCAGGCAGAAGAATGGGAGCAGATTTTGTTTGAGTGACAGCAGTATCTGAGAGCAGTTGCAGCGCACCGTGCGGGAGGTTTTCATCCGGTAAGGAGGCGCTCCTTCCACCATCTCGATGCCCACAATGCCAAAGGACCAGATGTCCACTTTGGGGCCATAGAGCTTCCTGGTGAAGATTTCTGGCGCCATCCAGTAAGTGGTCCCAACAGCTGATCTCCGTTTGCTCTGCTCAGCGGTGAGCTGAGCAGCGAGGCCAAAATCAGCTGAGGAGCAAAAACAAGCCGGCGTGAATGAGGAAAGCAAACAAAAGAAATCCCCACTGTTCCAATGTCCAAGAAGGCAGCGTGGTACCCAGCTGCCATAAAGGGGCCATGCTGCCATTCCTCGGGCCTGCAGCTGAGGAAATACGGAATTGGCTACTTAGCAAAAGCCTCCAGTTCCAGTCAGTGCCTTTTAGTCCCCTGAAGCTATTAGACTGTAAGCGCCTTGCTTGGGAAGGGACACACACACAACCCAAAGGCACTCCTGAGCCCTTGTTTCCAGCAACACCTCCCTGCCCCTTGAGGCTGTGCTCTGTGCTTGCAGCAGGGCAGCCTGCACTGCCACAGGCAGCACTGCAGGGAACCAGCAGCCACCCAAAGGCAGCCCCACAGCGCAGCCTGCCACGGCTGAGACTGGCCAACAACACCCACCCAACTTGACAGATCCGTCCAGACTCAGGAGAATGTTGTGGCTTTTGATGTCTCGGTGGATCACTTGCTTGGAGTGAAGGAAATCCAGGCCTTGCAGGCACTGAGAGAGGAAAAGGAAACACCAGCCTAAGTGGATTTCATTCCACAAGCAGGGAAGTGACACTTCTGCAGCGCTGCAACATTCCTGGGGGATGCTGAGCCATGGCAGGACAGGCTGCTGGCAAGGGCAAGAGCTTGCTGCTCCAACGCAAGGACAGCAGGGCCTTTCTAAGTGAGGCTGTGTTTGCTTCTGAAAGAGAAAGGGCAATTCTTCCTCTGGCCAGTGCCCTGCAAACCCAGACTGAAGGAGCACTGCTGCAGTGGCTGTGCTCTCTCCAGTCAGACAACAGTGGATGCTTTTGCAAACACCACTTTGAGTGCAAGGCTCTCCTCTTTTGGCTGAACTCTCTGAGAGTCCTGTGAGGATCTCCTTGTCTTTGCCACTTGTTTGACATTGCACCGTGAGCACCTTTGCCCTTCCGGGGAAGGAACGCAGCATACACAGGCTCCAGGCAAGTGTTTAGAGAGGCAAACACAAACACTCTAGAAGAAGGGCAGGCACACTGGCAGGCACTTCAGATACTCTTGCTACTGCCAGTCATTAGAGAAAGGCAGAAAGGAAGCTTGGAAGATGAAATCTTTCCTCTCCTTTTCACCCATGTGGAAGGACCATCCTGGCCAAGGCATGGGAAGCACAAGCACCATCCCTTACCTCCCGAGAGACAGCTGCTATCTCTCCTTCTGCCATACGAGTCTCCCTGATGACATCGTGTAAGGAGCCTCCATCCATGTATTCCATCACGAGCCAGAGTTCCTCGTCCACCAGGTAGCTGAAAGGAGGAAACAACAGCCTGGAGGTGAATGTGCGCACTTACACGACCTGATGGATTCTTGTTTCTGTGTCTCTCTCCGAGGAAGACAGGAGGAAGTGAGGAGTCATTCACTACGCTCTACAGGCCTTGAACTCTGGGCAGTCTAAAAGACTGCTTGCTATCCACACCAACGCAACAGGTCGAGGGAAACATAACCTACAGTGCTTTGTCAGCACTTCAGACCCCTGGGGAAACAATCAAACTCCCAACCAAACATAACTATGGGGAGAGAGGACAGGAACTTTGAGGCTGGTGGCTCAGTAAGATGGGGCCCAGTCTTGTCTTTGAAAGCGCCCTTCAAACTCGGTATGCCAGGAAAGATTAACGCAGCCCCAATGCAATCTCCTCCCAAGATGCCGTAGATCAGCCCAGAAACAGGAATTATCAGCTCCATCCTCTACCAGCGGCCAAAGCAGTGGTTGTTGAACCTCTGGCTTGCAGGATGTGAATGAACTTTCCTGGCAGAACAGCAGAACCACTCACCTGTCTAGATAGTTCACAAGGTTGGCATGCTTATTGCCACGCATCACCTGGATTTCATTCAGGCACAGCTCGCTGCCGCTCTCTTGCGCAAGACTAATTTTCTTTATGGCCACCTAAAACGACACAGAAAACCATGAACCAAAGAAGTCTGTGGCACAGGACCACAAGGGCAACACAGAGACAGTGATTATGGGGTGATAGTGCTGGGCTGGGCCAAGCTGCCTTGGGACTGGACATCAGACCACGTGCTTGGGCACCTCCCAGGACACAGAGCCACACACCCTTTGCCTTGTAAACCTGGGAGAAACACGGTCTAAGCTCTCCACCTCAAAGCTCTAACAACACTCACTGAGCCCTGGGCCAGTCTTCCCCCAGGTCTTCCCCATGGTCTCATTCCCATTTTCATTCACACACCTCTTGCAAGCAGGAACCCATTTGGTGCCAGTAAAAATGAAGCAAAACTGCTGGGAAACCTTTGGCACTTCTAGGGGCTTGATCATTACTCCAGCAACCACTGGCATTCTCCAGTGCACAACTACAAAGCAAACTCTTACAGGCATGGCAGATAAAATGCTGTCCTAAAAACATCCTGAGGGCTCTTCCCCCTAAGAATTACAGCCCTTCATACTTCAAGGAAAAATTGCCGGGACGGTGAAAACATCCTTAGTGACACCTCCAAATAACGCAGCCCTGGAATTTCCTCACTTTCAGGAATTTTCATTTCACTCCACAGAAATACTTTCCTTCACACCACTGACATTTGCAATTACTGCCTGACTTCAAAAAGAAAAAACCCCGGCCTTGATCTTCTAGGGATATACACCGGGCTGTAAACACGGCTTAGGCCCTTGAGAGACTCCTTGCAGACCTCGCTCTCATAGCACAGTTCCAAGGGCAGCACTGCAGGTGGCTACAGAATACCAGCACAATTCCCATGTATCTGCTACCAGCCAGAAATGAGAATTCAGGAAGCCTGCAGCCCCAAAGAGCAGTGCCATGCTCTGAGACACCACCTGGGCACTCAGACCCAGCCAGCGTGTCCTGCTGTGACAGACACCGCCTGGCCTCCCTGCATTCCCCGGGGCAGCTGAGGAGCACAAAATCTGTCCCCACTGTATTTGGCAGGCGGACACTGCTCTGCACTTCATTGGCCTGTGCAGCAAAGCTCTACTGGTGAGCCAAAGCTCAGCCACAGCTCACAGCAGAGGGGAGGCCACTCGACAGCTGCAGAAGCTGCGGCGCTGCTTGACGCTTACCTCTTCTCCTGTGGCAGTCTCCACTGCCATGCACACCGTGCCAAAACCCCTGGAAACAAAACAGCAGCCATGTAACAGCCATTGGAGGAAAGCCTCTGGACACGGATCCCTTCTCCAGATTGCAAGGAAATTAGTGTCTAATCACAGCTGCAGCCACAGCCAGAGCAGGGAAAGGCTTCCATTGCTCCACACACAAATGGAGAAGGCCTCAAAACACAGGATCCTTAGACAGCTGTGTTCTGAGTCCAGAGCCGTTGGCAGCTGCTTCTCTTCAGTGCACCAGACACGGGGAGGACTCTGCTTTTCTGGGGGCTTCTTGTACATTTGGCTTCTCACAGAGAAAATGGTGCAAATCAGTCCCATTTCCAGTCAGCAGAGCCGGCTTTCGAAGGGAACAGCTTGGTGGATTCTTTGCAGGAAAGGCCTAGACCCCACAGGATCCACGAGGGCTCTGCCATCAGGCAGATGATGCCTTTTCCTCTGGAGTGCATTGGCCCCAGGCATTGCCCTGAAGCTTTGCGATTTGCCATCTCAGCTACAAAAGAGAGCTGCTTCTTTCATTTCTGCTCTTGGCTTCTAGACTAGGTGCTGGTCATCCTGACCACTGCACCTTCTTTTCAGCAAAATACTGGAAAGAAATGTTAGCCAGAGCTGCTCCCTGACAGCTGTCAGCTGCTAACTTGACCTTTGAGGCAAGGAAGTTTCACCTCCTTTCATTCCCAAGCATTCTGTATTCTTTTGAGACATGCAGAAACAATTTCTCCTAGGAAAAGCGGCAAACAGGTGCAACACACTCGAGGGACAGGAGAGCAGCCAGGTGCTGCTCTTTGCCGCAGAAAAGACACTGCCAGCATCCAAGCTGTCTTTGCTAAGCTGCTTTCGAACCACAGCTAAAGATGCTGCCCAGTACTGAGAGATCATCAGGTATCATCTTAACGCAGTGTCTGAGCAGCTTTGGAGCTTGCCTGACGTCGTTCTGGGGAGATGTGACACCAGCAAAATGCACAGGCCCTCCCTTGGAAGAAGGAACTGTGGCTGCACTCACCCTTTGCCAATTGTTTCCAGTTCCGTGTATTCAGCCTCAGGATCTCCCTGGCTCACCAGCATCTCTGTGAAAATCCCAAGGAAAGATGCTCACTTCAAAAGAGATCCCACCCTGCAGCAGATCAGAAAGGCAGCCCCACTCTCTGGGACACTGGGCCCTTTCAACTCAGGCACTCGGGAAACAACACCACCACCCAACCAGCACCAAACCTCAAAAACAACAGCAGCAAGACAAGCAGCCCCGCAGCACAGATGGCCTGCACAAAACTAAAAGTCTAAACTAAAATCTAAGCACGTACAGAAACAGTCAGAGGAGACAGGGACCTGAAAACTGGAACCAAGATTCTTGTCTAGCAACGTTAAGGGCAGCAGGAAAAGCAAAACTTTTCTGTTCTTGGCAATGAAAACTGTGACTTTCAAGAAATGACTTAATCTTTGCAAATATCAGAGGCGTCTTGGCTTCTGGAATCAATTGTTATCAACAGCTGCCCTTTCCAGAACAGGAAGAATATTGCAAAGTGCTTCCAGCAGTAGCACAATCTCCAGCTCTCTGCAGGACTTTGCCTAAACAATGCCCTTCTGCCTTTCAGGAGCAGCAGCTCGTGTTCCAACCTACTGTGATGGGCCTTAGGAATGAGGTCCCTCAGCCTTCAGGACAGGCTGAGTTCTGAAGATGACCTTGGCCGTGCCCCACAGGAGCTCCTTGAGGCCTCCTCATTGCCTGGGTCACGGCCTCCTGCTCAGCCAGAAACAAGCTCTGCTTTGCCTTTTGCCTCCAGGGAAGCTCAGGCAAAGTCAAACCAGGCTGAGCTGCTCTCAGAGGCAGAAGCAACAGCCTGCTGAGCCCTCACCACCTCACAGCACAACACCAGGTCCTGTGTGGAGGCCTCAGGACCCGGCACTCAGCTGAGGAGGAACAGGAGGCGGGACAGCTCACACCCACACACGCACACACAGGCACTGCTCCAGCAGACAAGGATCACAGAGGACGTACTCAGCGTGGCCAGGCACTCGTCCTCTGTCCCCTCTCCCAGCCGCTCTCTGCTGCCAGAGGAGCTGGTCGTGCTCCAGATGCACGAGCTGCTCCTGCTTGACTTGCCAGCCTGGGGACTGGAGGCTCCTTCAGAGCCTTCCGCTGCAGCTCGTGCAGGTGCCAGGACACAGGAGGTGGAGCTCTGGGACAAGAAATGAAGGAGGGTCACAAATGTGCCTGGCAGAGATGCCCCTCCCATCCCATTTCAAATGCAAGCCCCTAGCAAGATGCTGCTGGCCACAGCCAGGGCTCTTCACCCCTCAGCTTTTGCAGCCCGCTTCTCCGGCTCAAGGCCCAAAATCCAAAGGCTGCTTTTACACCACGGACAAAATGACACCACAGACACTGCTAACCAAAGCTGGCACTTACTGATGTTGTTTGCTCTGGCCCAGGGCTGACAGCAGGGGCAGCTTCATCAGCACCTTCCTCCTCTTCAGCCTCTTCCTCAGGTACTGCGGCAGCCAGAGCAGGTGCTGACGCTGCCCTTCTGCTCTGTGGACACACAGCAGCATGAGGGACACAAAAGAACCTGTCATTCAGAACCTCACGTATATTCAGCTACAGGCCCTGCTGCATCTCAGCTGTTCCTTTAGCTACTGACAGCTGCTCTCTGCCGAGGGCCAGCTCCCTCCTGGGGACAGTGTCTCCTCATATCCTGCAAGCTTCTGAACTGCACCTTTGCACCGCTCTCTTCACTGGGGATGGGGAGCCTGCACAGCCACTGGGCACCAAGGGCCTCCCTTGTAGCCCAGGAGCATCCAAGGACATCCTAATGCTCCCTCTTGTCTCTTGCTAAGACAAATTCACAGCCCCTTTCACAACAGTAGGAAGGTGATGCCTAAACATCCAGCTTCCAAGTTCCATACTCGTTTTCCAGGCCTAAGGGCCTTGGGCAAGGGCTGGAAAGATTCCAGCCCTCAGCATCTTCAGCCAGGCACAGGAGGTGCTGTCTGATCTGAAACTTGCAGCTATGCTTTGCTCCAGCCACAGGACTTCCCAGAGCTGCCACTTACTGATGCTGGATGCTCAGGCCCTGCAGTGGCAGCAGGTGCAGTTTGGTGGGCATCTTCCTCCCCTTTGGCCTCTTCTCCAGGAAGACACGCAGCCACAGGAGGCTCCGAGGTTGGTTTTGGGCTCTGCAGACAGACGCAGCGTGAGGGACACGTAACCTTCTTTATATTCAGCTCTAGAGCCAGGTGCACTAAGGAGAAATCATCTGCAGAGAAATGGGATTCCAAGGTGCTCAAACTCAAGTAAAATGAGCCAGTGAGACGGGACTGCACTCTCTCGTACAGGAGAGATTCCATCGTGGCTTCAAGTACCCAGCAGCCCCACTTCCAGCTGCTTAAAAGCTCTGGAAAGGAACTGGAGAAAACAGCCCGGGATCCTCCTGCTGCTGCTGCTGTGGCTGCAAAGAGCCCGGACTGTACTTTCATTCATCCAGCCAGGCTGGCACTGGACTGCAACAGGCCACAGCTCACAGCTTGCTCCACAATGGTCTAATGCTACCAACGCCAGAGGCTCCTTTGCCACTCACCCAAAGACCAGATTCTCTCCAGGCACAGGTGATGTGACCTGCAACACACAAGGGAAGAACATCCAGATGCTGTAAGAAAACTGCCTGGGCTGGGCAAGCCCACGAAAATGTCAACCCAAAGACAGAGCATTCTGCTTTCACTACTTCGGCACTCCAGCAGCAACCCATGCTCTGCTGTGCCACACAGCAAGCAAGACAACAGCACAAAATACTGCCTGGTGTCTACCTTCTGTCCTCTCTGTCCACTCAACCCATAGAAACTTGAGACTGCAAGTCCCAGTGGTTCAGTCATTGCTTCTGCCCCAGCCCACCCAGCAGCAGCCACAGCTCCTCTCTTTCCTGTACTTCAGTTTTCTCAAGACATTGCTTGCAGCAATTGCCATGAACTTACTGAAAGCCTTTCCCCAGAGAGGTTTCCCCCAAGTTCCCCTTAGCCATGGTGGCAGTTCTATCGTGAAACAGCACAGGAACAGCTCCTGTGTTCAGGAGCATACAAGATCTCCTCTGAAATGTCTCTCCCAGAGGCCTTTTCCAAGCGGGTTCTGTGATTTCATCACAGAACGAATGGTTCTTGCAGCGCTCAGGAAGTGTCAAGTTCCACAGGCACATGCTGGGATGAGGGAATGCAGACAAGAAGACCTGATCTGAGGCACTTTCCCTCAGTCCTGGAGAGCAGTGCACAGCTTTTACAAGGACTCCTGCCAAGCTCTCCCAGTCTTCCCATCCTGGAAGTTCTCTTGCTTGAGCCAGAAAACCGAGGAGACTCCAGACCCCATTGCCAAAGGCTATGGCACGGCAGGAGTGGAAACCCTGCGGGCTACATTACAAAGGCTGCCCACGCCCCCCTGGCTAGAGACACCCCCTTCTTAGCTGCAGCTGTGGGCAGTGGCTTCACCCAACTAAAGGCCTCTTTGTGGCATTTGGGTTTCCATATGCTGCACTGAACAAAGACATCTACTTACGTGCCAGGTGGGTGAAAAAGTACCCAGAATAAGCCACGGAGAACGCCGTGAAAGCTGCAGCACACACTCCCTCCATGGCTTGAGCAGCGCTGCTCAAGTCTGCACCAGAAAACGCCTCTTGGGTGAAAACAGAAATACTCAGAGTCCTGCTGGCAGAGACCTCGTCGACGCGCAGGTTCCGCCTGCAGTGAGCGTGCCACAGAGCTGCTCTGCACACTGAGCCCTTCCGGGCCTCGGCACAGCAACTTTGCCTGACAACGCTGCCATGCGGCCGCTGACATCACAATAGCAGCGCCCTGGGCTGCTTTGTGAGCTCAGGCACAGAACCAGACCTTCTCTACAGCTAATGCCAACAAAAGCCTGCAGAGTTCTCCTCTACTGCAAAGCAACACAAGAAGCCCTCCTAGTCCATAACCTTGTACTCACGGCATCTAAGAGTAAAAGCACACTAAGCCCCCCTGGCCCACACTGAGAAGCTGAGCGCTGAGAAGGGTCCAGGATGTGAGGAAGCACATGAGTGCTCTTTGGCCACTATTGCTTCTGAGCAAAAAGCAGAAGGCTTCTTCCAGCTGGATCTTCCTTTGTTTTAGAAAGCAGCAAACAGGGAGAAGCACTACTTCAATTACATTTTGAGCTTTCTCCTGGGTACAGTGTTGAGGTCGGTTTGAATAATGAAGGACACTTCAATTTGAGGCCATGGGAAAACCATTTGTACTTAGGGTGAGCCAGACCTCCCACCCATGGTCCTCTTGTTCAGTTATTCAAATTATTACTAGAAAATTCTGGTTTCTCTGCATTACCACTGGGTAATTGTTGCTGCATTAATTGTAATATTCCAAATCACTCTTTCCTGTTGGATCCATTCTTCAAACCCCACCCGGATGCCTCCCCTTTTGGGAATGTATAAGTATCCTTGGAGACCCTGGACTCCAGGCTTTTTCTGGTTCATTCTTCCTACTGTGCACGCTGTTTAGTTTGTTATTTTGCTATTACATTAAAGTTGCTTTTCCAAACAACTGGATCAAGCAGTCTCTCTCATCAAAGTCAACAGGGCCAGTTCTCCAGGAAGCCACCGGCCAGGTGTCTGAGCTTGGACCAGAGCGCTTCCCCTCTTGTTATGAATATGAACGAGGCCAAACTTCCTCTGGAGAAAGAGGTTCTCCTTTATTAAAATAGCTGCAAGGAATGGCGTACCCAGGATAAGCCCGAGCACCCACACAGCGAGCCAAAAACACAACAGTGCGCTATCCCCAAGTGCACGGGCTTGCCCCCAGAAAACAAGTTTCTAAAAAGAAGTACCTCGAACCAACCAAACTACCCCCATTTATAGCTGCCTTCAAGTCCAGGATTGGTCCATTTTGGATCTGCATGGTCATTGGTCCATTTCCAGGCTTCCCATTGGTCTTTAACGCCATTCATTCTGGACCAATCGTTTCTGCAGGGCTTCGAATGATTGGTCAGATCTTCTATCCGATCCCTCTTCGACCTTGCCGTGCCCCGCCGGACTGCCCTTCCACCAAACCCTGGACCCTTCTCCTAGAACATTCTAATAACCCCACCCCCCTTAACATAATACAATTAATGTAACGTAATTAATACAATATAATTGAACTATACCCTAACTTAACATAACTTAACTTTTACTTATAACATCTCTCACCCGAACAGGGACCCCTGACATTCAGGGGACCTGCTGAGAACCCACCCTGCCTCCAAGAGGGGGTTGTAAGCTTTTCCCTTCTGGACGGAGTAATGCCTGGCAGAATTTTGCTGGATAAGGAGCAAGGAGGACACTGCGTTACCATCAGCCCTCTGAAGATGGTAGGAGTAGGGCTACATCTGCCCCATTTTCTGATTTCCCCTTTGTTAGTGTTTCCAAAGCTGCTCTAAAATGGGAGCACGGATGTCTGTAGTGGAGAGAGACACTTACAAATCATTCAAGTTGAGACTAGAGAACCGAGGAAAAAAAATTGAAAAAAAGGAGCTTCAAGAATTTGTTTGATGGGTCTTCAAAGATGCCATAGAAATCACTGAATCTAAGTTAAATCCTACTCTCTACTAGGACTCAGTTGGAAAAGGCATTAACAGTTTGGCTGAAAATTGGAATTGCTCAGCACAAAATTCCTATTTTTCAAAAAATGTATGATGTATTCCAGTTGGAGGAAGAGGAGAGAAAGATGAAAATATAATTGCTTGGAGAAGAGAAAAAATTACTAGCGCCTCTCCTGACTGCCAGCATCAATCCGTCCTTTCAGTGGGAAGCAGAATCAACCCTAGAGGACTAAACAGTTTACAAACCTGGCAGTCAGATGTAACACAATAGCCATCCTTTCCTGGATTCAAATATATACATTTTTCTGTTGATACTTTTTCAGGAGCTGTCTTTGCTACTTCACACACCCTGGGAAAAAGCCCTAGACATTATCAAACACTTTTCACAACTTTTCTCTTTAGAGATAAAGGAAATCCTCAGAATTCCTATAGGAATTCCTAAAGAATTCTTAAAGGAATTCTGAGGAAAATATACATCTTTAGGAATTCCTCAGAAAATATATACAAATAATGGCCATGGGTACAATTCACACAAAGTACAACAATTTTTTAACTTATGGGGAGTAAGTTACAGGTATTCTCCATTCCTCCACAGGACAATCAGTAATTGAAAGGACACACATTCTTTGAAAGACCTTTTAGAAAAACAAAAATGGAGGCCTTATCAACAGTAGAAAGGCTGTCTAAGCCATGTATGTTTTTAACCTTCTTAAAAATTAATTTATGGAATCAATACTGCCAGTTTTTTGACATCTTAGCAATTGCACCCAAGCCAAGCTGAAGGAGAGACCACCAGTTCTGATCAAGGACCCTGAGATTTCACCAATCTCTGGCCCCTTTCTGTTAATTCCATGGGGTAGGGGTTATGCTTGTGTATCCACAGGTACAGGACCCAGGGGGATCCCCGCCAAGAACATTAAGCCACATCTACAGCCACCACCAGAAACAGCAACAAACCCCAACAACTGACACCAAGAAAAAGAAGGAGACAAGAGAAAGGGGAGCTCCCACAGCAGGTTGAAAACTTGGATCTCCTTCTTCCTCTGTTGCACCTTCCTTCTTCTTGGTGCTACTTGGATAGTGCCGCAACCAAAACAAAATATTAGCACATGGACATGGCTGTCAGGACTTATAAGGTTTGTGCTGTATGAACTTATCTGACCACAGTGATTCTGTTTAGCCCAGCAGAAGCTTTTTTGCATAAAGGGGTGGATAAACTTCAAATCAAAGAGGGAACCAATTGGATTAACAACCTTTTGAAAGGAAGGCATCTATCATCCAAATTGATCTCTATTATAAAGACTGGGCAAGTAATTTTGCTAGTAGTGATGTAGATAATACTTATTTCTTCTTGTATTTTCAAGTTAATGTTTAAAACCCTAGAAAAAACAGTTTTCCTTTCTACCTTAGAAAAACAAAAAAAGGGAGATGTTGGGGGTAGTGTGAATAATGAAGGAGACTTCAATTTGAGGCCATGGGAAAACCCTCTTTAATTACGGTGAGCAAGAGCTCCCACCCATGAGCCTCTCCTTCAGTTATTCAAATTATTCCTAGAAAGTCCTGATTTCTCTGCATTACCGTTGGATAATTATTACTACATTACTTCTAAAATTCCTAATACTTCTTTCCTGTTGGATCCATTCCTCAAACCCTGCCGGAACCCCTCCCTTTTTGGGAATCTATAAGTACCCCTGCAGACCCTGGAACCCAGCTTTTTCTGGTTTGTTCTTCCTACTGTGCACGCTGTTTAGTTTGTTGTTTCGCTATTACACCAAAGTTGCTTTTCCGAACAATTGGATCAAGCAGTCTCTCTCCTCAAAGTCGCCAGGGCCATTTCTTGGATAAGCCACTTGCCAACGACCCAGGATAGAATCAGAGCGCTTCAGTACAGAGCCAAGGTCATGGATACACTTTTTATTCAAAACATATTACATCATGGCCATGGGTGTGATTTCAGCAGGGAAATGCCATGACAGGAAATGAAAGGAGGATCCTTCTGTCTGACTCACTCTAACAGAGAGGCCTTGGGAACAAAGCACCACCACCATTTTTTTCCCCCATTTTTGTCCCTCCACAGTAATTTTTAGGACACGGGCCTGAGATGGGTGGCGGGGAAGTGACAGCTCTGACACACAGCTGAAACCATCAGGGCCAGGGTGGCATGTGGCACTGTTTTTCCACACCAGCAGAACAAGGCAACCCAGAATGATGACACTGAAACCAAGTGAGTTCAGCCAAAAGGGAGTCCAGCCAAGCCAAGTGCAGCCCAGCAGGGTGGTAGGAAGAGGCAGTGAAGCGGCAGATCCCATTCCCACACACATGCCCAGCGTGGCGGGCTGATGGCAGCGGCAGTGCCAAACAGAGCTCCGCAGGGAGACAGAGACACCCATCGCCATTGCCACTGCCACCATCACTGCCGCACAGAGGGAGGAGAAACTGCCACTGCAGGTCCACAGCTGCTCCAGGCAGCACCAGCAGCCCCCATCTACCATCAGAACCATTCCGTAAGCCCTCGCCATCCTGTCTTTGCTCCGGCGCCCTATGTGACACTCTACCTTTCTTGGCTACGCCATTGCATTCTTCGCACAATTTTCTTCTTATTCTTTCATACTGCTTTATTTTTTACCTTCACTACATTGTAACTCTAACATCTTTAGCTTCTCATAAATTGTTTTTTCCATTGTCCCGCTCCATTGTGGTGGAGAAGGAGAGAGAGGAGAGACTTTACAAGGTTTATATCAAGAAGAGGACACAAAAAGGAGGGAAGGCCTTAGAAAGGAAAAACACACCTCATGCTGCCTCATTTGGAACAAATAAATGTGTAATTTTCTTAAAATCCAGCCACAAAGACTCTTTGGAATCTTGAGAGCCAAGCAGCACAGGAACCTGGAAACCTTGTTGTGAGATGTCGCAAGTTCGGGCTTGCTAGGGCCCTGTGGATGGAAGAGGCTTTAAATGCCAAGTCACAGTGAAATAGCAAAATAAGCCCCTTCTTCTCCCTTTGGGACCCCAGCTTCTCTCTCTTTAACCCCACAGGTTACTTCTCCTTAACCCCTGCTATTGGACAATTTCTGATCCCCTCTCGCCCTCTTTAGTGGGCTGTTTTAGCCCATTCTAGTTAGCAGAGCCGTGGCTGGAACCCTTCACAGACCCCAATAAAGCCATCGCTGTGGAACTCCAGAGCTGCCTTCTCCTCTCTCCTGTCTGTCTTTCGGTGGGATTGCATGGTTCCTAGGCAAGCCAAAGAGCTGGAAATCATAAAAGAGCTGATATTCACTAAAGACCTCATATCCCTTAAGCTTGCGAAGGTTGCCTGTGGCTAAGAGTGGCTTGGGCACTCGCACAGTCTGTCCCCAAAGGACTAAGCTATCAATCCTGTGCTGCCTGCTCAGGGGCAAACCTGCCCAGCAGGAAGCCGGAAGAGTGGGACAGTAGAGGACATTGCTGGCTCAGAACCTTTCAGGAGCATGTCTGTGGGGAAAGGGGCAGATCAAGCCTTGCCCTGCTGAGGCGATGCCCTACTCTGCACGCCCCACTCCCCCAGGCCTGCATCCCAGCCCAGCAGTGGCTGCTGGTCCCTGGCACACCAGAGGCAATGCTCCACACCTGTGTCTGGAGCCCCTATCCTAGCACCTAAATGGCCAGGCAAGTGGGAGCCCCATGTGGGGGAAGGCCCCAGGAAAGCCAGAGGGTACTTCTCACCTCGGGATATGTGGCCACCACATGTCTTGACCCTGCCTCCTCTTAGAATTTCTACCAGCTGAACACCACTGGAAGCAGGAGTGGTAGAGTTTATTCACAGGGTGAGAACAAAGGGAAGCTTCCAGCACAGTGAAAGTTTTATTTATTCTAGTATTTATTTTGACTATCAGGCTAAACAAACTACAAACTATGAGCCATAAAATAGAAACAACAAACTATGAGCTATATACTAGAAACTTCAAACTACAAACTACAAACTAGAAACTGCAAACTACAAAAACATCAGTGGCCTCTTCCAGGGCTAGTATCTCCTGTCGGCCATAAACTGCTGCGTTGCCACGATCAGAGGCGTCAGGTCGGAGGTCGGCTTGGCTGATGTTACAAATGGATGCTGCCCAAAGAGAAAAAGAAAACATGAACTTCTACTTTCCTCACAGGCTGAAACAGGCTTTCTCTGGCTACCAGAAAGGTACAGAAAGCAGAAGGGAGGGCATTCTGGGCACCTCTGCCTCCACCTCCAGGATCTTACTACAAGAGGCAAACATGGCTCCCAATCCCACAAATCCATTATTCCAGATGTCTTCAGCTTAAGGAGATCTGGTCGAGGTGACCTTGAAAGGCTCCTCCCAAGGCATCCTAGGCCAGGATTCTCCCCTGTTTTCCTTTGAAAAGCCCCCAGACTGGAGATCTTAGCAGCGGGGCCCAGCAGACGCCTTGGAATTGAGCAGGTGAGGAGCCCCTGGCAGCGGGCAGCTGGCGCAGCCTGCAGCCGCTTTGCCTTTTACCTGCAGGAGTTCCTGGGCAGACCAGCGCCTGTCCTCCTCCCTCTCCAGGCAGCAGTGCAGGAAGTCTCGCAACCACGCGGACTGTTGCCTGGGCTTCTGCAGCTTTGGCCTGCCCCCGCTGCTGATCAGCTGTTGAACCTAGAGAAGAAGGAAATGTCACTCTCTGCCTGTCTCCTTCACATCCCAGCTGCTCACACAGACCCCACTGGACAGGCTCCACTCTCCAGTGGCACTTTCCTCCCTGCCAGAGCCAGGGACATACCTTTCCTACTCCTACTGAAAGAACCCAAAGCCAGAGGCAGCCATAGCCAGTCCAATATGCAAAGGCTCTTGCCTTCACCCTGATTTCACTGGCTGATGGAATTAGGAGCAACTCCATCAGCAAAAGCACACTTGGCTTCTCTCAGCACTGACACCAGCTCTACAGGCCATTTGGAAGACGGACTTTCGCCTAACTCTACTGTTTCCAAGGATCACTCCATAAAATGCAGCTCAGCACTGCTCACTGCTCTCTTGAACAGAGCTCCTACCAAGCAAAATGCATCACGATTTTTTCTGCTGTTCCTGCACTGAAATGACAAGGGGATAATCTGGACAAGGAGCACGAGAGACTGTGCAGCCTGGAACCTATCATTTTCAGGTGTTCGCAAGCTTCCCAGGCAGAAGAATGGGAGCAGATTTTGTTTGAGTGACAGCAGTATCTGAGAGCAGTTGCAGCGCACCGTGCGGGAGGTTTTCATCCGGTAAGGAGGCGCTCCTTCCACCATCTCGATGCCCACAATGCCAAAGGACCAGATGTCCACTTTGGGGCCATAGAGCTTCCTGGTGAAGATTTCTGGCGCCATCCAGTAAGTGGTCCCAACAGCTGATCTCCGTTTGCTCTGCTCAGCGGTGAGCTGAGCAGCGAGGCCAAAATCAGCTGAGGAGCAAAAACAAGCCGGCGTGAATGAGGAAAGCAAACAAAAGAAATCCCCACTGTTCCAATGTCCAAGAAGGCAGCGTGGTACCCAGCTGCCATAAAGGGGCCATGCTGCCATTCCTCGGGCCTGCAGCTGAGGAAATACGGAATTGGCTACTTAGCAAAAGCCTCCAGTTCCAGTCAGTGCCTTTTAGTCCCCTGAAGCTATTAGACTGTAAGCACCTTGCTTGGGAAGGGACACACACACAACCCAAAGGCACTCCTGAGCTCTTGTTTCCAGCAACACCTCCCTGCCCCTTGAGGCTGTGCTCTGTGCTTGCAGCAGGGCAGCCTGCACTGCCACAGGCAGCACTGCAGGGAACCAGCAGCCACCCAAAGGCAGCCCCACAGCGCAGCCTGCCACGGCTGAGACTGGCCAACAACACCCACCCAACTTGACAGATCCGTCCAGACTCAGGAGAATGTTGTGGCTTTTGATGTCTCGGTGGATCACTTGCTTGGAGTGAAGGAAATCCAGGCCTTGCAGGCACTGAGAGAGGAAAAGGAAACACCAGCCTAAGTGGATTTCATTCCACAAGCAGGGAAGTGACACTTCTGCAGCGCTGCAACATTCCTGGGGGATGCTGTGCCATGGCAGGACAGGCTGCTGGCAAGGGCAAGAGCTTGCTGCTCCAACACAAGGACAGCAGGGCCTTTCTAAGTGAGGCTGTGTTTGCTTCTGAAAGAGAAAGGGCAATTCTTCCTCTGGCCAGTGCCCTGCAAACCCAGACTGAAGGAGCACTGCTGCAGTGGCTGTGCTCTCTCCAGTCAGACAACAGTGGATGCTTTTGCAAACACCACTTTGAGTGCAAGGCTCTCCTCTTTTGGCTGAACTCTCTGAGAGTCCTGTGAGGATCTCCTTGTCTTTGCCACTTGTTTGACATTGCACCGTGAGCACCTTTGCCCTTCCGGGGAAGGAACGCAGCATACACAGGCTCCAGGCAAGTGTTTAGAGAGGCAAACACAAACACTCTAGAAGAAGGGCAGGCACACTGGCAGGCACTTCAGATACTCTTGCTACTGCCAGTCATTAGAGAAAGGCAGAAAGGAAGCTTGGAAGATGAAATCTTTCCTCTCCTTTTCACCCATGTGGAAGGACCATCCTGGCCAAGGCATGGGAAGCACAAGCACCATCCCTTACCTCCCGAGAGACAGCTGCTATCTCTCCTTCTGCCATACGAGTCTCCCTGATGACATCGTGTAAGGAGCCTCCATCCATGTATTCCATCACGAGCCAGAGTTCCTCGTCCACCAGGTAGCTGAAAGGAGGAAACAACAGCCTGGAGGTGAATGTGCGCACTTACACGACCTGATGGATTCTTGTTTCTGTGTCTCTCTCCGAGGAAGACAGGAGGAAGTGAGGAGTCATTCACTACGCTCTACAGGCCTTGAACTCTGGGCAGTCTAAAAGACTGCTTGCTATCCACACCAACGCAACAGGTCGAGGGAAACATAACCTACAGTGCTTTGTCAGCACTTCAGACCCCTGGGGAAACAATCAAACCCCCAACCCAACATAACTATGGGGAGAGAGGACAGGAACTTTGAGGCTGGTGGCTCAGTAAGATGGGGCCCAGTCTTGTCTTTGAAAGCGCCCTTCAAACTCGGTATGCCAGGAAAGATTAACGCAGCCCCAATGCAATCTCCTCCCAAGATGCCGTAGATCAGCCCAGAAACAGGAATTATCAGCTCCATCCTCTACCAGCGGCCAAAGCAGTGGTTGTTGAACCTCTGGCTTGCAGGATGTGAATGAACTTTCCTGGCAGAACAGCAGAACCACTCACCTGTCTAGATAGTTCACAAGGTTGGCATGCTTATTGCCACGCATCACCTGGATTTCATTCAGGCACAGCTCGCTGCCGCTCTCTTGCGCAAGACTAATTTTCTTTATGGCCACCTAAAACGACACAGAAAACCATGAACCAAAGAAGTCTGTGGCACAGGACCACAAGGGCAACACAGAGACAGTGATTATGGGGTGATAGTGCTGGGCTGGGCCAAGCTGCCTTGGGACTGGACATCAGACCACGTGCTTGGGCACCTCCCAGGACACAGAGCCACACACCCTTTGCCTTGTAAACCTGGGAGAAACACGGTCTAAGCTCTCCACCTCAAAGCTCTAACAACACTCACTGAGCCCTGGGCCAGTCTTCCCCCAGGTCTTCCCCATGGTCTCATTCCCATTTTCATTCACACACCTCTTGCAAGCAGGAACCCATTTGGTGCCAGTAAAAATGAAGCAAAACTGCTGGGAAACCTTTGGCACTTCTAGGGGCTTGATCATTACTCCAGCAACCACTGGCATTCTCCAGTGCACAACTACAAAGCAAACTCTTACAGGCATGGCAGATAAAATGCTGTCCTAAAAACATCCTGAGGGCTCTTCCCCCTAAGAATTACAGCCCTTCATACTTCAAGGAAAAATTGCCGGGACGGTGAAAACATCCTTAGTGACACCTCCAAATAACGCAGCCCTGGAATTTCCTCACTTTCAGGAATTTTCATTTCACTCCACAGAAATACTTTCCTTCACACCACTGACATTTGCAATTACTGCCTGACTTCAAAAAGAAAAAACCCAGGCCTTGATCTTCTAGGGATATACACCAGGCTGTAAACAGGGCTTAGGCCCTTGAGAGACTCCTTGCAGACCTCGCTCTCATAGCACAGTTCCAAGGGCAGCACTGCAGGTGGCTACAGAATACCAGCACAATTCCCATGTATCTGCTACCAGCCAGAAATGAGAATTCAGGAAGCCTGCAGCCCCAAAGAGCAGTGCCATGCTCTGAGACACCACCTGGGCACTCAGACCCAGCCAGCGTGTCCTGCTGTGACAGACACCGCCTGGCCTCCCTGCATTCCCCGGGGCAGCTGAGGAGCACAAAATCTGTCCCCACTGTATTTGGCAGGCGGACACTGCTCTGCACTTCATTGGCCTGTGCAGCAAAGCTCTACTGGCGAGCCAAAGCTCAGCCACAGCTCACAGCAGAGGGGAGGCCACTCGACAGCTGCAGAAGCTGCGGCGCTGCTTGACGCTTACCTCTTCTCCTGTGGCAGTCTCCACTGCCATGCACACCGTGCCAAAACCCCTGGAAACAAAACAGCAGCCATGTAACAGCCATTGGAGGAAAGCCTCTGGACACGGATCCCTTCTCCAGATTGCAAGGAAATTAGTGTCTAATCACAGCTGCAGCCACAGCCAGAGCAGGGAAAGGCTTCCATTGCTCCACACACAAATGGAGAAGGCCTCAAAACACAGGATCCTTAGACAGCTGTGTTCTGAGTCCAGAGCCGTTGGCAGCTGCTTCTCTTCAGTGCACCAGACACGGGGAGGACTCTGCTTTTCTGGGGGCTTCTTGTACATTTGGCTTCTCACAGAGAAAATGGTGCAAATCAGTCCCATTTCCAGTCAGCAGAGCCGGCTTTCGAAGGGAACAGCTTGGTGGATTCTTTGCAGGAAAGGCCTAGACCCCACAGGATCCACGAGGGCTCTGCCATCAGGCAGATGATGCCTTTTCCTCTGGAGTGCATTGGCCCCAGGCATTGCCCTGAAGCTTTGCGATTTGCCATCTCAGCTACAAAAGAGAGCTGCTTCTTTCATTTCTGCTCTTGGCTTCTAGACTAGGTGCTGGTCATCCTGACCACTGCACCTTCTTTTCAGCAAAATACTGGAAAGAAATGTTAGCCAGAGCTGCTCCCTGACAGCTGTCAGCTGCTAACTTGACCTTAGAGGCAAGGAAGTTTCTCCTCCTTTCATTCCCAAGCATTCTGTATTCTTTTGTGACATGCAGAAACTATTTCTCCTAGGAAAAGCGGCAAACAGGTGCAACACACTCGAGGGACAGGAGAGCAGCCAGGTGCTGCTCTTTGCCGCAGAAAAGACACTGCCAGCATCCAAGCTGTCTTTGCCAAGCTGCTTTCGAACCACAGCTAAAGATGCTGCCCAGTACTGAGAGATCACCAGGTATCATCTTAACGCAGTGTCTGAGCAGCTTTGGAGCTTGCCTGACGTCGTTCTGGGGAGATGTGACACCAGCAAAATGCACAGGCCCTCCCTTGGAAGAAGGAACTGTGGCTGCACTCACCCTTTGCCAATTGTTTCCAGTTCCGTGTATTCAGCCTCAGGATCTCCCTGGCTCACCAGCATCTCTGTGAAAATCCCAAGGAAAGATGCTCACTTCAAAAGAGATCCCACCCTGCAGCAGATCAGAAAGGCAGCCCCACTCTCTGGGACACTGGGCCCTTTCAACTCAGGCACTCGGGAAACAACACCACCACCCAACCAGCACCAAACCTCAAAAACAACAGCAGCAAGACAAGCAGCCCCGCAGCACAGATGGCCTGCACAAAACTAAAAGTCTAAACTAAAATCTAAGCACGTACAGAAACAGTCAGAAGAGACAGGGACCTGAAAACTGGAACCAAGATTCTTGTCTAGCAACGTTAAGGGCAGCAGGAAAAGCAAAACTTTTCTGTTCTTGGCAATGAAAACTGTGACTTTCAAGAAATTACTTAATCTTTGCAAATATCAGAGGCGTCTTGGCTTCTGGAATCAATTGTTATCAACAGCTGCCCTTTCCAGAACAGGAAGAATATTGCAAAGTGCTTCCAGCAGTAGCACAATCTCCAGCTCTCTGCAGGACTTTGCCTAAACAATGCCCTTCTGCCTTTCAGGAGCAGCAGCTCGTGTTCCAACCTACTGTGATGGGCCTTAGGAATGAGGTCCCTCAGCCTTCAGGACAGGCTGAGTTCTGAAGATGACCTTGGCCGTGCCCCACAGGAGCTCCTTGAGGCCTCCTCATTGCCTGGGTCACGGCCTCCTGCTCAGCCAGAAACAAGCTCACCTTTGCCTTTTGCCTCCAGGGAAGCTCAGGCAAAGCCAAACCAGGCTGAGCTGCTCTCAGAGGCAGGAGCAACAGCCCGCTGAGCCCTCACCACCTCACAGCACAACACCAGGTCCTGTGTGGAGGCCGCAGGACCCGGCACTCAGCTGAGGAGGAACAGGAGGCGGGACAGCTCACACCCACACACGCACACACAGGCACTGCTCCAGCAGACAAGGATCACAGAGGACGTACTCAGCGTGGCCAGGCACTCGTCCTCTGTCCCCTCTCCCAGCCGCTCTCTGCTGCCAGAGGAGCTGGTCGTGCTCCAGATGCACGAGCTGCTCCTGCTTGACTTGCCAGCCTGGGGACTGGAGGCTCCTTCAGAGCCTTCCGCTGCAGCTCGTGCAGGTGCCAGGACACAGGAGGTGGAGCTCTGGGACAAGAAATGAAGGAGGGTCACAAATGTGCCTGGCAGAGATGCCCCTCCCATCCCATTTCAAATGCAAGCCCCTAGCAAGATGCTGCTGGCCACAGCCAGGGCTCTTCACCCCTCAGCTTTTGCAGCCCGCTTCTCCGGCTCAAGGCCCAAAATCCAAAGGCTGCTTTTACACCACGGACAAAATGACACCACAGACACTGCTAACCAAAGCTGGCACTTACTGATGTTGTTTGCTCTGGCCCAGGGCTGACAGCAGGGGCAGCTTCATCAGCACCTTCCTCCTCTTCAGCCTCTTCCTCAGGTACTGCGGCAGCCAGAGCAGGTGCTGACGCTGCCCTTCTGCTCTGTGGACACACAGCAGCATGAGGGACACAAAAGAACCTGTCATTCAGAACCTCACCTATATTCAGCTACAGGCCCTGCTGCATCTCAGCTGTTCCTTTAGCTACTGACAGCTGCTCTCTGCCGAGGGCCAGCTCCCTCCTGGGGACAGTGTCTCCTCATATCCTGCAAGCTTCTGAACTGCACCTTTGCACCGCTCTCTTCACTGGGGATGGGGAGCCTGCACAGCCACTGGGCACCAAGGGCCTCTCCTGTAGCCCAGGATCATCCAAGGACATCCTAATGCTCCCTCTTGTCTCTTGCTAAGACAAATTCACAGCCCCTTTCACAACAGTAGGAAGGTGATGCCTAAACATCCAACTTCCAAGCTCCACACCGCTTTTCAAGGCTTCACTGCCTTGGGCAAGGGCTGGAAAGATTCCAGCCCTCAGCATTTTCAGCCAGGTACAGGAGGTGCTGTCTGATCTGAAACTTGCAGCTATGCTTTGCTCCAGCCACAGGACTTCCCAGAGCTGCCACTTACTGATGCTGGATGCTCAGGCCCTGCAGTGGCAGCAGGTGCAGTTTGGTGGGCATCTTCCTCCCCTTTGGCCTCTTCTCCAGGAAGACACGCAGCCACAGGAGGCTCCGAGGTTGGTTTTGGGCTCTGCAGACAGACGCGGCGTGAGGGACACGTAACCTTCTTTATATTCAGCTCTAGAGCCAGGTGCACTAAGGAGAAATCATCTGCAGAGAAATGGGATTCCAAGGTGCTCAAACTCAAGTAAAATGGGCCAATGAGACAGAACTGCACTCTCTGGTACAGGAGAAATTCCATCGTGGCTTCAAGCACCCAGCAGCCCCACTTCCAGCTGCTTAAAAGCTCTGGAAAGGAACTGGAGAAAACAGCCCGGGATCCTCCTGCTGCTGCTGCTGTGGCTGCAAAGAGCCCGGATTGTACTTTCATTCATCCAGCCAGGCTGGCACTGGACTGCAACAGGCCACAGCTCACAGCTTGCTCCACAATGGTCTAATGCTACCAACGCCAGAGGCTCCTTTGCCACTCACCCAAAGACCAGATTCTCTCCAGGCACGGGTGATGTGACCTGCAACACACAGGGGAAGAACAACCAGATGCTGTAAGAAAACTGCCTGTGCTGGGCAAGCCCACGAAAATGTCAACCCAAAGACAGAGCATTCTGCTTTCACTACATCGGCACTCCAGCAGCAACCCATGCTCTGCTGTGTCCCACAGCAAGCAAGACAACAGCACAAAATACTGCCTGCTGTCTACCTTCTGTCCTCTCTGTCCACTCAACCCATAGAAACTTGAGACTGAGCAAGTCCCAGTGGTTCAGTCATTGCTTCTGCCCCAGCCCACCCAGCAGCAGCCACAGCTCCTCTCTTTCCTGTACTTCAGTTTTCTCAAGGCATTGCTTGCAGCAATTGCCATGAACTTACTGAAAGCCTTTCCCCAGAGAGGTTTCCCCCAAGTTCCCCTTAGCCATGGTGCCAGTTCTATCGTGACACAGCACAGGAACAGCTCCTGTGTTCAGGAGCATACAAGATCTCCTCTGAAATGTCTCTCCCAGAGGCCTTTTCCAAGCGGGTTCTGTGATTTCATCACAGAACGAATGGTTCTTGCAGCACTCAGAAAGTGTCAAGTTCCACAGGCACATGCTGGGATGAGGGAATGCAGACAAGAAGACCTGATCTGAGGCACTTTCCCTCAGTCCTGGAGAGCAGTGCACAGCTTTTACAAGGACTCCTGCCAAGCTCTCCCAGTCTTCCCATCCTGGAAGTTCTCTTGCTTGAGCCAGCAAACCGAGGAGACTCCAGACCCCATTGCCAAAGGCTATGGCACGGCAGGAGTGGAAACCCTGCGGGCTACATTACAAAGGCTGCCCACGCCCCCCTGGCTAGAGACACCCCCTTCTTAGCTGCAGCTGTGGGCAGTGGCTTCACCCAACTAAAGGCCTCTTTGTGGCATTTGGGTTTCCATATGCTGCACTGAACAAAGACATCTACTTACGTGCCAGGTGGGTGAAAAAGTACCCAGAATAAGCCACGGAGAACGCCGTGAAAGCTGCAGCACACACTCCCTCCATGGCTTGAGCAGCGCTGCTCAAGTCTGTACCAGACAACGCCTCTTGGGTGAAAACAGAAATACTCAGCGTCCTGCTGGCAGAGACCTCGTCGACGCGCAGGTTCCGCCTGCAGTGAGCGTGCCACAGAGCTGCTCTGCACACTGAGCCCTTCCGGGCCTCGGCACAGCAACTTTGCCTGACAACGCTGCCATGCGGCCGCTGACATCACAATAGCAGCGCCCTGGGCTGCTTTGTGAGCTCAGGCACAGAACCAGACCTTCTCTACAGCTAATGCCAACAAAAGCCTGCAGAGTTCTCCTCTACTGCAAAGCAACACAAGAAGCCCTCCTAGTCCATAACCTTGTACTCACGGCATCTAAGAGTAAAAGCACACTAAGCCCCCCTGGCCCACACTGAGAAGCTGAGCGCTGAGAAGGGTCCAGGATGTGAGGAAGCACATGAGTGCTCTTTGGCCACTATTGCTTCTGAGCAAAAAGCAGAAGGCTTCTTCCAGCTGGATCTTCCTTTGTTTTAGAAAGCAGCAAACAGGGAGAAGCACTACTTCAATTACATGTTGAGCTTTCTCCTAGGTACAGTGTTGAGGTCGGTTTGAATAATGAAGGACACTTCAATTTGAGGCCATGGGAAAACCATTTGTACTTAGGGTGAGCCAGACCTCCCACCCATGGTCCTCTTGTTCAGTTATTCAAATTATTACTAGAAAATTCTGGTTTCTCTGCATTACCACTGGGTAATTGTTGCTGCATTAATTGTAATATTCCAAATCACTCTTTCCTGTTGGATCCATTCTTCAAACCCCACCCGGATGCCTCCCCTTTTGGGAATGTATAAGTATCCTTGGAGACCCTGGACTCCAGGCTTTTTCTGGTTCATTCTTCCTACTGTGCACGCTGTTTAGTTTGTTATTTTGCTATTACATTAAAGTTGCTTTTCCAAACAACTGGATCAAGCAGTCTCTCTCATCAAAGTCAACAGGGCCAGTTCTCCAGGAAGCCACCGGCCAGGTGTCTGAGCTTGGACCAGAGCGCTTCCCCTCTTGTTATGAATATGAACGAGGCCAAACTTCCTCTGGAGAAAGAGGTTCTCCTTTATTAAAACAGCTGCAAGGAATGGCGTACCCAGGATAAGCCCGAGCACCCACACAGCGAGCCAAAAACACAACAGTGCGCTATCCCCAAGTGCACCGGCTTGCCCCCAGTAAACAAGTTTCTAAAAAGAAGTACCTCGAACCAACCAAACTACCCCCATTTATAGCTGCCTTCAAGTCCAGGATTGGTCCATTTTGGATCTGCATGGCCATTGTTCCATTTCCAGGCTTCCCATTGGTCTTTAACGCCATTCATTCTGGACCAATCGTTTCTGCAGGGCTTCGAATGATTGGTCAGATCTTCTATCCAATCCCTCTTCGACCTTGCCGTGCCCTGCCAGACTGCCCTTCCACCAAACCCTGGACCCTTGTCCTAGAACATTCTAATAACCCCACCCCCCTTAACATAATACAATTAATGTAACGTAATTAATACAATATAATTGAACTATACCCTAACTTAACATAACTTAACTTTTACTTATAACATCTCTCACCCGAACAGGGACCCCTGACATTCAGGGGTCCTGCTGAGAACCCACCCTGCCTCCAAGAGGGGGTTGTAAGCTTTTCCCTTCTGGACGGAGTAATGCCTGGCAGAATTTTGCTGGATAAGGAGCAAGGAGGACACTGCATTACCATCAGCCCTCTGAAGATGGTAGGAGTAGGGCTACATCTGCCCCATTTTCTGATTTCCCCTTTGTTAGTGTTTCTAAAGCTGCTGTAAAATGGGAGCACGGATGTCTGTAGTGGAGAGAGACACTTACAAATCATTCAAGTTGAGACTAGAGAACCGAGGAAAAAAAATTGAAAAAAAGGAGCTTCAAGAATTTGTTTGATGGGTCTTCAAAGATGCCATAGAAATCACTGAATCTAAGTTAAATCCTACTCTCTACTAGGACTCAGTTGGAAAAGGCATTAACAGTTTGGCTGAAAATTGGAATTGCTCAGCACAAAATTAATTCCTATTTTTCAAAAAATGTATGATGTATTCCAGTTGGAGGAAGAGGAGAGAAAGATGAAAATATAATTGCTTGGAGAAGAGAAAAAATTACTAGCGCCTCTCCTGACTGTCAGCATCAATCCATCCCTTCAGTGGGAAGCAGAATCAACCCTGGAGGACTAAACAGTTTACAAACCTGGCAGTCAGATGTAACACAATAGCCATCCTTTCCTGGATTCAAATATATACATTTTTCTGTTGATACTTTTTCAGGAGCTGTCTTTGCTACTTCACACACCCTGGGAAAAAGCCCTAGACATTATCAAACACTTTTCACAACTTTTCTCTTTAGAGATAAAGGAAATCCTCAGAATTCCTATAGGAATTCCTAAAGAATTCTTAAAGGAATTCTGAGGAAAATATACATCTTTAGGAATTCCTCAGAAAATATATACAAATAATGGCCATGGGTACAATTCACACAAAGTACAACAATTTTTTAACTTATGGGGAGTAAGTTACAGGTATTCTCCATTCCTCCACAGGACAATCAGTAATTGAAAGGACACACATTCTTTGAAAGACCTTTTAGAAAAACAAAAATGGAGGCCTTATCAACAGTAGAAAGGCTGTCTAAGCCATGTATGTTTTTAACCTTCTTAAAAATTAATTTATGGAATCAATACTGCCAGTTTTTTGACATCTTAGCAATTGCACCCAAGCCAAGCTGAAGGAGAGACCACCAGTTCTGATCAAGGACCCTGAGACTTCACCAATCTCTGGCCCCTTTCTGTTAATTCCATGGGGTAGGGGTTATGCTTGTGTATCCACAGGTACAGGACCCAGGGGGATCCCCACCAAGAACATTAAGCCACATCTACAGCCACCACCAGAAACAGCAACAAACCCCAACAACTGACACCAAGAAAAAGAAGGAGACAAGAGAAAGGGGAGCTCCCACAGCAGGTTGAAAACTTGGATCTCCTTCTTCCTCTGTTGCACCTTCCTTCTTCTTGGTGCTACTTGGATAGTGCCGCAACCAAAACAAAATATTAGCACATGGACATGGCTGTCAGGACTTATAAGGTTTGTGCTGTATGAACTTATCTGACCACAGTGATTCTGTTTAGCCCAGCAGAAGCTTTTTTGCATAAAGGGGTGGATAAACTTCAAATCAAAGAGGGAACCAATTGGATTAACAACCTTTTGAAAGGAAGGCATCTATCATCCAAATTGATCTCTATTATAAAGACTGGGCAAGTAATTTTGCTAGTAGTGATGTAGATAATACTTATTTCTTCTTGTATTTTCAAGTTAATGTTTAAAACCCTAGAAAAAACAGTTTTCCTTTCTACCTTAGAAAAACAAAAAAAGGGAGATGTTGGGGGTAGTGTGAATAATGAAGGAGACTTCAATTTGAGGCCATGGGAAAACCCTCTTTAATTACGGTGAGCAAGAGCTCCCACCCATGAGCCTCTCCTTCAGTTATTCAAATTATTCCTAGAAAGTCCTGATTTCTCTGCATTACCGTTGGATAATTATTACTACATTACTTCTAAAATTCCTAATACTTCTTTCCTGTTGGATCCATTCCTCAAACCCTGCCGGAACCCCTCCCTTTTTGGGAATCTATAAGTACCCCTGCAAACCCTGGAACCCAGCTTTTTCTGGTTTGTTCTTCCTACTGTGCACGCTGCTTAGTTTGTTGTTTCGCTATTACACTAAAGTTGCTTTTCCGAACAATTGGATCAAGCAGTCTCTCTCCTCAAAGTCGCCAGGGCCATTTCTTGGATAAGCCACTTGCCAACGACCCAGGATAGAATCAGAGGGCTTCAGTACAGAGCCAAGGTCATGGATACACTTTTTATTCAAAACATATTACATCATGGCCATGGGTGTGATTTCAGCAGGGAAATGCCATGACAGGAAATGAACGGAGGATCCTTCTGTCTGACTCACTCTAACAGAGAGGCCTTGGGAACAAAGCACCACCACCATTTTTTCCCCCCATTTTTGTCCTTCCACAGTAATTTTTAGGACACGGGACTGAGATGGGTGGCGGGGAAGTGACAGCTCTGACACACAGCTGAAACCATCAGGGCCAGGGTGGCATGTGGCACTGTTTTTCCACACCAGCAGAACAAGGCAACCCAGAATGATGACACTGAAACCAAGTGAGTTCAGCCAAGCCAAAAGGGAGTCCAGCCAAGCCAAGTGCAGCCCAGCAGGGTGGTAGGAAGAGGCAGTGAAGCGGCAGATCCCATTCCCACACACATGCCCAGCGTGGCGGGCTGATGGCAGCGGCAGTGCCAAACAGAGCTCCGCAGGGAGACAGAGACACCCATCGCCATTGCCACTGCCACCATCACTGCCGCACAGAGGGAGGAGAAACTGCCACTGCAGGTCCACAGCTGCTCCAGGCAGCACCAGCAGCCCCCATCTACCATCAGAACCATTCCGTAAGCCCTCGCCATCCTGTCTTTGCTCCGGCGCCCCATGTGACACTCTACCTTTCTTGGCTACGCCATTGCATTCTTCGCACAATTTTCTTCTTATTCTTTCATACTGCTTTATTTTTTACCTTCACTACATTGTAACTCTAACATCTTTAGCTTCTCATAAATTGTTTTTTCCATTGTCCCCCTCCATTGTGGTGGAGAAGGGGAGAGAGGAGAGACTTTACAAGGTTTATATCAAGAAGAGGACACAAAAAGGAGGGAAGGCCTTAGAAAGGAAAAACACACCTCATGCTGCCTCATTTGGAACAAATAAATGTGTAATTTTCTTAAAATCCAGCCACAAAGACTCTTTGGAATCTTGAGAGCCAAGCAGCACAGGAACCTGGAAACCTTGTTGTGAGATGTCGCAAGTTCGGGCTTGCTAGGGCCCTGTGGATGGAAGAGGCTTTAAATGCCAAGTCACGGTGAAATAGCAAAATAAGCCCCTTCTTCTCCCTTTGGGACCCCAGCTTCTCTCTCTTTAACCACACAGGTTACTTCTCCTTAACCCCTGCTATTGGACAATTTCTGATCCCCTCTCGCCCTCTTTAGTGGGCTGTTTTAGCCCATTCTAGTTAGCAGAGCCGTCGCTGGAACCCTTCACAGACCCCAATAAAGCCATCGCTGTGGAACTCCAGAGCTGCCTTCTCCTCTCTCCTGTCTGTCTTTCGGTGGGCCTGCGTGGTGCCAAAGCAAGCCAAAGAGCTGGAAATCATAAAAGAGCTGATATTCACTAAAGACCTCATATCCCTTAAGCTTGCGAAGGTTGCCTGTGGCTAAGAGTGGCTTGGGCACTCGCACAGTCTGTCCCCAAAGGACTAAGCTATCAATCCTGTGCTGCCTGCTCAGGGGCAAACCTGCCCAGCAGGAAGCCGGAAGAGTGGGACAGTAGAGGACATTGCTGGCTCAGAACCTTTCAGGAGCATGTCTGTGGGGAAAGGGGCAGATCAAGCCTTGCCCTGCTGAGGCGATGCCCTACTCTGCATGCCCCACTCCCCCAGGCCTGCATCCCAGCCCAGCAGTGGCCGCTGGTCCCTGGCACACCAGAGGCAATGCTCCACACCTGTGTCTGGGGCCCCAATCCTAGCACCTAAATGGCCAGGCAAGTGGGAGCCCCATGTGGGGGAAGGCCCCAGGAAAGCCAGAGGGTACTTCTCACCTCGGGATATGTGGCCACCACATGTCTTGACCCTGCCTCCTCTTAGAATTTCTACCAGCTGAACACCACTGGAAGCAGGAGTGGTAGCGATGTTGGTTCTTTTCTCTCATTCTCTCCTTCTCTTTATTCTCCAAATT
Organism: Haemorhous mexicanus; assembly: GCF_027477595.1. Taxonomy (NCBI): domain Eukaryota; kingdom Metazoa; phylum Chordata; class Aves; order Passeriformes; family Fringillidae; genus Haemorhous; species Haemorhous mexicanus. Next base: position 42,611,007 of record NC_082381.1, on the reverse strand, counting down.
CCATTCTCTCCGATTTTGCAGTAACTTTCAATCTAACAGGCTTGAAGGTTCAGAAGTTGAATGGGCTAAGTTAATGCTTCAGGGAATGTTTTGCGTTGATTGAATCCTGCTCGGAATTTTTTTTGCTTTTCAAGTTCTTTAATTTTCAAAAGTTTCCAGGGCTGGTTTTTTTGTTGTTCCAACCTCTTGAGAACATCGTGTCAGTATTTCTCCCACTTTTCTAACTCAGAGTTAAGACATGACCAACTGAACAAGTTCTTTTAAAGTGTCTCAAAGAGCAGCCTTCTTGGCGCCACAATTTTAATTGGCACTGCAAGCAGGGTACTCTTGAGGTGATGTGGGCCTCTTATACAACAGTAACTGCTCGTGACATAGGAATGGAGAAATAAATTGTCAGTCAAAGCTGCTACTTTCTGGCAGACAAGTAATGGAATCCCACACAGAAACGGATCTGAACTGCTCTCCACTGACAGACTTGCCAAAAGATTCTATAGAAAGCTTATCCAGCCCCAAAGACAGTCGGGGACTAAGGGAAACTGGCCCCATCCACAGTTACTTGGGGAGATATTATGATTTTGGTAGAAGAAAATGAAACATTCCCAGTAAAGGACCATGCCTGCTATCCATATGCATGGAGGTTTGACTCAGAGAGCTGAATGTTGCCCAACAGCTGGAAAAGGAGCTGAATCGGTTGCAAATTGCCTTCCCGCTGAACACCCACCTGCGCCTCAGCCTGTGGAGAAGCCCGGCTCCCTCCCCCTCTGCCCACAGCAACACAGACACTCCCAAACTTTCCCCACAACCACAGCCACAGCAGCATTTCCAGCGGGGACACCACTGCTCTGCTCCTTTTTGCCCTACTCTGCTCATCTAGTCACAGCTGCAAGCCTGTATCTCCACAAGAGGTTGTGGCCTGGAGGCAACGAAGGAAGAAGAACTTTGCACGCTTCCAAAGAGTGCCACAAACCCCATCCATGGGTCTTTCCACATAGAAGAAACACCTGACCATACAGAAGTAAATTTAGAGCTGTTTCACAGGGTGAGAACAAAGGGAAGCTTCCAGCACAGTGAAGGTTTTATTTATTCTAGTATTTATTTTGACTATCAGGCTAAACAAACTACAAACTCTGAGCCATAAAATAGAAACAACAAACTATGAGCTATATACTAGAAACTTCAAACTACGAGCTATAAACTACAAACTAGAAACTGCAAACTACAAAAACATCAGTGGCCTCTTCCAGGGCTAGTATCTCCTGTCGGCCATAAACTGCTGCGTTGCCACGATCAGAGGCGTCAGGTCGGAGGTCGGCTTGGCTGATGTTACAAATGGATGCTGCCCAAAGAGAAAAAGAAAACATGAACTTCTACTTTCCTCACAGGCTGAAACAGGCTTTCTCTGGCTACCAGAAAGGTACAGAAAGCAGAAGGGAGGGCATTCTGGGCACCTCTGCCTCCACCTCCAGGATCTTACTACAAGAGGCAAACATGGCTCCCAATCCCACAAATCCATTATTCCAGATGTCTTCAGATTAAGGAGATCTGGTCGAGGTGACCTTGAAAGGCTCCTCCCAAGGCATCCTAGGCCAGGATTCTCCCCTGTTTTCCTTTGAAAAGCCCCAGACTGGAGATCTTAGCAGCGGGGCCCAGCAGACACCTTGGAATTGAGCAGGTGAGGAGCCCCTGGCAGCAGGCAGCTGGTGCAGCCTGCAGCCATTTTGCCTTTTACCTGCAGGAGTTCCTGGGCAGACCAGCGCCTGTCCTCCTCCCTCTCCAGGCAGCAGTGCAGGAAGTCTCGCAACCACGCGGACTGTTGCCTGGGCTTCTGCAGCTTTGGCCTGCCCCCGCTGCTGATCAGCTGTTGAACCTAGAGAAGAAGGAAATGTCACTCTCTGCCTGTCTCCTTCACATCCCAGCTGCTCACACAGACCCCACTGGACAGGCTCCACTCTCCGGTGGCACTTTCCTCCCTGCCCGAGCCAGGGAGATACCTTTCCTTCTCCTACTGAAAGAACCCAAAGCCAGAGGCAGCCATAGCCAGTCCAATATGCAAAGGCTCTTGCCTTCACCCTGATTTCACTGGCTGATGGAATTAGGAGCAACTCCATCAGCAAAAGCACACTTGGCTTCTCTCAGCACTGACACCAGCTCTACAGGCCATTTGGAAGACGGACTTTCGCCTAACTCTACTGTTTCCAAGGATCACTCCATAAAATGCAGCTCAGCACTGCTCACTGCTCTCTTGAGCAGAGCTCCTACCAAGCAAAATGCATCACGATTTTTTCTGCTGTTCCTGCACTGAAATGACAAGGGGATGATCTGGACAAGGAGCACGAGAGACTGTGCAGCCTGGAACCTGTCATTTTCAGGTGTTCGCAAGCTTCCCAGGCAGAAGAATGGGAGCAGATTTTGTTTGAGTGACAGCAGTATCTGAGAGCAGTTGCAGCGCACCGTGCGGGAGGTTTTCATCCGGTAAGGAGGCGCTCCTTCCACCATCTCGATGCCCACAATGCCAAAGGACCAGATGTCCACTTTGGGGCCATAGAGCTTCCTGGTGAAGATTTCTGGTGCCATCCAGTAAGTAGTCCCAACAGCTGATCTCCGTTTGCTCTGCTCAGCGGTGAGCTGAGCAGCGAGGCCAAAATCAGCTGAGGAGCAAAAACAAGCCAGCGTGAATGAGGAAAGCAAACAAAAGAAATCCCCACTGTTCCAATGTCCAAGAAGGCAGCGTGGTACCCAGCTGCCATAAAGGGGCCATGCTGCCATTCCTCGGGCCTGCAGCTGAGGAAATACGGAATTGGCTACTTAGCAGAAGCCTCCAGTTCCAGTCAGTGCCTTTTAGTCCCCTGAAGCTATTAGACTGTAAGTGCCTTGCTTGGGAAGGGACACACACACAACCCAAAGGCACTCCTGAGCCCTTGTTCCCAGCAACACCTCCCTGCCCCTTGAGGCTGTGCTCTGTGCTTGCAGCAGGGCAGCCCGCACTGCCACAGGCAGCACTGCAGGGAACCAGCAGTCACCCAAAGGCAGCCCCACAGCGCAGCCTGCCACGGCTGAGACTGGCCAACAACACCCACCCAACTTGACAGATCCGTCCAGACCCAGGAGAATGTTGTGGCTTTTGATGTCTCGGTGGATCACTTGCTTGGAGTGAAGGAAATCCAGGCCTTGCAGGCACTGAGAGAGGAAAAGGAAACACCAGCCTAAGTGGATTTCATTCCACAAGCAGGGAAGTGACACTTCTGCAGCGCTGCAACATTCCTGGGGGATGCAGAGCCACGGCAGGACAGGCTGCTGGCAAGGGCAAGAGCTTGCTGCTCCAACACAAGGACAGCAGGGCCTTTCTAAGTGAGGCTGTGTTTGCTTCTGAAAGAGAAAGGGCAATTCTTCCTCTGGCCAGTGCCCTGCAAACCCAGACTGAAGGAGCACTGCTGCAGTGGCTGTGCTCTCTCCAGTCAGACAACAGTAGATGCTTTTGCAAACACCACTTTGAGTGCAAGGCTCTCCTTTGAGGCTGAACTCTCTGAGAGTCCTTTGAGGATCTCCTTGTCTTTGCCACTTGTTTGACATTGCGCCGTGAGCACCTTTGCCCTTCCGGGGAAGGAACGCAGCATACACAGGCTCCAGGCAAGTGTTTAGAGAGGCAAACACAAACACTCTAGAAGAAGGGCAGGCACACTGGCAGGCACTTCAGATACTCTTGCTACTGCCAGTCATTAGAGAAAGGCAGAAAGGAAGCTTGGAAGATGAAATCTTTCCTCTCCTTGTCACCCATGTGGAAGGACCATCCTGGCCAAGGCATGGGAAGCACAAGCGCCATCCCTTACCTCCCGAGAGACAGCTGCTATCTCTCCTTCTGCCATACGAGTCTCCCTGATGACATCGTGTAAGGAGCCTCCATCCATGTATTCCATCACGAGCCAGAGTTCCTCATCCACCAGGTAGCTGAAAGGAGGAAACAACAGCCTGGAGGTGAATGTGCGCACTTACACGACCTGATGGATTCTTGTTTCTGTGTCTCTCTCCGAGGAAGACAGGAGGAAGTGAGGAGTCATTCACTATGCTCTACAGGCCTTGAACTCTGGGCAGTCTAAAAGACTGCTTGCTATCCACACCAACGCAACAGGTCGAGGGAAACATAACCTACAGTGCTTTGTCAGCACTTCAGACCCCTGGGGAAACAATCAAACCCCCAACCCAACATAACTATGGGGAGAGAGGACAGGAACTTTGAGGCTGATGGCTCAGTAAGATGGGGCCCAGTCTTGTCTTTGAAAGCGCCCTTCAAACTCGGTATGCCAGAAAAGATTAACGCAGCCCCAATGCAATCTCCTCCCAAGATGCCGTAGATCAGCCCAGAAACAGGAATTATCAGCTCCATCCTCTACCAGCGGCCAAAGCAGTGGTTGTTGAACCTCTGGCTTGCAGGATGTGAATGACCTTTCCTGGCAGAACAGCAGAACCACTCACCTGTCTAGATAGTTCACAAGGTTGGCATGCTTATTGCCACGCATCACCTGGATTTCATTCAGGCACAGCTTGCTGCCGCTCTCTTGCGCGAGACTAATTTTCTTTATGGCCACCTAAAACGACACAGAAAACCATGAACCAAAGAAGTCTGTGGCACAGGACCACAAGGGCAACACAGAGACAGTGATTATGGGGTGATAGTGCTGGGCTGGGCCAAGCTGCCTTGGGACTGGACATCAGACCACGTGCTTGGGCACCTCCCAGGACACAGAGCCACACACACTTTGCCTTGTAAACCTGGGAGAAACACGGTCTAAGCTCTCCACCTCAAAGCTCTAACAACACTCACTGAGCCCTGGGCCAGTCTTCCCCTAGGTCTTCGCCATGGTCTCATTCCCATTTTCATTCACACACCTCTTGCAAGCAGGAACCCATTTGGTGCCAGTAAAAATGAAGCAAAACTGCTGGGAAACCTTTGGCACTTCTAGGGGCTTGATCATTACTCCAGCAACCACTGGCATTCTCCAGTGCACAACTACAAAGCAAACTCTTACAGGCATGGCAGATAAAATGCTGTCCTAAAAACATCCTGAGGGCTCTTCCCCCTAAGAATTACAGCCCTTCATACTTCAAGGAAAAATTGCCGGGACGGTGAAAACATCCTTAGTGACACCTCCAAATAACGCAGCCCTGGAATTTCCTCACTTTCAGGAATTTTCATTTCACTCCACCGAAATACTTTCCTTCACACCACTGACATTTGCAATTACTGCCTGACTTCAAAAAGAAAAAACCCCAGCCTTGATCTTCTAGGGATATACACCGGGCTGTAAACAGGGCTTAGGCCCTTGAGAGACTCCTTGCAGACCTCGCTCTCATAGCACAGTTCCAAGGGCAGCACTGCAGACGGCTACAGAACTACCAGCACAATTCCCATGTATCTGCTAACAGCCAGAAATGAGAATTCAGGAAGCCTGCAGTCCCAAAGAGCAGTGCCATGCTCTGAGACACCACCTGGGCACTCAGACCCAGCCAGCGCGTCCTGCTGTGACAGACACCGCCTGGCCTCCCTGCATTCCCTGGGGCAGCTGAGAAGCACAAAATCTGTCCCCACTGTATTTGGCAGGCGGACACTGCTCTGCACTTCATTGGCCTGTGCAACAAAGCTCTACTGGCGAGCCAAAGCTCAGCCACAGCTCACAGCAGAGGGGAGGCCACTCGACAGCTGCAGAAGCTGCGGCGCTGCTTGACGCTTACCTCTTCTCCTGTGGCAGTCTCCACTGCCATGCACACCGTGCCAAAACCCCTGGAAACAAAACAGCAGCCATGTAACAGCCATTGGAGGAAAGCCTCTGGACACGGATCCCTTCTCCAGATTGCAAGGAAATTAGTGTCTAATCACAGCTGCAGCCACAGCCAGAGCAGGGAAAGGCTTCCATTGCTCCACACACAAATGGAGAAGGCCTCAAAACACAGGATCCTTAGACAGCTGTGTTCTGAGTCCAGAGCCGTTGGCAGCTGCTTCTCTTCAGTGCACCAGACACGGGGAGGACTCTGCTTTTCTGGGGGCTTCTTGTACATTTGGCTTCTCACAGAGAAAATGGTGCAAATCAGTCCCATTTCCAGTCAGCAGAGCCGGCTTTCTAAGGGAACAGCTTGGTGGATTCTTTGCAGGAAAGGCCTAGACCCCACAGGATCCACGAGGGCTCTGCCCTCATCATCAGGCAGATGATGCCTTTTCCTCTGGAGTGCATTGGCCCCAGGCATTGCCCTGAAGCTTTGCGATTTGCCATCTCAGCTACAAAAGAGAGCTGCTTCTTTCATTTCTGCTCTTGGCTTCTAGACTAGGTGCTGGTCATCCTGACCACTGCACCTTCTTTTCAGCAAAATACTGGAAAGAAATGTTAGCCAGAGCTGCTCCCTGACAGCTGTCAGCTGCTAACTTGACCTTTGAGGCAAGGAAGTTTCTCCTCCTTTCATTCCCAAGCATTCTGTATTCTTTTGAGACATGCAGAAATTATTTCTCCTAGGAAAAGCGGCAAACAGGTGCAACACACTCGAGGGACAGGAGAGCAGCCAGGTGCTGCTCTTTGCTGCAGAAAAGACACTGCCAGCATCCAAGCTGTCTTTGCCAAGCTGCTTTCGAACCACAGCTAAAGATGCTGCCCAGTACTGAGAGATCACCAGGTATCATCTTAACGCAGTGTCTGAGCAGCTTTGGAGCTTGCCTGACGTCGTTCTGGGGAGATGTGACACCAGCAAAATGCACAGGCCCTCCCTTGGAAGAAGGAACTGTGGCTGCACTCACCCTTTGCCAATTGTTTCCAGTTCCGTGTATTCAGCCTCAGGATCTCCCTGGCTCACCAGCATCTCTGTGAAAATCCCAAGGAAAGATGCTCACTTCAAAAGAGATCCCACCCTGCAGCAGATCAGAAAGGCAGCCCCACTCTCTGGGACACTGGGCCCTTTCAACTCAGCACTCGGGAAACCACACCACCACCCAACCAGCACCAAACCTCAAAAACAACAGCAGCAAGACAAGCAGCCCTGCAGCACAGATGGCCTGCACAAAACTAAAAGTCTAAACTAAAATCTAAGCATGTGCAGAAACAGTCAGAGGAGACAGGGACCTGAAAACGGGAACCAAGATTCTTGTCCAGCAACGTTAAGGGCAGCAGGAAAAACAAAACTTTTCTGTTCTTGGCAATGAAAACTGTGACTTTCAAGAAATGACTTAATCTTTGCAAATATCAGAGGCGTCTTGGCTTCTGGAATCAATTGTTATCAACAGCTGCCCTTTCCAGAACAGGAAGAAAATTGCAAAGTGCTTCCAGCAGTAGCACAATCTCCAGCTCTCTGCAGGACAATGCCCTTCTGCCTTTCAGGAGCAGCAGCTCGTGTTCCAACCTACTGTGATGGGCCTTAGGAATGAGGTCCCTCAGCCTTTAGGACAGGCTGAGTTCTGAAGATGACCTTGGCCGTGCCCCACAGGAGCTCCTTGAGGCCTCCTCATTGCCTGGGTCACGGCCTCCTGCTCAGCCAGAAACAAGCTCTGCTTTGCCTTTTGCCTCCAGGGAAGCTCAGGCAAAGCCAAACCAGGCTGAGCTGCTCTCAGAGGCAGGAGCAACAGCCCGCTGAGCCCTCACCACCTCACAGCACAACACCAGGTCCTGTGTGGAGGCCTCAGGACCCGGCACTCAGCTGAGGAGGAACAGGAGGCGGGACAGCTCACACCCACACAAGCACACACAGGCACTGCTCCAGCAGACAAGGATCACAGAGGACGTACTCAGCGTGGCCAGGCACTCGTCCTCTGTCCCCTCTCCCAGCCGCTCTCTGCTGCCAGAGGAGCTGGTCGTGCTCCAGATGCACGAGCTGCTCCTGCTTGACTTGCCAGCCTGGGGACTGGAGGCTCCTTCAGAGCCTTCCGCTGCAGCTCGTGCAGGTGCCAGGACACAGGAGGTGGAGCTCTGGGACAAGAAATGAAGGAGGGTCACAAATGTGCCTGGCAGAGATGCCCCTCCCATCCCATTTCAAATGCAAGCCCCTAGCAAGATGCTGCTGGCCACAGCCAGGGCTCTTCACCCCTCAGCTTTTGCAGCCCGCTTCTCCGGCTCAAGGCCCAAAATCCAAAGGCTGCTTTTACACCACGGACAAAATGACACCACAGACACTGCTAACCAAAGTTGGCACTTACTGATGTTGTTTGCTCTGGCCCAGGGCTGACAGCAGGGGCAGCTTCATCAGCACCTTCCTCCTCTTCACCCTCTTCCTCAGGTACAGCGGCAGCCAGAGCAGGTGCTGACGCTGCCCTTCTGCTCTGTGGACACACAGCAGCATGAGGGACACAAAAGAACCTGTCATTCAGAACCTCACCTATATTCAGCTACAGGCCCTGCTGCATCTCAGCTGTTCCTTTAGCTACTGACAGCTGCTCTCTGCCGAGGGCCAGCTCCCTCCTGGGGACAGTGTCTCCTCATATCCTGCAAGCTTCTGAACTGCACCTTTGCACCGCTCTCTTCACTGGGGATGGGGAGCCTGCACAGCCACTGGGCACCAAGGGCCTCCCTTGTAGCCCAGGAGCATCCAAGGACATCCTAATGCTCCCTCTTGTCTCTTGCTAAGACAAATTCACAGCCCCTTTCACAACAGTAGGAAGGTGATGCCTAAACATCCAGCTTCCAAGTTCCATACTCGTTTTCCAGGCCTAAGTGCCTTGGGGAAGGGCTGGAAAGATTCCAGCCCTCAGCATCTTCAGCCAGGTACAGGAGGTGCTGTCTGATCTGAAACTTGCAGCTATGCTTTGCTCCAGCCACAGGACTTCCCAGAGCTGCCACTTACTGATGCTGGATGCTCAGGCCCTGCAGTGGCAGCAGGTGCAGTTTGGTGGGCATCTTCCTCCCCTTTGGCCTCTTCTCCAGGAGGACACGCAGCCACAGGAGGCTCCGAGGTTGGTTTTGGGCTCTGCAGACAGACGCAGCGTGAGGGACACGTAACCTTCTTTATATTCAGCTCTAGAGCCAGGTGCACTAAGGAGAAATCATCTGCAGAGAAATGGGATTCCAAGGTGCTCAAACTCAAGTAAAATGAGCCAGTGAGACGGGACTGCACTCTCTCGTACAGGAGAGATTCCATCGTGGCTTCAAGTACCCAGCAGCCCCACTTCCAGCTGCTTAAAAGCTCTGGAAAGGAACTGGAGAAAACCGCCCGCGATCCTCCTGCTGCTGCTGCTGTGGCTGCAAAGAGCCCGGACTGTACTTTCATTCATCCAGCCAGGCTGGCACTGGACTGCAACAGGCCACAGCTCACAGCTTGCTCCACAATGGTCTAATGCTACCAACGCCAGAGGCTCCTTTGCCACTCACCCAAAGACCAGATTCTCTCCAGGCACGGGTGATGTGACCTGCAACACACAAGGGAAGAACATCCAGATGCTGTAAGAAAACTGCCTGGGCTGGGCAAGCCCACGAAAATGTCAACCCAAAGACAGAGCATTCTTCTTTCACTACATCGGCACTCCAGCAGCAACCCATGCTCTGCTGTGTCCCACAGCAAGCAAGACAACAGCACAAAATACTGCCTGCTGTCTACCTTCTGTCCTCTCTGTCCACTCAACCCATAGAAACTTGAGACTGAGCAAGTCCCAGTGGTTCAGTCATTGCTTCTGCCCCAGCCCACCCAGCAGCAGCCACAGCTCCTCTCTTTCCTGTACTTCAGTTTTCTCAAGGCATTGCTTGCAGCAATTGCCATGAACTTACTGAAAGCCTTTCCCCAGAGAGGTTTCGCCCAAGTTCCCCTTAGCCATGGTGCCAGTTCTATCGTGACACAGCACAGGAACAGCTGCTGTGTTCAGGAGCATACAAGATCTCCTCTGAAATGTCTCTCCCAGAGGCCTTTTCCAAGCGGGTTCTGTGATTTCATCACAGAACGAATGGTTCTTGCAGCGCTCAGAAAGTGTCAAGTTCCACAGGCACATGCTGGGATGAGGGAATGCAGACAAGAAGACCTGATCTGAGGCACTTTCCCTCAGTCCTGGAGAGCAGTGCACAGCTTTTACAAGGACTCCTGCCAAGCTCTCCCAGTCTTCCCATCCTGGAAGTTCTCTTGCTTGAGCCAGCAAACCGAGGAGACTCCAGACCCCATTGCCAAAGGCTATGGCACGGCAGGAGTGGAAACCCTGCGGGCTACATTACAAAGGCTGCCCACGCCCCCCTGGCTAGAGACACCCCCTTCTTAGCTGCAGCTGTGGGCAGTGGCTTCACCCAACTAAAGGCCTCTTTGTGGCATTTGGGTTTCCATATGCTGCACTGAACAAAGACATCTACTTACGTGCCAGGTGGGTGAAAAAGTACCCAGAATAAGCCACGGAGAACGCCGTGAAAGCTGCAGCACACACTCCCTCCATGGCTTGAGCAGCGCTGCTCAAGTCTGCACCAGACAACGCCTCTTGGGTGAAAACAGAAATACTCAGAGTCCTGCTGGCAGAGACCTCGTCGACGCGCAGGTTCCGCCTGCAGTGAGCGTGCCACAGAGCTGCTCTGCACACTGAGCCCTTCCGGGCCTCGGCACAGCAACTTTGCCTGACAACGCTGCCATGCGGCCGCTGACATCACAATAGCAGCGCCCTGGGCTGCTTTGTGAGCTCAGGCACAGAACCAGACCTTCTCTACAGCTAATGCCAACAAAAGCCTGCAGAGTTCTCCTCTACTGCAAAGCAACACAAGAAGCCCTCCTAGTCCATAACCTTGTACTCATCTAAGAGTAAAAGCACACTAAGCCCCCCTGGCCCAGACTGAGAAGCTGAGCGCTGAGAAGGGTCCAGGATGTGAGGAAGCACATGAGTGCTCTTTGGCCACTATTGCTTCTGAGCAAAAAGCAGAAGGCTTCTTCCAGCTGGATCTTCCTTTGTTTTAGAAAGCAGCAAACAGGGAGAAGCACTACTTCAATTACATGTTGAGCTTTCTCCTAGGTACAGTGTTGAGGTCGGTTTGAATAATGAAGGACACTTCAATTTGAGGCCATGGGAAAACCATTTGTACTTAGGGTGAGCCAGACCTCCCACCCATGGTCCTCTTGTTCAGTTATTCAAATTATTACTAGAAAATTCTGGTTTCTCTGCATTACCACTGGGTAATTGTTGCTGCATTAATTGTAATATTCCAAATCACTCTTTCCTGTTGGATCCATTCTTCAAACCCCACCCGGATGCCTCCCCTTTTGGGAATGTATAAGTATCCTTGGAGACCCTGGACTCCAGGCTTTTTCTGGTTCATTCTTCCTACTGTGCACGCTGTTTAGTTGGTTATTTTGCTATTACATTAAAGTTGCTTTTCCAAACAACTGGATCAAGCAGTCTCTCTCATCAAAGTCAACAGGGCCAGTTCTCCAGGAAGCCACCGGCCAGGTGTCTGAGCTTGGACCAGAGCGCTTCCCCTCTTGTTATGAATATGAACGAGGCCAAACTTCCTCTGGAGAAAGAGGTTCTCCTTTATTAAAATAGCTGCAAGGAATGGCGTACCCAGGATAAGCCCGAGCACCCACACAGCGAGCCAAGAACACAACAGTGCGCTATCCCCAAGTGCACTGGCTTGCCCCCAGAAAACAAGTTTCTAAAAAGAAGTACCTCGAACCAACCAAACTACCCCCATTTATAGCTGCCTTCAAGTCCAGGATTGGTCCATTTTGGATCTGCATGGTCATTGGTCCATTTCCAGGCTTCCCATTGGTCTTTAACGCCATTCATTCTGGACCAATCGTTTCTGCAGGGCTTCGAATGATTGGTCAGATCTTCTATCCGATCCCTCTTTGACCTTGCCGTGCCCCGCCAGACTGCCCTTCCACCAAACCCTGGACCCTTCTCCTAGAACATTCTAATAACCCCACCCCCCTTAACATAATACAATTAATGTAACGTAATTAATACAATATAATTGAACTATACCCTAACTTAACATAACTTAACTTTTACTTATAACATCTCTCACCCGAACAGGGACCCCTGACATTCCGGGGACCTGCTGAGAACCCACCCTGCCTCCAAGAGGGGGTTGTAAGCTTTTCCCTTCTGGACGGAGTAATGCCTGGCAGAATTTTGCTGGATAAGGAGCAAGGAGGACACTGCGTTACCATCAGCCCTCTGAAGATGGTAGGAGTAGGGCAACATCTACCCCATTTTCTGATTTCCCCTTTGTTAGTGTTTCTAAAGCTGCTCTAAAATGGGAGCACGGATGTCTGTAGTGGAGAGAGACACTTACAAATCATTCAAGTTGAGACTAAAGAACCGAGGAAAAAAAAATTGAAAAAAAGGAGCTTCAAGAATTTGTTTGATGGGTCTTCAAAGATGCCATAGAAATCACTGAATCTAAGTTAAATCCTACTCTCTACTAGGACTCAGTTGGAAAAGGCATTAAAAGTTTGGCTGAAAATTGGAATTGCTCAGCACAAAATTAATTCCTAGTTTTCAAAAAATGTATGATGTATTCCAGTTGGAGGAAGAGGAGAGAAAGATGAAAATATAATTGCTTGGAGAAGAGAAAAAATTACTAGCGCCTCTCCTGACTGTCAGCATCAATCCATCCCTTCAGTGGGAAGCAGAATCAACCCTAGAGGACTAAACAGTTTACAAACCTGGCAGTCAGATGTAACACAATAGCCATCCTTTCCTGGATTCAAATATATACATTTTTCTGTTGATACTTTTTCAGGAGCTGTCTTTGCTACTTCACACACCCTGGGAAAAAGCCCTAGACATTATCAAACACTTTTCACAACTTTTCTCTTTAGAGATAAAGGAAATCCTCAGAATTCCTATAGGAATTCCTAAAGAATTCTTAAAGGAATTCTGAGGAAAATATACATCTTTAGGAATTCCTCAGAAAATATATACAAATAATGGCCATGGGTACAATTCACACAAAGTACAACAATTTTTTAACTTATGGGGAGTAAGTTACAGGTATTCTCCATTCCTCCACAGGACAATCAGTAATTGAAAGGACACACATTCTTTGAAAGACCTTTTAGAAAAACAAAAATGGAGGCCTTATCAACAGTAGAAAGGCTGTCTAAGCCATGTATGTTTTTAACCTTCTTAAAAATTAATTTATGGAATCAATACTGCCAGTTTTTTGACATCTTAGCAATTGCACCCAAGCCAAGCTGAAGGAGAGACCACCAGTTCTGATCAAGGACCCTGAGACTTCACCAATCTCTGGCCCCTTTCTGTTAATTCCATGGGGTAGGGGTTATGCTTGTGTATCCACAGGTACAGGACCCAGGGGGATCCCCACCAAGAACATTAAGCCACATCTACAGCCACCACCAGAAACAGCAACAAACCCCAACAACTGACACCAAGAAAAAGAAGGAGACAAGAGAAAGGGGAGCTCCCACAGCAGGTTGAAAACTTGGATCTCCTTCTTCCTCTGTTGCACCTTCCTTCTTCTTGGTGCTACTTGGATAGTGCCGCAACCAAAACAAAATATTAGCACATGGACATGGCTGTCAGGACTTATAAGGTTTGTGCTGTATGAACTTATCTGACCACAGTGATTCTGTTTAGCCCAGCAGAAGCTTTTTTGCAGAAAGGGGTGGATAAACTTCAAATCAAAGAGGGAACCAATTGGATTAACAACCTTTTGAAAGGAAGGCATCTATCATCCAAATTGATCTCTATTATAAAGACTGGGCAAGTAATTTTGCTAGTAGTGATGTAGATAATACTTATTTCTTCTTGTATTTTCAAGTTAATGTTTAAAACCCTAGAAAAAACAGTTTTCCTTTCTACCTTAGAAAAACAAAAAAAGGGAGATGTTGGGGGTAGTGTGAATAATGAAGGAGACTTCAATTTGAGGCCATGGGAAAACCCTCTTTAATTACGGTGAGCAAGAGCTCCCACCCATGAGCCTCTCCTTCAGTTATTCAAATTATTCCTAGAAAGTCCTGATTTCTCTGCATTACCGTTGGATAATTATTACTACATTACTTCTAAAATTCCTAATACTTCTTTCCTGTTGGATCCATTCCTCAAACCCTGCTGGAACCCCTCCCTTTTTGGGAATCTATAAGTACCCCTGCAGACCCTGGAACCCAGCTTTTTCTGGTTTGTTCTTCCTACTGTGCACGCTGTTTAGTTTGTTGTTTCGCTATTACACTAAAGTTGCTTTTCCGAACAATTGGATCAAGCAGTCTCTCTCCTCAAAGTCGCCAGGGCCATTTCTTGGATAAGCCACTTGCCAACGACCCAGGATAGAATCAGAGGGCTTCAGTACAGAGCCAAGGTCATGGATACACTTTTTATTCAAAACATATTACATCATGGCCATGGGTGTGATTTCAGCAGGGAAATGCCATGGCAGGAAATGAACAGAGGATCCTTCTGTCTGACTCACTCTAACAGAGAGGCCTTGGGAACAAAGCACCACCACCATTTTTTTCCCCCATTTTTGTCCCTCGACAGTAATTTTTAGGACACGGGACTGAGATGGGTGGCGGGGAAGTGACAGCTCTGACACACAGCTGAAACCATCAGGGCCAGGGTGGCATGTGGCACTGTTTTTCCACACCAGCAGAACAAGGCAACCCAGAATGATGACACTGAAACCAAGTGAGTTCAGCCAAGCCAAAAGGGAGTCCAGCCAAGCCAAGTGCAGCCCAGCAGGGTGGTAGGAAGAGGCAGTGAAGCGGCAGATCCCATTCCCACACACATGCCCAGCGTGGCGGGCTGATGGCAGCGGCAGTGCCAAACAGAGCTCCCCAGGGAGACAGAGACACCCATCGCCATTGCCACTGCCACCATCACTGCAGCACAGAGGGAGGAGAAACTGCCACTGCAGGTCCACAGCTGCTCCAGGCAGCACCAGCAGCCCCCATCTACCATCAGAACCATTCCGTAAGCCCTCGCCATCCTTTCTTTGCTCCGGCGCCCCATGTGACACTCCACCTTTCTTGGCTACCCCATTGCATTCTTCGCACAATTTTCTTCTTATTCTTTCATACTGCTTTATTTTTTACCTTCACTACATTGTAACTCTAACATCTTTAGCTTCTCATAAATTGTTTTTTCCATTGTCCCCCTCCATTGTGGTGGAGAAGGAGAGAGAGGAGAGACTTTACAAGGTTTATATCAAGAAGAGGACACAAAAAGGAGGGAAGGCCTTAGAAAGGAAAAACACACCTCATGCTGCCTCATTTGGAACAAATAAATGTGTAATTTTCTTAAAATCCAGCCACAAAGACTCTTTGGGATCTTGAGAGCCAAGCAGCACAGGAACCTGGAAACCTTGTTGTGAGATGTCGCAAGTTCGGGCTTGCTAGGGCCCTGTGGATGGAAGAGGCTTTAAATGCCAAGTCACGGTGAAATAGCAAAATAAGCCCCTTCTTCTGCCTTTGGGACCCCAGCTTCTCACTCTTTAACCCCACAGGTTACTTCTCCTTAACCCCTGCTATTGGACAATTTCTGATCCCCTCTCGCCCTATTTAGTGGGCTGTTTTAGCCCATTCTAGTTAGCAGAGCCGTCGCTGGAACCCTTCACAGACCCCAAGAAAGCCATCGCTGTGGAACTCCAGAGCTGCCTTCTCCTCTCTCCTGTCTGTCTTTCGGTGGGATTGCATGGTTCCTAGGCAAGCCAAAGAGCTGGAAATCATAAAAGAGCTGATATTCACTAAAGACCTCATATCCCTTAAGCTTGCGAAGGTTGCCTGTGGCTAAGAGTGGCTTGGGCACTCGCACAGTCTGTCCCCAAAGGACTAAGCTATCAATCCTGTGCTGCCTGCTCAGGGGCAAACCTGCCCAGCAGGAAGCCGGAAGAGTGGGACAGTAGAGGACATTGCTGGCTCAGAACCTTTCAGGAGCATGTCTGTGGGGAAAGGGGCAGATCAAGCCTTGCCCTGCTGAGGCGATGCCCTACTCTGCATGCCCCACTCCCCCAGGCCTGCATCCCAGCCCAGCAGTGGCCGCTGGTCCCTGGCACACCAGAGGCAATGCTCCACACCTGTGTCTGGAGCCCCTATCCTAGCACCTAAATGGCCAGGCAAGTGGGAGCCCCATGTGGGGGAAGGCCCCAGGAAAGCCAGAGGGTACTTCTCACCTCGGGATATGTGCCCACCACATGTCTTGGCCCTGCCTCCTCTTGGAATTTCTATCAGCTGAACACCACTGGAAACAGGAGTGGTAGCGATGTTGGTTCTTTTCTCTCATTCTCTCCTTCTCTTTATTCTCCAAATTCCATTCTCTCCGATTTTGCAGTACCTTTAAATCTAACAGGCTTGAAGGTTGGGAAGTTGAATGGGCTAAGTTAATGCTTCAGGGAATGTTTTGTGTTGATTGAATCCTGCTCGGAATTTTTTTTGCTTTTCATGTTCTTAAATTTTCAAAAGTTTCCAGGGATGGTTTTTTTGTTGTTCTGACCTCTTGAGAACATCGTGTCAGTATTTCTCCCACTTTTCTAACTCAGAGTTAAGACATGACCAACTGAACAAGTTCTTTTAAAGTGTCTCAAAGAGCAGTCTTCTTGGCCTTCCATTTTAATTGGTACAGCAAGCAGGGTACTCTTGAGGTGATGTGGGCCTCTTATACAACAGTAACTGCTCGTGACATAGGAATGGAGAAATAGATTGTCAGTCAAAGCTGCTACTTTCTGGCAGACAAGTAATGAAATCCCACACAGAAACGGATCTGAACTGCTCTCCACTGACAGACTTGCCAAAAGATTCTATAGAAAGCTTATCCAGCCCCAAAGACAGTCGGGGACTAAGGGAAACTGGCCCCATCCACAGTTACTTGGGGAGATATTATGATTTTGGTAGAAGAAAATGAAACATTCCCAGTAAAGGACTATGCCTGCTATCCATATGCATGGAGGTTTGACTCAGAGAGCTGAATGTTGCCCAACAGCTGGAAAAGGAGCTGAATCGGTTGCAAATTGCCTTCCCGCTGAACACCCACCTGCGCCTCAGCCTGTGGAGAAGCCCGGCTCCCTCCCCCTCTGCCCACAGCAACACAGACACTCCCAAACTTTCCCCACAACCACAGCCACAGCAGCATTTCCAGCGGGGACACCACTGCTCTGCTCCATTTTGCCCTACTCTGCTCCTCTAGTCACAGCTGCAAGCCTGTATCTCCACAAGAGGTTGTGGCCTGGAGGCAACGAAGGAAGAAGAACTTTGCATGCTTCCAAACAGTGCCACAAACCCCATCCATGGGTCTTTCCACACAGAAGAAACACCTGACCATACAGAATTAAAGTTAGAGCTTCTTCACTGGGTGAGAACAAAGGGAAGCTTCCAGCACAGTGAAGGTTTTATTTATTCTAGTATTTATTTTGACTATCAGTCTAAACAAACTACAAACTATGAGCTATAAAATAGAAACAACAAACTATGAGCTATATACTAGAAACTTCAAACTACGAGCTATAAACTAGAAACTAGAAACTGCAAACTCCAAAAACAACAGTGGCCTCTTCCAGGGCTAGTATCTCCTGTCGGCCATAAACTGCTGTGTTGCCACGATCAGAGGCGTCAGGTCGGAGGTCGGCTTGGCTGATGTTACAAATGGATGCTGCCCAAAGAGAAAAAGAAAACATGAACTTCTACTTTCCTCACAGGCTGAAACAGGCTTTCTCTGGCTACCAGAAAGGTACAGAAAGCAGAAGGGAGGGCATTCTGGGCACCTCTGCCTCCACCTCCAGGATCTTACTACAAGAGGCAAACATGGCTCCCAATCCCACAAATCCATTATTCCAGATGTCTTCAGCTTAAGGAGATCTGGTCGAGGTGACCTTGAAAGGCTCCTCCCAAGGCATCCTAGGCCAGGATTCTCCCCTGTTTTCCTTTGAAAAGCCCCCAGACTGGAGATCTTAGCAGCGGGGCCCAGCAGACGCCTTGGAATTGAGCAGGTGAGGAGCCCCTGGCAGCGGGCAGCTGGCGCAGCCTGCAGCCGCTTTGCCTTTTACCTGCAGGAGTTCCTGGGCAGACCAGCGCCTGTCCTCCTCCCTCTCCAGGCAGCAGTGCAGGAAGTCTCGCAACCACGCGGACTGTTGCCTGGGCTTCTGCAGCTTTGGCCTGCCCCCGCTGCTGATCAGCTGTTGAACCTAGAGAAGAAGGAAATGTCACTCTCTGCCTGTCTCCTTCACATCTCAGCTGCTCACACAGACCCCACCGGACAGGCTCCACTCTCCGGTGGCACTTTCCTCCCTGCCAGAGCCAGGGACATACCTTTCCTACTCCTACTGAAAGAACCCAAAGCCAGAGGCAGCCATAGCCAGTCCAATATGCAAAGGCTCTTGCCTTCACCCTGATTTCACTGGCTGATGGAATTAAGAGCAACTCCATCAGCAAAAGCACACTTGGCTTCTCTCAGCACTGACACCAGCTCTACAGGCCATTTGGAAGACAGACTTTCGTCTAACTCTACTGTTTCCAAGGATTACTCCATAAAATGCAGCTCAGCACTGCTCACTGCTCTCTTGGGCAGAGCTCCTACCAAGCAAAATGCATCACGATTTTTTCTGCTGTTCCTGCACTGAAATGACAAGGGGATGATCTGGACAAGGAGCACGAGAGACTGTGCAGCCTGGAACCTATCATTTTCAGGTGTTCGTCAGCTTCCCAGGCAGAAGAATGGGAGCAGATTTTGTTTGAGTGACAGCAGTATCTGAGAGCAGTTGCAGCGCACCGTGCGGGAGGTTTTCATCCGGTAAGGAGGCGCTCCTTCCACCATCTCGATGCCCACAATGCCAAAGGACCAGATGTCCACTTTGGGGCCATAGAGCTTCCTGGTGAAGATTTCTGGCGCCATCCAGTAAGTGGTCCCAACAGCTGATCTCTGTTTGCTCTGCTCAGCGGTGAGCTGAGCAGCGAGGCCAAAATCAGCTGAGGAGCAAAAACAAGCCGGCGTGAATGAGGAAAGCAAACAAAAGAAATCCCCACTGTTCCAATGTCCAAGAAGGCAGCGTGGTTCCCAGCTGCCATAAAGGGGCCATGCTGCCATTCTACGGGCCTGCAGCCGAGGAAATATGGAATTGGCTACTTAGCAAAAGCCCCCAGTTCCAGTCAGTGCCTTTTAGTCCCCTGAAGCTATTAGACTGTAAGCGCCTTGCTTGGGAAGGGACACACACACAACCCAAAGGCACTCCTTAGCTCTTGTTCCCAGCAACACCTCCCTGCCCCTTGAGGCTGTGCTCTGTGCTTGCAGCAGGGCAGCCTGCACTGCCACAGGCAGCACTGCAGGGAACCAGCAGCCACCCAAAGGCAGCCCCACAGCGCAGCCTGCCACGGCTGAGACTGGCCAACAACACCCACCCAACTTGACAGATCCGTCCAGACCCAGGAGAATGTTGTGGCTTTTGATGTCTCGGTGGATCACTTGCTTGGAGTGAAGGAAATCCAGGCCTTGCAGGCACTGAGAGAGGAAAAGGAAACACCAGCCTAAGTGGATTTCATTCCACAAGGAGGGAAGTGACACTTCTGCAGCACTGCAACATTCCTGGGGGATGCAGAGCCATGGCAGGACAGGCTGCTGGCAAGGGCAAGAGCTTGCTGCTCCAACGCAAGGACAGCAGGGCCTTTCTAAGTGAGGCTGTGTTTGCTTCTGAAAGAGAAAGGGCAATTCTTCCTCTGGCCAGTGCCCTGCAAACACAGACTGAAGGAGCACTGCTGCAGTGGCTGTGCTCTCTCCAGTCAGACAACAGTGGATGCTTTTGCAAACACCACTTTGAGTGCAAGGCTCTCCTCTGAGGCTGAACTCTCTGAGAGTCCTGTGAGGATCTCCTTGTCTTTGCCACTTGTTTGGCATTGCGCCCTGAGCACCTTTGCCCTTCCGGGGAAGGAATGCAGCATACAGAAGCTCCAGGCAAGTGTTTAGAGAGGCAAACACAAATACTCTAGAAGAAGGGCAGGGACACTGGCAGGCACTTCAGATACTCTTGCTACTGCCAGTCATAAGAGAAAGGCAGAAAGGAAGCTTGGAAGATGAAATCTTTCCTCTCCTTGTCACCCATGTGGAAGGACCATCCTGGCCAAGGCATGGGAAGCACAAGCGCCATCCCTTACCTCCCGAGAGACAGCTGCTATCTCTCCTTCTGCCATACGAGTCTCCCTGATGACATCGTGTAAGGAGCCTCCATCCATGTATTCCATCACGAGCCAGAGTTCCTCGTCCACCAGGTAGCTGAAGGGAGGAAACAACAGCCTGGAGATGAATGTGTGCACTTACACGGCCTGATGGATTCTTGTTTCTGTGTCTCTCTCCGAGGAAGACAGGAGGAAGTGAGGAGTCATTCACTACGCTCTACAGGCCTTGAACTCTGGGCAGTCTAAAAGACTGCTTGCTATCCACACCAACGCAACAGGCCGAGGGAAACACAAACTATAGTGCTTTGTCAGCACTTCAGACCCCTGGGGAAACAATCAAACCCCCAACCCAAACATAACTATGGGGAGAGAGGACAGGAACTTTGAGGCTGGTGGCTCAGTACGATGGGGCCCAGTCCGGTCTTTGAAAGCGCCCTTCAAACTCGGTATGCCAGGAAAGATTAACACAGTCCCAATGCAATCTCCTCCCAAGATGCCGTAGATCAGCCCAGAAACAGGAATTATCAGCTCCATCCTCTACCAGCGGCCAAAGCAGTGGTTGTTGAACCTCTGGCTTGCAGGATGTGAATGAACTTTCCTGGCAGAACAGCAGAACCACTCACCTGTCTAGATAGTTCACAAGGTTGGCATGCTTATTGCCACGCATCACCTGGATTTCATTCAGGCACAGCTCGCTGCCGCTCTCTTGCGCGAGACTAATTTTCTTTATGGCCACCTAAAACGACACAGAAAACCATGAACCAAAGAAGTCTGTGGCACAGGACCACAAGGGCAACACAGAGACAGTGATTATGGGGTGATAGTGCTGGGCTGGGCCAAGCTGCCTTGGGACTGGACATCAGACCACGTGCTTGGGCACCTCCCAGGACACAGAGCCACACACCCTTTGCCTTGTAAACCTGGGAGAAACACGGTCTAAGCTCTCCACCTCAAAGCTCTAACAACACTCACTGAGCCCTGGGCCAGTCTTCCCCCAGGTCTTCCCCATGGTCTCATTCCCATTTTCATTCACACACCTCTTGCAAGCAGGAACCCATTTGGTGCCAGTAAAATTGGAGCAAAACTGCTGGGAAACCTTTGGCACTTCTAGGGGCTTGATCATTACTCCAGCAACCACTGGCATTCTCCAGTGCACAACTACAAAGCAATCTCTTACAGGCATGGCAGATAAAATGCTGTTCTAAAAACATCCTGAGGGCTCTTCCCCCTAAGAATTACAGCCCTTCATACTTCAAGGAAAAATTGCCGGGACAATGAAAACATCATTAGTGACACCTCCAAATAACGCAACCCTGGAATTTCCTCACTTTCAGGAATTTTCATTTCACTCCACAGAAATACTTTCCTTCACACCACTGACATTTGCAATTACTGCCTGACTTCAAAAAGAAAAAACCCTGGCCTTGATCTTCTAGGGATATACACCGGGCTGTAAACACGGCTTAGGCCCTTGAGAGACTCCTTGCAGACCTCGCTCTCATAGCACTGTTCCAAGGGCAGCACTGCAGGCGGCTACAGAACTACCAGCACAATTCCCATGTATCTGCTAACAGCCAGAAATGAGAATTCAGGAAGCCTGCAGCCCCAGAGAGCAGTGCCATGCTCTGAGACACCACCTGGGCACTCAGACCCAGCCAGCGTGTCCTCCTGTGACAGACACCGCCTGGCCTCCCTGCATTCCCCGGGGCAGCTGAGGAGCACAAAATCTGTCCCCACTGTATTTGGCAGGCGGACACTGCTCTGCACTTCATTGGCCTGTGCAGCAAAGCTCTACTGGTGAGCCAAAGCTCAGCCACAGCTCACAGCAGAGGGAAGGCCACTCGACAGCTGCAGAAGCTGCGGCGCTGCTTGACGCTTACCTCTTCTCCTGTGGCAGTCTCCACTGCCATGCACACCGTGCCAAAACCCCTGGAAACAAAACAGCAGCGGAGAGAGAAGAAGTCATTTAGTCCCTGCAAGTGCAAGACACTACAGTCCAATGAGAAAAAAGTCCTTGGGGCAAACAGTAAATGGAACATGACTGATTTCCGTTTGGGTCTTTCCACCCTTTTCTCTTTCTGGATCTGTGCATGGGTGGGATTTTTCCAGGCACTTGCCGGTTGGGCCTTCTCACACCTCTCCTTGAAGTCTCTCTGCCAAACTCAAGCACCACCACTCAGGCCTTCTGAGAAGCCAGAGGCCATGTAACAGCCATTGGAGGAAAGCCTCTGGACACGGATCCCTTCTCCAGCTTACAAGGAAATTAGTGTCCAACCACAGCTGCACCCACAGCCAGAGCAGGGAAAGGCTTCCATTGCTTCACACACAAATGGAGAAGGCCTCAAAACACAGGATCCTTAGACTGCTGTGTTCTGAGTCCAGTGCCATTGGCACTGCCTTTGCAGTGCACCAGACACGGGGAGGACTCTGCTTTTCTGGGGGCTTCTTGTACATTTGGCTTCTCTCAGAGAAAATGGTGCAAATCAGTGCATTTCCAGTCAGCAGAGCCGGCTTTCTAAGGGAACAGCTTGGTGGATTCTTTGCAGGAAAGGCCTAGACCCCACAGGATCCACGAGGGCTCTGCCCTCATCATCAGGCAGATGATGCCTTTTCCTCTGGAGTGCATTGGCCCCAGGCATTGCCCTGAAGCTTTGCGATTTGCCATCTCAGCTACAAAAGAGAGCTGCTTCTTTCATTTCTGCTCTTGGCTTCTAGACTAGGTGCTGGTCATCCTGACCACTGCACCTTCTTTTCAGCAAAATACTGGAAAGAAATGTTAGCCAGAGCTGCTCCCTGACAGCTGTCAGCTGCTAACTTGACCTTTGAGGCAAGGAAGTTTCTCCTCCTTTCATTCCCAAGCATTCTGTATTCTTTTGTGACATGCAGAAATGATTTCTCCTAGGAAAAGCGGCAAACAGGTGCAACACACTCGAGGGACAGGAGAGCAGCCAGGTGCTGCTCTTTGCCGCAGAAAAGACACTGCCAGCATCCAAGCTGTCTTTGCCAAGCTGCTTTCGAACCACAACTAAAGATGCTGCCCAGTACTGAGAGATCACCAGGTATCATCTTAACGCAGTGTCTGAGCAGCTTTGGAGCTTGCCTGACGTCGTTCTGGGGAGATGTGACACCAGCAAAATGCACAGGCCCTCCCTTGGAAGAAGGAACTGTGGCTGCACTCACCCTTTGCCAATTGTTTCCAGTTCCGTGTATTCAGCCTCAGGATCTCCCTGGCTCACCAGCATCTCTGTGAAAATCCCAAGGAAAGATGCTCACTTCAAAAGAGATCCCACCCTGCAGCAGATCAGAAAGGCAGCCCCACTCTCTGGGACACTGGGCCCTTTCAACTCAGGCACTCGGGAAACAACACCACCACCAAACCAGCACCAAACCTCAAAAACAACAGCAGCAAGACAAGCAGCCCCGCAGCACAGATGGCCTGCACAAAACTAAAAGTCTAAACTAAAATCTAAGCACGTACAGAAACAGTCAGAGGAGACAGGGATCTGAAAACGGGAACCAAGATTCTTGTCTAGCAACATTAAGGGCAGCAGGAAAAGCAAAACTTTTCTGTTCTTGGCAATGAAAACTGTGACTTTCAAGAAATGACTTAATCTTTGCAAATATCAGAGGCGTCTTGGCTTCTGGAATCAATTGTTACCAACAGCTGCCCTTTCCAGAACAGGAAGAATATTGCAAAGTGCTTCCAGCAGTAGCACAATCTCCAGCTCTCTGCAGGACTTTGCCTAAACAATGCCCTTCTGCCTTTCAGGAGCAGCAGCTCGTGTTCCAACCTACTGTGATGGGCCTTAGGAATGAGGTCCCTCAGCCTTTAGGACAGGCTGAGTTCTGAAGATGACCTTGGCCGTGCCCCACAGGAGCTCCTTGAGGCCTCCTCATTGCCTGGGTCACGGCCTCCTGCTCAGCCAGAAACAAGCTCTGCTTTGCCTTTTGCCTCCAGGGAAGCTCAGGCAAAGCCAAACCAGGCTGAGCTGCTCTCAGAGGCAGGAGCAACAGCCCGCTGAGCCCTCACCACCTCACAGCACAACACCAGGTCCTGTGTGGAGGCCTCAGGACCCGGCATTCAGCTGAGGAGGAACAGGAGGCGGGACGGCTCACACCCACACACGCACACACAGGCACTGCTCCAGCAGACAAGGATCACAGAGGACGTACTCAGCGTGGCCAGGCACTCGTCCTCTGTCCCATCTCCCAGCTGCTCTCTGCTGCCAGAGGAGCTGGTCGTGCTCCAGATGCACGAGCTGCTCCTGCTTGACTTGCCAGCCTGGGGACTGGAGGCTCCTTCAGAGCCTTCCGCTGCAGCTCGTGCAGGTGCCAGGACACAGGAGGTGGAGCTCTGGGACAAGAAATGAAGGAGGGTCACAAATGTGCCTGGCAGAGATGCCCCTCCCATCCCATTTCAAATGCAAGCCCCTAGCAAGATGCTGCTGGCCACAGACAGGGCTCTTCACCCCTCAGCTTTTGCAGCTCGCTTCTCCGGCTCAAGGCCCAAAATCCAAAGGCTGCTTTTACACCACAGACAAAACGACACCACAGACACTGCTAACCAAAGCTGGCACTTACTGATGTTGTTTGCTCTGGCCCAGGGCTGACAGCAGGGGCAGCTTCATCAGAAACTTCCTCCTCTTCAGCCTCTTCCTCAGGTACTGTGTCAGCCAGAGCAGGTGCTGACCCTGCCCTTCTGCTCTGTGGACACACAGCAGCATGAGGGACACAAAAGAACCTGTCATTCAGAACCTCACCTATATTCAGCTACAGGCCCTGCTGCATCTCAGCTGTTCCTTTAGCTACTGACAGCTGCTCTCTGCCGAGGGCCAGCTCCCTCCTGGGGACAGTGTCTCCTCATATCCTGCAAGCTTCTGAACTGCACCTTTGCACCGCTCTCTTCACTGGGGATGGGGAGCCTGCACAGCCACTGGGCACCAAGGGCCTCCCTTGTAGCCCAGGAGCATCCAAGGACATCCTAATGCTCCCTCTTGTCTCTTGCTAAGACAAATTCACAGCCCCTTTCACAACAGTAGGAAGGTGATGCCTAAACATCCAACTTCCCAGTTCCATCCTCGTTTTCAAGGCCTAAGGGCCTTGGGCAAGGGCTGGAAAGATTCCAGCCCTCAGCATTTTCAGCCAGGTACAGGAGGTGCTGTCTGATCTGAAACTTGCAGCTATGCTTTGCTCCAGCCACAGGACTTCCCAGAGCTGCCACTTACTGATGCTGGATGCTCAGGCCCTGCAGTGGCAGCAGGTGCAGTTTGGTGGGCATCTTCCTCCCCTTTGGCCTCTTCTCCAGGAAGACACGCAGCCACAGGAGGCTCCGAGGTTGGTTTTGGGCTCTGCAGACAGACGCAGCGTGAGGGACACGTAACCTTCTTTATATTCAGCTCTAGAGCCAGGTGCACTAAGGAGAAATCATCTGCAGAGAAATGGGATTCCAAGGTGCTCAAACTCAAGTAAAATGAGCCAGTGAGACGGGACTGCACTCTCTGGTACAGGAGAAATTCCATCGTGGCTTCAAGTACCCAGCAGCCCCACTTCCAGCTGCTTAAAAGCTCTGGAAAGGAACTGGAGAAAACAGCCCGCGATCCTCCTGCTGCTGCTGCTGTGGCTGCAAAGAGCCCGGACTGTACTTTCATTCATCCAGCCAGGCTGGCACTGGACTGCAACAGGCCACAGCTCACAGCTTGCTCCACAATGGTCTAATGCTACCAACGCCAGAGGCTCCTTTGCCACTCACCCAAAGACCAGATTCTCTCCAGGCGTGGGTGATGTGACCTGCAACACACAGGGGAAGAACATCCAGATGCAGTAAGAAAACTGCCTGGGCTGGGCAAGCCCACCAAAAAATCAACCCAAAGACAGAGCATTCTGCTTTGTTTACACCAGTGTTCCAGCAGCAACCCATGCTCTGCTGTGCCACACAGCAAGCAAGACAACAGCACAAAATACTGCCTGCTGTCTACCTTCTGTCCTCTCTGTCCACTTAACCCATAGAAACTTGAGACTGAGCAAGTCCCAGTGGTTCAGTCATTGCTTCTGCCCCAGCCCACCCAGCAGCAGCCACAGCTCCTCTTTTTCCTGTACTTCAGTTTTCTCAAGACATTGCTTGCAGCAATTGCCATGAGCTTGCTGAAATCCTTTCCCCAGAGAGGCTTCTCCCAAGTTCCCCTTAGCCATGGTGGCAGTTCTGTCGTGACACAGCACAGGAACAGCTCCTGTGTTCAGGAGCATACAAGAACTCCTCTGAAATGTCTCTCCCAGAGGCCTTTTCCAAGCAGGTTCTGTGATTTTATCACGGAACAAATGGTTCTTGCAGCGCTCAGGAAGTGTCAAGTTCCACAGGCACATGCTGGGATGAGGGAATGCAGACAAGAAGAAGACTTGATCTGAGGCACTTTCCCTCAGTCCTGGAGAGCAGTGCACAGCTTTTACAAGGACTCCTGCCAAGCTCTCCCAGTCTTCCCATCCTGGAAGTTCTCTTGCTTGAGCCAGCAAACCGAGGAGACTCCAGACCCCATTGCCAAAGGCTATGGCACGGCAGGAGTGGAAACCCTGCGGGCTACATTACAAAGGCTGCCCACGCCCCGCTGGCTAGAGACACCCCCTTCTTAGCTGCAGCCGTTGGCAGCGGCTTCACCCAACTAAAGGCCTCTTTGTGGCATTTGGGTTTCCATATGCTGCACTGAACAAAGACATCTACTTACGTGCCAGGTGGGTGAAAAAGTACCCAGAATAAGCCACAGAAAACGCCATGAAAGCTGCAGCACACACTCCCTCCATGGCTTGAGCAGCGCTGCTCAAGTCTGTACCAGACAACGCCTCTTGGGAGAAAACAGAAATACTCAGCGTCCTGCTGGCAGAGACCTCGTCGACGCGCAGGTTCCGCCTGCAGTGAGCGTGCCACAGAGCTGCTCTGCACCCTGAGCCCTTCCGGGCCTCGGCACAGCCACTTTGCCTTACAACGCTGCCATGCGGCCGCTGACATCACAATAGCAGCGCCCTGGGCTGCTTTGTGAGCTCAGGCACAGAACCAGACCTTCTCTACAGCTAATGCCAACAAAAGCCTGCAGAGTTCTCCTCTACTGCAAAGCAACACAAGAAGCCCTCCTTGTCCATAACCTTGAACTCACGGCATCTAAGAGTAAAAGCACACTAAGCCCCCCTGGCCCACACTGAGAAGCTGAGCGCTGAGAAGGGTCCAGGATGTGAGGAAGCACATGAGTGCTCTTTGGCCACTATTGCTTCGGAGCAAAAAGCAGAAGGCTTCTTCCAGCTGGATCTTCCTTTGTTTTAGAAAGCAGCAAACAGGGAGAAGCACTACTTCAATTACATTTTGAGCTTTCTCCTGGGTACAGTGTTGAGGTCACGAATCTTTCAGAACTATTTATTCAAAACATATTACATCATGGCCATGGGTGTGATTTCAGCAGGGAAATGCCATGACAGGAAATGAAAGGAGGATCCTTCTGTCTGACTCACTCTAACAGAGAGGCCTTGGGAACAAAGCACCACCACCATTTTTTTCCCCCATTTTTGTCGCTCCACAGTAATTTTTAAGACATGGGACTGAGATGAGATGCACGGAAGTTACAGCTCTGACACACAGCTGAAACCATCAGGGCAAGGGTGGCATGTGGCACTGTTTTTCCACTCCAGCAGAACGAGATCACCCAGAATGATGACACTGAAACCAAGTGAGTTCAGCCAAGCCAAAAGGGAGTCCAGCCAAGCCAAGTGCAGCCCAGCAGGGTGGTAGGAAGAGGCAGTGAAGCGGCAGATCCCATTCCCACACACATGCCCAGCGTGGCGGGCTGATGGCAGCGGCAGTGCCAAACAGAGCTCCGCAGGGAGACAGAGACACCCATCGCCATTGCCACTGCCACCATCACTGCCGCACAGAGGGAGGAGTAACTGCCACTGCAGGTCCACAGCTTCTCCAGGCAGCACCAGCAGCCCCCATCTACCATCAGAACCATTCCGTAAGCCCTCGCCATCCTGTCTTTGCTCCAGGGGCCCCATGTGACACTCCACCTTTCTTGGCTACGCCATTACCTCTTTCGCACAATTTTCTTCTTATTCTTTTATTCTTCTTTTTTTTTACCTTCACTACATTGTAACTCTAACATCTTTAGCTTCTCATAAATTGTTTTGTTCCATTGTCCCCCTCCATTGTGGTGGAGAAGGAGAGAGAGGAGAGGCTTTACAAGGTTTATATCAAGAAGAGGTCACGGAAAGGAGGGAAGGCCTTAGAAAGAAAAAGCACAACTCATGCTGCCTCATTTGGAACAAATAAATGTGTAATTTTCTTAAAATCCTGCAACAAATACTCTTTGGAGTCTTGACAGCCAAGCAGCACAGGAACCTGGAAACCTTGTTGTGAGATGTCCAAGCTCCGGGCTTGCTAGGGCCCTGTGGATGGAAGAGGCTTTAAATGCCAAGTCACGGTGAAATAGCAAAATAAGCCCCTTCTTCTGCCTTTGGGACCCCAGCTTATCTCTCTTTAACCACACAGGTCACTTCTCCTTAAACCCTGCTATTGGACAATTTCTGATCCCCTCTCGCCCTCTTTAGTGGGCTGTTTTAGCCCATTCTGGTTAGCAGAGCCGTCGCTGGAACCCTTCACAGACCCCAATAAAGCCATCGCTGTGGAACTCCAGAGCTGCCTTCTCTTCTCTCCTGTCTGTCTTTTGGTGGGCCTGCGTGGTGCCTAGGCAAGCCAAAAAGCTGGAAATCATAAAAGAGCTGATATTCACTAAAGACCTCATATCCCTTAAGCTTGCGAAGGTTGCCTGTGGCTAAGAGTGGCTTGGGCACTCGCACAGTCTGTCCCCAAAGGACTAAGCTATCAATCCTGTGCTGCCTGCTCAGGGGCAAACCTGCCCAGCAGGAAGCCGGAAGAGTGGGACAGTAGAGGACATTGCTGGCTCAGAACCTTTCAGGAGCATGTCTGTGGGGAAAGGGGCAGATCAAGCCTTGCCCTGCTGAGGCGATGCCCTACTCTGCACGCCCCACTCCCCCAGGCCTGCATCCCAGCCCAGCAGTGGCCGCTGGTCCCTGGCACACCAGAGGCAATGCTCTACACCTGTGTCTGGGGCCCCTATCCCAGCTCCTAAATGGCCAGGCAAGTGGGAGCCCCATGTGGGGGAAGGCCCCAGTAAAGCCAGAGGGTACTTCTCACCTCGGGATATGTGGCCACCACATGTCTTGACCCTGCCTCCTCTTAGAATTTCTATCAGCTGAACACCACTGGAAGCAGGAGTGGTAGCGATGTTGGTTCTTTTCTCTCATTCTCTCCTTCTCTTTATTCTCCAAATTCCATTCTCTCCGATTTTGCAGTACCTTTAAATC
Source organism: Haemorhous mexicanus (assembly GCF_027477595.1). Classification (NCBI taxonomy): domain Eukaryota; kingdom Metazoa; phylum Chordata; class Aves; order Passeriformes; family Fringillidae; genus Haemorhous; species Haemorhous mexicanus. The sequence goes on along the minus strand of NC_082381.1, from coordinate 42,581,604 downwards.
TAACAGGCTTGATGTTTGTGAATTTGAATGGGCTAAGTTAATGCTTCAGGGAATGTTTTGCGTTGATTGAATCCTGCTCGGAATTTTTTTTGCTTTTCAAGTTCTTTAATATTCAAAAGTTTCCAGGGCTGGTTTTTTTGTTGTTCTGACCTCTTGAGAACATCGTGTCAGTATTTCTCCCACTTTTCTAACTCAGAGTTAAGACATGAACAACTGAACAAGTTCTTTTAAAGTGTCTCAAAGAGCAGCCTTCTTGGCGCCTTCCATTTTAATTGGTACAGCAAGCAGGGTACTCTTGAGGTGATGTGGGCCTCTTATACAACAGTAACTGCTCGTGACATAGGAATGGAGAAATAAATTGTCAGTCAAAGCTGCTACTTTCTGGCAGACAAGTAATGAAATCCCACACAGAAACGGATCTGAACTGCTCTCCACTGACAGACTTGCCAAAAGATTCTATAGAAAGCTTATCCAGCCCCAAAGACAGTCGGGGACTAAGGGAAACTGGCCCCATCCACAGTTACTTGGGGAGATATTATGATTTTGGTAGAAGAAAATGAAACATTCCCAGTAAAGGACCATGCCTGCTATCCATATGCATGGAGGTTTGACTCAGAGAGCTGAATGTTGCCCAACAGCTGGAAAAGGAGCTGAATCGGTTGCAAATTGCCTTCCCGCTGAACACCCACCTGCGCCTCAGCCTGTGGAGTAGCCCGGCTCCCTCCCCCTCTGCCCACAGCAACACAGACACTCCCAAACTTTCCCCACAACCACAGCCACAGCAGCATTTCCAGCGGGGACACCACTGCTCTGCTCCATTTTGCCCTACTCTGCTCCTCTAGTCACAGCTGCAAGCCTGTATCTCCACAAGAGGTTGTGGCCTGGAGGCAACGAAGGAAGAAAAACTTTGCACGCTTCCAAAGAGTGCCACAAACCCCATCCATGGGTCTTTCCACACAGAAGAAACACCTGACCATTCAGAAATAAATTTAGAGCTTCTTCACAGGGTGAGAACAAAGGGAAGCTTCCAGCACAGTGAAAGTTTTATTTATTCTAGTATTTATTTTGACTATCAGGCTAAACAAACTACAAACTATGAGCCATAAAATAGAAACAACAAACTATGAGCTACATACTAGAAACTTCAAACTACGAGCTATAAACTAGAAACTAGAAACTGCAAACTCCAAAAACAACAGTGGCCTCTTCCAGGGCTAGTATCTCCTGTCGGCCATAAACTGCTGCGTTGCCACGATCAGAGGCGTCAGGTCGGAGGTCGGCTTGGCTGATGTTACAAATGGATGCTGCCCAAAGAGAAAAAGAAAACATGAACTTCTACTTTCCTCACAGGCTGAAACAGGCTTTCTCTGGCTACCAGAAAGGTACAGAAAGCAGAAAGGAGGGCATTCTGGGCACCTCTGCCTCCACCTCCAGGATCTTACTACAAGAGGCAAACATGGCTCCCAATCCCACAAATCCATTATTCCAGATGTCTTCAGCTTAAGGAGATCTGGTCGAGGTGACCTTGAAAGGCTCCTCCCAAGGCATCCTAGGCCAGGATTCTCCCCTGTTTTCCTTTGAAAAGCCCCCAGACTGGAGATCTTAGCAGCGGGGCCCAGCAGACGCCTTGGAATTGAGCAGGTGAGGAGCCCCTGGCAGCGGGCAGCTGGCGCAGCCTGCAGCCGCTTTGCCTTTTACCTGCAGGAGTTCCTGGGCAGACCAGCGCCTGTCCTCCTCCCTCTCCAGGCAGCAGTGCAGGAAGTCTCGCAACCACGCGGACTGTTGCCTGGGCTTCTGCAGCTTTGGCCTGCCCCCGCTGCTGATCAGCTGTTGAACCTAGAGAAGAAGGAAATGTCACTCTCTGCCTGTCTCCTTCACATCCCAGCTGCTCACACAGACCCCACTGGACAGGCTCCACTCTCCAGTGGCACTTTCCTCCCTGCCAGAGCCAGGGACATACCTTTCCTACTCCTACTGAAAGAACCCAAAGCCAGAGGCAGCCATAGCCAGTCCAATATGCAAAGGCTCTTGCCTTCACCCTGATTTCACTGGCTGATGGAATTAGGAGCAACTCCATCAGCAAAAGCACACTTGGCTTCTCTCAGCACTGACACCAGCTCTACAGGCCATTTGGAAGACGGACTTTCGCCTAACTCTACTGTTTCCAAGGATCACTCCATAAAATGCAGCTCAGCACTGCTCACTGCTCTCTTGGGCAGAGCTCCTACCAAGCAAAATGCATCACGATTTTTTCTGCTGTTCCTGCACTGAAATGACAAGGGGATGATCTGGACAAGGCTGCACGAGAGACTGTGCAGCCTGGAACCTATCATTTTCAGGTGTTCGCAAGCTTCCCAGGCAGAAGAATGGGAGCAGATTTTGTTTGAGTGACAGCAGTATCTGAGAGCAGTTGCAGCGCACCGTGCGGGAGGTTTTCATCCGGTAAGGAGGCGCTCCTTCCACCATCTCGATGCCCACAATGCCAAAGGACCAGATGTCCACTTTGGGGCCATAGAGCTTCCTGGTGAAGATTTCTGGCGCCATCCAGTAAGTGGTCCCAACAGCTGATCTCCGTTTGCTCTGCTCAGCGGTGAGCTGAGCAGCGAGGCCAAAATCAGCTGAGGAGCAAAAACAAGCCAGCGTGAATGAGGAAAGCAAACAAAAGAAATCCCCACTGTTCCAATGTCCAAGAAGGCAGCGTGGTACCCAGCTGCCATAAAGGGGCCATGCTGCCATTCCTCGGGCCTGCAGCTGAGGAAATACGGAATTGGCTACTTAGCAAAAGCCCCCAGTTCCAGTCAGTGCCTTTTAGTCCCCTGAAGCTATTAGACTGTAAGTGCCTTGCTTGAGAAGGGACACACACACAACCCAAAGGCACTCCTGAGCCCTTGTTCCCAGCAACACCTCCCTGCCCCTTGAGGCTGTGCTCTGTGCTTGCAGCAGGGCAGCCTGCACTGCCACAGGCAGCACTGCAGGGAACCAGCAGCCACCCAAAGGCAGCCCCACAGCGCAGCCTGCCACAGCTGAGACTGGCCAACAACACCCACCCAACTTGACAGATCCGTCCAGACTCAGGAGAATGTTGTGGCTTTTGATGTCTCGGTGGATCACTTGCTTGGAGTGAAGGAAATCCAGGCCTTGCAGGCACTGAGAGAGGAAAAAGAAACACCAGCCTAAGTGGATTTCATTCCACAAGCAGGGAAGTGACACTTCTGCAGCGCTGCAACATTCCTGGGGGATGCTGAGCCATGGCAGGACAGGCTGCTGGCAAGGGCAAGAGCTTGCTGCTCCAACGCAAGGACAGCAGGGCCTTTCTAAGTGAGGCTGTGTTTGCTTCTGAGAAAGGGCAATTCTTCCTCTGGCCAGTGCCCTGCAAACCCAGACTGAAGGAGCACTGCTGCAGTGGCTGTGCTCTCTCCAGTCAGACAACAGTGGATGCTTTTGCAAACACCACTTTGAGTGCAAGGCTCTCCTCTGAGGCTGAACTCTCTGAGAGTCCTGTGAGGATCTCCTTGTCTTTGCCACTTGTTTGACATTGCGCCGTGAGCACCTTTGCCCTTCCGGGGAAGGAACGCAGCATACACAGGCTCCAGGCAAGTGTTTAGAGAGGCAAACACAAACACACTAGAAGAAGGGCAGGCACACTGGCAGGCACTTCAGATACTCTTGCTACTGCCAGTCATTAGAGAAAGGCAGAAAGGAGGCTTGGAAGATGAAATCTTTCCTCTCCTTGTCACCCATGTGGAAGGACCATCCTGACCAAGGCATGGGAAGCACAAGCACCATCCCTTACCTCCCGAGAGACAGCTGCTATCTCTCCTTCTGCCATACGAGTCTCCCTGATGACATCGTGTAAGGAGCCTCCATCCATGTATTCCATCACGAGCCAGAGTTCCTCGTCCACCAGGTAGCTGAAAGGAGGAAACAACAGCCTGGAGGTGAATGTGCGCACTTACACGACCTGATGGATTCTTGTTTCTGTGTCTCTCTCCGAGGAAGACAGGAGGAAGTGAGGAGTCATTCACTATGCTCTACAGGCCTTGAACTCTGGGCAGTCTAAAAGACTGCTTGCTATCCACACCAATGCAACAGATCAAGAGAAACACAACCTACAGTGCTTTGTCAGCACTTCAGACCCCTGGGGAAACAATCAAACCCCCAACCAAACATAACTATGGGGAGAGAGGACAGGAACTTTGAGGCTGATGGCTCAGTAAGATGGGGCCCAGTCTTGTCTTTGGAAGCGCCCTTCAAACTCTGTATGCCAGGAAAGATTAACGCAGCCCCAATGCAATCTTCTCCCAAGATGCCGTAGATCAGCCCAGAAACAGGAATTATCAGCTCCATCCTCTACCAGCGGCCAAAGCAGTGGTTGTTGAACCTCTGGCTTGCAGGATGTGAATGACCTTTCCTGGCAGAACAGCAGAACCACTCACCTGTCTAGATAGTTCACAAGGTTGGCATGCTTATTGCCACGCATCACCTGGATTTCATTCAGGCACAGCTCGCTGCCGCTCTCTTGCGCAAGACTAATTTTCTTTATGGCCACCTAAAACGACACAGAAAACCATGAACCAAAGAAGTCTGTGGCACAGGACCACAAGGGCAACACAGAGACAGTGATTATGGGATGATAGTGCTGGGCTGGGCACAGCTGCCTTGGGACTGGACATCAGACCATGTGCTTGGGCACCTCCCAGGACACAGAGCCACACACCCTTTGCCTTGTAAACCTGGGAGAAACACGGTCTAAGCTCTCCACCTCAAAGCTCTAACAACACTCACTGAGCCCTGGGCCAGTCTTCCCCCAGGTCTTCCCCATGGTCTCATTCCCATTTTCATTCACACACCTCTTGCAAGCAGGAACCCATTTGGTGCCAGTAAAAATGAAGCAAAACTGCTGGGAAACCTTTGGCACTTCTAGGGGCTTGATCATTACTCCAGCAACCACTGGCATTCTCCAGTGCACAACTACAAAGCAAACTCTTACAGGCATGGCAGATAAAATGCTGTCCTAAAAACATCCTGAGGGCTCTTCCCCCTAAGAATTTCAGCCCTTCATACTTCAAGGAAAAATTGCCGGGACGGTGAAAACATCCTTAGTGACACCTCCAAATAACGCAACCCTGGAATTTCTTCACTTTCAGGAATTTTCATTTCACTCCACCGAAATACTTTCCTTCACACCACTGACATTTGCAATTACTGCCTGACTTCAAAAAGAAATAGCCCAGGCCTTGATCTTCTAGGGATATACACCGTCTGTAAACAGGGCTTAGGCCCTTGAGAGACTCCTTGCAGACCTCGCTCTCATAGCACAGTTCCAAGGGCAGCACTGCAGGCGGCTACAGAACTACCAGCACGATTCCCATGTATCTGCTACCAGCCAGAAATGAGAATTCAGGAAGCCTGCAGCCCCAAAGAGCAGTGCCATGCTCTGAGACACCACCTGGGCACTCAGACCCAGCCAGCGTGTCCTCCTGTGACAGACACCGCCTGGCCTCCCTGCATTCCCCGGGGCAGCTGAGAAGCACAAAATCTGTCCCCACTGTATTTGGCAGGCGGACACTGCTCTGCACTTCATTAGCCTGTGCAGCAAAGCTCTACTGGTGAGCCAAAGCTCAGCCACAGCTCACAGCAGAGGGGAGGCCACTCGACAGCTGCAGAAGCTGCGGCGCTGCTTGACGCTTACCTCTTCTCCTGTGGCAGTCTCCACTGCCATGCACACCGTGCCAAAACCCCTGGAAACAAAACAGCAGCCATGTAACAGCCATTGGAGGAAAGCCTCTGGACACGGAGCCCTTCTCCAGATTGCAAGGAAATTAGTGTCTAATCACAGCTGCAGCCTCAGCCAGAGCAGGGAAAGGCTTCCATTGCTCCACACACAAATGGAGAAGGCCTCAAAACACAGGATCCTTAGACAGCTGTGTTCTGAGTCCAGAGCCGTTGGCAGCTGCTTCTCTTCAGTGCACCAGACACGGGGAGGACTCTGCTTTTCTGGGGGCTTCTTGTACATTTGGCTTCTCACAGAGAAAATGGTGCAAATCAGTCTCATTTCCAGTCAGCAGAGCCGGCTTTCTAAGGGAACAGCTTGGTGGATTCTTTGCAGGAAAGACCTAGACCCCACAGGATCCACGAGGGCTCTGCCCTCATCATCAGGCAGATGATGCCTTTTCTTCTGGAGTGCATTGGCCCCAGGCATTGCCCTGAAGCTTTGGGATTTGCCATCTCAGCTACAAAAGAGAGCTGCTTCTTTCATTTCTGCTCTTGGCTTCTAGACTAGGTGCTGGTCATCCTGACCACTGCACCTTCTTTTCAGCAAAATACTGGAAAGAAATGTTAGCCAGAGCTGCTCCCTGACAGCTGTCAGCTGCTAACTTGACCTTTGAGGCCAGGAAGTTTCTCCTCCTTTCATTCCCAAGCATTCTGTATTCTTTTGTGACATGCAGAAATTATTTCTCCTAGGAAAAGCGGCAAACAGGTGCAACACACTCGAGGGACAGGAGAGCAGCCAGGTGCTGCTCTTTGCCGCAGAAAAGACACTGCCAGCATCCAAGCTGTCTTTGCCAAGCTGCTTTCGAACCACAGCTAAAGATGCTGCCCAGTACTGAGAGATCATCAGGTATCATCTTAACGCAGTGTCTGAGCAGCTTTGGAGCTTGCCTGACGTCGTTCTGGGGAGATGTGACACCAGCAAAATGCACAGGCCCTCCCTTGGAAGAAGGAACTGTGGCTGCACTCACCCTTTGCCAATTGTTTCCAGTTCCGTGTATTCAGCCTCAGGATCTCCCTGGCTCACCAGCATCTCTGTGAAAATCCCAAGGAAAGATGCTCACTTCAAAAGAGATCCCACCCTGCAGCAGATCAGAAAGGCAGCCCCACTCTCTGGGACACTGGGCCCTTTCAACTCAGGCACTCGGGAAACACCACCACCACCCAACCAGCACCAAACCTCAAAAACAACAGCAGCAAGACAAGCAGCCCCGCAGCACAGATGGCCTGCACAAAACTAAAAGTCTAAACTAAAATCTAAGCACGTACAGAAACAGTCAGAGGAGACAGGGACCTGAAAACTGGAACCAAGATTCTTGTCTAGCAACGTTAAGGGCAGCAGGAAAAACAAAACTTTCTGTTCTTGGCAATGAAAACTGTGACTTTCAAGAAATGACTTAATCTTTGCAAATATCAGAGGCGTCTTGGCTTCTGGAATCAATTGTTATCAACAGCTGCCCTTTCCAGAACAGGAAGAATATTGCAAAGTGCTTCCAGCAGTAGCACAATCTCCAGCTCTCTGCAGGACTTTGCCTAAACAATGCCCTTCTGCCTTTCAGGAGCAGCAGCTCGTGTTCAAACCTACTGTGATGGGCCTTAGGAATGAGGTCCCTCAGCCTTCAGGACAGGCTGAGTTCTGAAGATGACCTTGGCCGTGCCCCACAGGAGCTCCTTGAGGCCTCCTCATTGCCTGGGTCACGGCCTCCTGCTCAGCCAGAAACAAGCTCTGCTTTGCCTTTTGCCTCCAGGGAAGCTCAGGCAAAGCCAAACCAGGCTGAGCTGCTCTCAGAGGCAGGAGCAACAGCCCGCTGAGCCCTCACCACCTCACAGCACAACACCAGGTCCTGTGTGGAGACCTCAGGACCCGGCACTCAGCTGAGGAGGAACAGGAGGCGGGACAGCTCACACCCACACACGCACACACAGGCACTGCTCCAGCAGACAAGGATCACAGAGGACGTACTCAGCGTGGCCAGGCACTCGTCCTCTGTCCCCTCTCCCAGCCGCTCTCTGCTGCCAGAGGAGCTGGTCGTGCTCCAGATGCACGAGCTGCTCCTGCTTGACTTGCCAGCCTGGGGACTGGAGGCTCCTTCAGAGCCTTCCGCTGCAGCTCGTGCAGGTGCCAGGACACAGGAGGTGGAGCTCTGGGACAAGAAATGAAGGAGGGTCACAAATGTGCCTGGCAGAGATGCCCCTCCCATCCCATTTCAAATGCAAGCCCCTAGCAAGATGCTGCTGGCCACAGCCAGGGCTCTTCACCCCTCAGCTTTTGCAGCTCGCTTCTCCGGCTCAAGGCCCAAAATCCAAAGGCTGCTTTTACACCACGGACAAAATGACACCACAGACACTGCTAACCAAAGTTGGCACTTACTGATGTTGTTTGCTCTGGCCCAGGGCTGACAGCAGGGGCAGCTTCATCAGCACCTTCCTCCTCTTCACCCTCTTCCTCAGGTACAGCGGCAGCCAGAGCAGGTGCTGACGCTGCCCTTCTGCTCTGTGGACACACAGCAGCATGAGGGACACAAAAGAACCTGTCATTCAGAACCTCACCTATATTCAGCTACAGGCCCTGCTGCATCTCAGCTGTTCCTTTAGCTACTGACAGCTGCTCTCTGCCGAGGGCCAGCTCCCTCCTGGGGACAGTGTCTCCTCATATCCTGCAAGCTTCTGAACTGCACCTTTGCACCGCTCTCTTCACTGGGGATGGGGAGCCTGCACAGCCACTGGGCACCAAGGGCCTCCCTTGTAGCCCAGGAGCATCCAAGGACATCCTAATGCTCCCTCTTGTCTCTTGCTAAGACAAATTCACAGCCCCTTTAACAACAGTAGGAAGGTGATGCCTAAACATCCAACTTCCAAGTTCCATACTCGTTTTCCAGGCCTAAGGGCCTTGGGGAAGGGCTGGAAAGATTCCAGCCCTCAGCATCTTCAGGCAGGCACAGGAGGTGCTGTCTGATCTGAAACTTGCAGCTATGCTTTGCTCCAGCCACAGGACTTCCCAGAGCTGCCACTTACTGATGCTGCATGCTCAGGCCCTGCAGTGGCAGCAGGTGCAGTTTGGTGGGCATCTTCCTCCCCTTTGGCCTCTTCTCCAGGAAGACACGCAGCCACAGGAGGCTCCGAAGTTGTTTTTGGGCTCTGCAGACAGACGCAGCGTGAGGGACACGTAACCTTCTTTATATTCAGCTCTAGAGCCAGGTGCACTAAGGAGAAATCATCTGCAGAGAAATGGGATTCCAAGGTGCTCAAACTCAAGTAAAATGAGCCAATGAGACCGGACTGCACTCTCTCGTACAGGAGAGATTCCATCGTGGCTTCAAGTACCCAGCAGCCCCACTTCCAGCTGCTTAAAAGCTCTGGAAAGGAACTGGAGAAAACAGCCCGGGATCCTCCTGCTGCTGCTGCTGTGGCTGCAAAGAGCCCGGACTGTACTTTCATTCATCCAGCCAGGCTGGCACTGGACTGCAACAGGCCACAGCTCACAGCTTGCTCCACAATGGTCTAATGCTACCAACGCCAGAGGCTCCTTTGCCACTCACCCAAAGACCAGATTCTCTCCAGGCGTGGGTGATGTGACCTGCAACACACAAGGGAAGAACATCCAGATGCTGTAAGAAAACTGCCTGGGCTGGGCAAGCCCACGAAAATGTCAACCCAAAGACAGAGCATTCTGCTTTCACTACATCGGCACTCCAGCAGCAACCCATGCTCTGCTGTGCCACACAGCAAGCAAGACAACAGCACAAAATACTGCCTGCTGTCTACCTTCTGTCCTCTCTGGCCACTCAACCCATAGAAACTTGAGACTGAGCAAGTCCCAGTGGTTCAGCCATTGCTTCTGCCCCAGCCCACCCAGCAGCAGCCACAGCTCCTCTCTTTCCTGTACTTCAGTTTTCTCAAGACATTGCTTGCAGCAATTGCCATGAGCTTGCTGAAATCCTTTCCCCAGAGAGGCTTCTCCCAAGTTCCCCTTAGCCATGGTGCCAGTTCTATCGTGACACAGCACAGGAACAGCTCCTGTGTTCAGGAGCATACAAGAACTCCTCTGAAATGTCTCTCCCAGAGGCCTTTTCCAAGCGGGTTCTGTGATTTCATCACAGAATGAATGGTTCTTGCAGCGCTCAGGAAGTGTCAAGTTCCACAGGCACATTCTGGGATGAGGGAATGCAGACAAGAAGAAGACTTGATCTGAGGCACTTTCCCTCCATCCTAGAGAGCAGTGCACAGCTTTTACAAGGACTCCTGCCAAGCTCTCCCAGTCTTCCCATCCTGGAAGTTCTCTTGCTTGAGCCAGAAAACCGAGTTGACTCCAGACCCCATTGCCAAAGGCTATGGCACGGCAGGAGTGGAAACCCTGTGGGCTACATTACAAAGGCTGCCCACGCCCCCCTGGCTAGAGACACCCCCTTCTTAGCTGCAGCTGTGGGCAGTGGCTTCACCCAACTAAAGGCCTCTTTGTGGCACTTGGGTTTCCATATGCTGCACTGAACAAAGACATCTACTTACGTGCCAGGTGGGTGAAAAAGTACCCAGAATAAGCCACAGAAAATGCCGTGAAAGCTGCAGCACACACTCCCTCCATGGCTTGAGCAGCGCTGCTCAAGTCTGTACCAGACAACACCTCTTGGGAGAAAACAGAAATACTCAGCGTCCTGCTGGCAGAGACCTCGTCGACGCGCAGGTTCCGCCTGCAGTGAGCGTGCCACAGAGCTGCTCTGTACACTGAGCCCTTCCGGGCCTCGGCACAGCAACTTTGCCTGACAACGCTGCCATGCGGCCGCTGACATCACAATAGCAGCGCCCTGGGCTGCTTTGTGAGCTCAGGCACAGAACCAGACCTTCTCTACAGCTAATGCCAACAAAAGCCTGCAAAGTTCTCCTCTAATGCAAAGCAACACAAAAAGCCCTCCTTGTCCATAACCTCTTGCTCTAGTCATCTAAGAGTAAAAAAACACACTAAGCCTTTCTAGCCCTCACTGAGAAGCTGAGCGCTGAGAAGGGTCCAGGATGTGAGGAAGCACATGAGTGCTCTTTGGCCACTATTGCTTCTGAGCAAAAAGCAGAAGGCTTCTTCCAGCTGGATCTTCCTTTGTTTTAGAAAGCAGCAAACAGGGAGAAGCACTACTTCAATTACATTTTGAGCTTTCTCCTAGGTACAGTGTTGAGGTCGGTTTGAATAATGAAGGACACTTCAATTTGAGGCCATGGGAAAACCATTTGTACTTAGGGTGAGCCAGACCTCCCACCCATGGTCCTCTTGTTCAGTTATTCAAATTATTACTAGAAAATTCTGGTTTCTCTGCATTGCCACTGGGTAATTGTTGCTGCATTAATTGTAATATTCCAAATCACTCTTTCCTGTTGGATCCATTCTTCAAACCCCACCCGGATGCCTCCCCTTTTGGGAATGTATAAGTATCCTTGGAGACCCTGGACTCCAGGCTTTTTCTGGTTCATTCTTCCTACTGTGCACGCTGTTTAGTTGGTTATTTTGCTATTACATTAAAGTTGCTTTTCCAAACAACTGGATCAAGCAGTCTCTCTCATCAAAGTCAACAGGGCCAGTTCTCCAGGAAGCCACCGGCCAGGTGTCTGAGCTTGGACCAGAGCGCTTCCCCTCTTGTTATGAATATGAACGAGGCCAAACTTCCTCTGGAGAAAGAGGTTCTCCTTTATTAAAATAGCTGCAAGGAATGGCGTACCCAGGATAAGCCCAAGCACCCACACAGCGAGCCAAAAACACAACAGTGCGCTATCCCCAAGTGCACCGGCCTCTCCCCAGAAAACAAGTTTCTAAAAAGAAGAACCTCGAACCAACCAAACTACCCCCATTTATAGCTGCCTTCAAGTCCAGGATTGGTCCATTTTGGATCTGCATGGCCATTGGTCCATTTCCAGGCTTCCCATTGGTCTTTAACGCCATTCATTCTGGACCAATCGTTTCTGCAGGGCTTCGAATGATTGGTCAGATCTTCTATCCGATCCCTCTTTGACCTTGCCGTGCCCCGCCGGACTGCCCTTCCACCAAACCCTGGACCCTTCTCCTAGAACATTCTAATAACCCCACCCCCCTTAACATAATACAATTAATGTAACGTAATTAATACAATATAATTGAACTATACCCTAACTTAACATAGCTTAACTTTTACTTATAACATCTCTCACACGAACAGGGACCCCTGACATTCAGGGGTCCTGCTGAGAACCCACCCTGCCTCCAAGAGGGGGTTGTAAGCTTTTCCCTTCTGGACGGAGTAATGCCTGGCAGAATTTTGCTGGATAAGGAGCAAGGAGGACACTGCCTTATCATCAGCCTTCTGAAGATGGCAGGAGTAGGGCAACATCTACCCCATTTTCTGATTTCCCCTTTGTTAGTGTTTCCAAAGCTGCTCTAAAATGGGAGCACGGATGTCTGTAGTGGAGAGAGACACTTACAAATCATTCAAGTTGAGACTAGAGAACCGAGGAAAAAAAATTGAAAAAAGGAGCTTCAAGAATTTGTTTGATGGGTCTCCAAAGATGCCATAGAAATCACTGAATCTAAGTTAAATCCTACTCTCTACTAGGACTCAGTTGGAAAAGGCATTAACAGTTTGGCTGAAAATTGGAATTGCTCAGCACAAAATTAATTCCTAGTTTTCAAAAAATGTATGATGTATTCCAGTTGGAGGAAGAGGAGAGAAAGATGAAAATATAATTGCTTGGAGAAGAGAAAAAATTACTAGCGCCTCTCCTGACTGCCAGCATCAATCCATCCCTTCAGTGGGAAGCGGAATCAACCCTAGAGGACTAAACAGTTTACAAACCTGGCAGTCAGATGTAACACAATAGCCATCCTTTCCTGGATTCAAATTTTTCTATTGATACTTTTTCAGGAGCTCTCTTTGCTACTTCACACACCCTGGGAAAAAGCCCTAGACATTATCAAACACTTTTCACAACTTTTCTCTTTAGAGATAAAGGAAATCCTCAGAATTCCTATAGGAATTCCTAAAGAATTCTTAAAGGAATTCTGAGGAAAATATACATCTTTAGGAATTCCTCAGAAAATATATACAAATAATGGCCATGGGTACAATTCACACAAAGTACAACAATTTTTTAACTTATGGGGAGTAAGTTACAGGTATTCTCCATTCCTCCACAGGACAATCAGTAATTGAAAGGACACACATTCTTTGAAAGACCTTTTAGAAAAACAAAAATGGAGGCCTTATCAACAGTAGAAAGGCGGTCTAAGCCATGTATGTTTTTAACCTTCTTAAAAATTAATTTATGGAATCAATACTGCCAGTTTTTTGACATCTTAGCAATTGCACCCAAGCCAAGCTGAAGGAGAGACCACCAGTTCTGGTCAAGGACCCTGAGACTTCACCAATCTCTGGCCCCTTTCTGTTAATTCCATGGGGTAGGGGTTATGCTTGTGTATCCACAGGTACAGGACCCAGGGCGATCCCCGCCAAGAACATTAAGCCACATCTACAGCCACCACCAGAAACAGCAACAAGCCCCAACAACTGACACCAAGAAAAAGAAGGAGACAAGAGAAAGGGGAGCTCCCACAGCAGGTTGAAAACTTGGATCTCCTTCTTCCTCTGTTGCACCTTCCTTCTTCTTGGTGCTACTTGGATAGTGCCGCAACCAAAACAAAATATTAGCACATGGACATGGCTGTCAGGACTTATAAGGTTTGTGCTGTATGAACTTATCTGACCACAGTGATTCTGTTTAGCCCAGCAGAAGCTTTTTTGCAGAAAGGGGTGGATAAACTTCAAATCAAAGAGGGAACCAATTGGATTAACAACCTTTTGAAAGGAAGGCATCTATCATCCAAATTGATCTCTATTATAAAGACTGGGCAAGTAATTTTGCTAGTAGTGATGTAGATAATACTTATTTCTTCTTGTATTTTCAAGTTAATGTTTAAAACCCTAGAAAAAACAGTTTTCCTTTCTACCTTAGAAAAACAAAAAAAGGGAGATGTTGGGGGTAGTGTGAATAATGAAGGAGACTTCAATTTGAGGCCATGGGAAAACCCTCTTTAATTACGGTGAGCAAGAGCTCCCACCCATGAGCCTCTCCTTCAGTTATTCAAATTATTCCTAGAAAGTCCTGATTTCTCTGCATTACCGTTGGATAATTATTACTACATTACTTCTAAAATTCCTAATACTTCTTTCCTGTTGGATCCATTCCTCAAACCCTGCCGGAACCCCTCCCTTTTTGGGAATCTATAAGTACCCCTGCAGACCCTGGAACCCAGCTTTTTCTGGTTTGTTCTTCCTACTGTGCACGCTGTTTAGTTTGTTGTTTCGCTATTACACTAAAGTTGCTTTTCCGAACAATTGGATCAAGCAGTCTCTCTCCTCAAAGTCGCCAGGGCCATTTCTTGGATAAGCCACTTGCCAACGACCCAGGATAGAATCAGAGCGCTTCAGTACAGAGCCAAGGTCATGGATACACTTTTTATTCAAAACATATGACATCATGGCCATGGGTGTGATTTCAGCAGGGAAATGCCATGACAGGAAATGAAAGGAGGATCCTTCTGTCTGACTCACTCTAACAGAGAGGCCTTGGAAACAAAGCACCACCACCATTTTTTTCCCCCATTTTTGTCCTTCCACAGTAATTTTTAGGACACGGGCCTGAGATGGGTGGCGGGGAAGTGACAGCTCTGACACACAGCTGAAACCATCAGGGCCAGGGTGGCATGTGGCACTGTTTTTCCACACCAGCAGAACAAGGCAACCCAGAATGATGACACTGAAACCAAGTGAGTTCAGCCAAGCCAAAAGGGAGTCCAGCCAAGCCAAGTGCAGCCCAGCAGGGTGGTAGGAAGAGGCAGCGAAGCGGCAGATCCCATTCCCACACACATGCCCAGCGTGGCGGGCTGATGGCAGCGGCAGTGCCAAACAGAGCTCCACAGGGAGACAGAGACACCCATCGCCATCGCCACTGCCACCATCACTGCCGCACAGAGGGAGGAGAAACTGCCACTGCAGGTCCACAGCTGCTCCAGGCAGCACCAGCAGCCCCCATCTACCATCAGAACCATTCCGTAAGCCCTCGCCATCCTTTCTTTGCTCCGGCGCCCCATGTGACACTCTACCTTTCTTGGCTACGCCATTGCATACTTCACACAATTTTCTTCTTATTCTTTCATACTGCTTTATTTTTTACCTTCACTACATTGTAACTCTAACATCTTTAGCTTCTCATAAATTGTTTTTTCCATTGTCCCCCTCCATTGTGGTGGAGAAGGAGAGAGAGGAGAGACTTTACAAGGTTTATATCAAGAAGAGGACACAAAAAGGAGGGAAGGCCTTAGAAAGGAAAAACACACCTCATGCTGCCTCATTTGGAACAAATAAATGTGTAATTTTCTTAAAATCCAGCCACAAAGACTCTTTGGAATCTTGAGAGCCAAGCAGCACAGGAACCTGGAAACCTTGTTGTGAGATGTCGCAAGTTCGGGCTTGCTAGGGCCCTGTGGATGGAAGAGGCTTTAAATGCCAAGTCACGGTGAAATAGCAAAATAAGCCCCTTCTTCTGCCTTTGGGACCCCAGCTTATCTCTCTTTAACCCCACAGGTTACTTCTCCTTAACCCCTGCTATTGGACAATTTCTGATCCCCTCTCGCCCTCTTTAGTGGGCTGTTTTAGCCCATTCTAGTTAGCAGAGCCGTGGCTGGAACCCTTCACAGACCCCAATAAAGCCATCGCTGTGGAACTCCAGAGCTGCCTTCTCCTCTCTCCTGTCTTTCGGTGGGATTGCATGGTTCCTAGGCAAGCCAAAGAGCTGGAAATCATAAAAGAGCTGATATTCACTAAAGACCTCATATCCCTTAAGCTTGCGAAGGTTGCCTGTGGCTAAGAGTGGCTTGGGCACTCGCACAGTCTGTCCCCAAAGGACTAAGCTATCGATCCTGTGTTGCCTGCTCAGGGGCAAACCTGCCCAGCAGGAAGCCGGAAGAGTGGGACAGTAGAGGACATTGCTGGCTCAGAACCTTTCAGGAGCATGTCTGTGGGGAAAGGGGCAGATCAAGCCTTGCCCTGCTGAGGCGATGCCCTACTCTGCACGCCCCACTCCCCCAGGCCTGCATCCCAGCCCAGCAGTGGCCGCTGGTCCCTGGCACACCAGAGGCAATGCTCCACACCTGTGTCTGGAGCCCCTATCCCAGCTCCTAAATGGCCAGGCAAGTGGGAGCCCCATGTGGGGGAAGGCCCCAGGAAAGCCAGAGGGTACTTCTCACCTCGGGATATGTGGCCACCACATGTCTTGACCCTGCCTCCTCTTAGAATTTCTACCAGCTGAACACCACTGGAAGCAGGAGTGGTAGAGTTTATTCACAGGGTGAGAACAAAGGGAAGCTTCCAGCACAGTGAAGGTTTTATTTATTCTAGTATTTATTCTGACTATCAGGCTAAACAAACTACAAACTATGAGCCATAAAATAGAAACAACAAACTATGAGCTATATACTAGAAACTTCAAACTACGAGCTATAAACTACAAACTAGAAACTGCAAACTACAAAAACATCAGTGGCCTCTTCCAGGGCTAGTATCTCCTGTCGGCCATAAACTGCTGTGTTGCCACGATCAGAGGCGTCAGGTCGGAGGTCGGCTTGGCTGATGTTACAAATGGATGCTGCCCAAAGAGAAAAAGAAAACATGAACTTCTACTTTCCTCACAGGCTGAAACAGGCTTTCTCTGGCTACCAGAAAGGTACAGAAAGCAGAAGGGAGGGCATTCTGGGCACCTCTGCCTCCACCTCCAGGATCTTAATACAAGAGGCAAACATGGCTCCCAATCCCACAAATCCATTATTCCAGATGTCTTCAGCTTAAGGAGATCTGGTCGAGGTGACCTTGAAAGGCTCCTCCCAAGGCATCCTAGGCCAGGATTCTCCCCTGTTTTCCTTTGAAAAGCCCCCAGACTGGAGATCTTAGCAGCGGGGCCCAGCAGACGCCTTGGAATTGAGCAGGTGAGGAGCCCCTGGCAGCGGGCAGCTGGCGCAGCCTGCAGCCGCTTTGCCTTTTACCTGCAGGAGTTCCTGGGCAGACCAGCGCCTGTCCTCCTCCCTCTCCAGGCAGCAGTGCAGGAAGTCTCGCAACCACGCGGACTGTTGCCTGGGCTTCTGCAGCTTTGGCCTGCCCCCGCTGCTGATCAGCTGTTGAACCTAGAGAAGAAGGAAATGTCACTCTCTGCCTGTCTCCTTCACATCTCAGCTGCTCACACAGACCCCACTGGACAGGCTCCGCTCTCCGGTGGCACTTTCCTCCCTGTCAGAGCCAGGGAGATACCTTTCCTACTCCTACTGAAAGAACCCAAAGCCAGAGGCAGCCATAGCCAGTCCAATATGCAAAGGCTCTTGCCTTCACCCTGATTTCACTGGCTGATGGAATTAGGAGCAACTCCATCAGCAAAAGCACACTTGGCTTCTCTCAGCACTGACACCAGCTCTACAGGCCATTTGGAAGACGGACTTTCGCCTAACTCTACTGTTTCCAAGGATCACTCCATAAAATGCAGCTCAGCACTGCTCACTGCTCTCTTGGGCAGAGCTCCTACCAAGCAAAATGCATCACGATTTTTTCTGCTGTTCCTGCACTGAAATGACAGGGGGATGATCTGGACAAGGAGCACGAGAGACTGTGCAGCCTGGAACCTATCATTTTCAGGTGTTCGCAAGCTTCCCAGGCAGAAGAATGGGAGCAGATTTTGTTTGAGTGACAGCAGTATCTGAGAGCAGTTGCAGCGCACCGTGCGGGAGGTTTTCATCTGGTAAGGAGGCGCTCCTTCCACCATCTCGATGCCCA